>NC_137428.1:375000-412500 GCF_964374335.1 Astatotilapia calliptera | reverse complement strand
CTCGGTTATAATAACAAGCACGCATGCTGTCTGTGCTGGGTGATCATGGCGCCTCAACGCCCTGCTCCCCTGCCACACGCTCGGGTCGGCATAATTTTTGCGTGCTGATATTCAAATTCTTATCAGATTCAGAATCGTGTTTATATATACAGTTCAGCTGTTTAGGAGGGAGATGGCGAGGGGAAAGAAACTGATCCTGTGTCAGGTGGTCCTGGTCTGCAGGCTTCTGTACCATCTGCCAGAAGGCAGCAGGTCAAAGAGTGCAGGTCCTGGATGGAGGGCGATTATTGATGGGGCGTTTCCAGTTCTCTGCTGTGCTGACTCACACTCAGGTGTAGAGCAGGTGTCCGTCCCAAACGTTCCCGATGAACCTGGAAAAACACTGAGATAACTTCCGACTGCAGATGTTGACGGTGTTCTTGTTCTCCACTTAATCTCTAATAACTGAAATCATTTACAGTGTTTCGTGGGAATGACAGCATTACTAACACGTTACTTTTTCAGTAACTAGTAATCTAACTAATTACTATTTCTATCGTTACAACGCCGTTACTGTTACTATCAAGAAAATGCAGACGTGTTACTGTTTGTCAACACACAGACGGGTGAAGCTGTCTTCAGCTTACTGGGAGCTGGGTTTAGTCATGGTAAACCAATCACATGACCATTTAACATTAAATAGGAACTAGACGCTGTGTCAACCCAACCCAAGTGGTTACAAAAGACACACACCTGAGGCCTTGGCTACATTTTTGGGTAAATAGTTCCTCATAACTTTGTTGTTTAAAATTTGTGCATAAGTTTTCAAACTTTAGTAGGATGCACCTCCACCTGCGGGATCTGAAAACACTCACAGCCACATGTTCGGGCTCAGCTGGCTCAGACCGCAGAGCTTCAGGCACACACATTAGTTTTGTAGTTGGTTTGTAGGTTGGAGTAACTGGGCTATAAGCTCTAAAAGCAGCGCAGGTCAGTCTTAAGTGTGTCTGTCATCAGTGGGCGGAGTCCAGGTTGGGCTGAACTTTAACGTAAGGTGTTTGCGTTCAGGATTAACGCGTGATTTCACTAATCTGTAAATGTGACAAGTCAGAGCCGCTCTTTATATTCTCACCTTTCTTCTCACTTTCAGACACATCTCCAGCCACCTCCACCTTTTCTTCATCCACACCGCTGGACCTGTCTAACTCCACCCAAACCATCAGGAGTCCTGGGAACGCTGTCACGGAAAATCTGTCACCTCCAGATGTTTCCCCTGCAGTCACCCACCTATCCCCTTTAAATGGCACAGCTGCTTTTACCATGGACCAGTCAGTCGCCTCGGAGACCTCGTCAGGTGGAGGTGACTCCCTAGTCAGGACGGAGGTGGTCACGTCGTTGTACGAGTCATCGTCCTCCATCGCTAGAAACCAGTCCGAGTCGAGCGGAGATGGAGGCGTGACGCTGGGTTCCTCACGTGTGAGCACAGGTGGAGCAACAGACATCATAACTGAGCTACAACCCAAGGACGGATCCACACACCAAACATCTGCAGCACCCTCAGACAGCACCGCCTCAGCTGCACCCACCACCACCACTCCTCCACCGTCTGCATCCAGCACCAGCACATATAGACCACCCAGGTCTCACAGCCAGACCCCGCCCACAGACACAGACTACACCCTTCATCCAAACATCTCAGAGAGTCTGACTCCAGGAGTATTATCAACAGCACCAACAGGTGATGCGGTCCCTGCAAGTAGCACCTCAGCTCCATCAGTCCCACAAACGAGTACAACAAACACCAGCACCACTGCTGCTGTAACCACACCCTCTACGAGCAGCATAACAGCGCCTGCTCCAACCACAGCCACCAAAACCACACCTCCTACAGCCACCAGTAGCACCACCCCTGTCACAACTGCAGAGACTACAGTCGCACCATCAATAACAACACCAGCAGCTACACACACAACCATCCCTTTGCCAGCTACAACAGCCAGCTTGACACACACCATCCAACCCTCCACTCGTGCCTCCACTCCCGCTACAACTACAGCAACCACAGCCACGAACCCGTCTCTAACCACAGCCGTCGATACCACACCTGCCACTGCCAGTTCCACCACAACCACAGAGACTGCAGCCACACTATCCATAACAACACCAGCAACTACACCTACATCCATGGCACCATCTCATACCACAGTCACCAAAACCACACCACCCACCACTCCCAGTGATAGTTTCCCAGCTACAACTGCAGATAGTAGAACCACCATGAGATTCATAACAATCTCCGCTACAACCACTCCACCTACGACCGCAACAGCATCTCCTGCTACAACCACCCCACCTACGACTGTAACAGCACCTCCTGCTACAACCACCCCACCTACGACCGCAACAGCATCTCCCGCTACAACCACCCCACCTACGACCGCAACAGCATCTCCCGCTACAACCACCCCACCTACGACCGCAACAGCATCTCCCGCTACAACCACCCCACCTACGACTGCAACCGCATCTCCCGCTACAACCACCCCACCTACGACCGCAACAGCATCTCCCGCTACAACCACCCCACCTACGACCGCAACAGCATCTCCCGCTACAACCACCCCACCTACGACTGTAACAGCATCTCCCGCTACAACCACCCCACCTACGACTGTAACAGCATCTCCCGCTACAACCACCCCACCTACGACTGCAACCGCATCTCCCGCTACAACCACCCCACCTACGACCGCAACAGCATCTCCCGCTACAACCACCCCACCTACGACCGCAACAGCATCTCCCGCTACAACCACCCCACCTACGACTGTAACAGCATCTCCCGCTACAACCACCCCACCTACGACTGTAACAGCATCTCCCGCTACAACCACCTCACCTACGACCGCAACAGCATCTCCCGCTACAACCACCCCACCTACGACTGTAACAGCATCTCCCGCTACAACCACCCCACCTACGACTGTAACAGCATCTCCCGCTACAACCACCCCACCTACGACTGCAACCGCATCTCCCGCTACAACCACCCCACCTACGACCGCAACAGCATCTCCCGCTACAACCACCCCACCTACGACCGCAACAGCATCTCCCGCTACAACCACCCCACCTACGACTGTAACAGCATCTCCCGCTACAACCACCCCACCTACGACCGCAACAGCATCTCCCGCTACAACCACCCCACCTACGACCGCAACAGCATCTCCCGCTACAACCACCCCACCTACGACTGCAACAGCATCTCCCGCTACAACCACCCCACCTACGACTGCAACAGCATCTCCCGCTACAACCACCCCACCTACGACTGCAACAGCATCTCCTGCTACAACCACCAAACCCACGGCAACCACCACTACCAGCCCCACAGCAACAAGCACCCCCGCTCCAGCAACAAGCATGCTTCACACTACTACGTCCAGAGTCACCTCCACCACACCTGTGAGTACCCCACCTCTGTTTGATGCTGTTATTTTAGAGGACTTCAACATGCGAGCACGCCTGTCTTCATACCTGATTAAAATGGTGTTTAGACGTGTTCAGGATGTTGTGTTGTGTTTGGCGGTAGTTCACGCCGGTTAACTCCAGATCAGTTTTATTCTCCTTGATTTTGATCTTTGACTGTTTGCTGCTTGTATGAAGAAGATCAGTGGGAAACCTGCCAGATGTTGGCAGAGGTTCGGTTTCCTGTGACTGGTGTGGTTCTGGTGCTCCGTGGGAGCGTTGCTTCCAGCTGAAGCAGATGGTTGGGTCTGTGGAGCTGGTGGAGAGCAAATTGAGAGCTCAAAGCCAGTACATACTGAGTGTATGAAAAGACGATCACACTCCTGTGTTACTATGGAAACACAGTATTAATAGTATTATTTTACTCTACCATGTTGACCTGGTAAAGCTCTCCAGACTCTTTTTTATTCTGAAAATCAAAGTCAAATGTAGTCAAGAGGTCGAGTCTCAGAACACGACTTCCGTGTTGAAATGAAGATCGTGTATGAGTAACCTCAAAGTGTGTTTCCTGTTTACCGCTCACTGAGCGACTCCGTCCGTCACTAGAGTGAATCAGCCAGAGTAAATCAGCCAGAGTTTCGGCTGGCTGATTGGGACCCACACCCAGTTTCACACCTTGGCTCAGGCGATTAGAGGATCATCAGGGGGCCTTTTGTCCCTCTGTGGGGGGTCACTCCCACTAGGTTTATATCTGGGACTCTCCACCATTTGACCTTAGAACTGAAGAAGCTTCTTGGATGAGAGGTGAAACGTCTTCAAGCAACTTAAAGAAGTCCAGACGCTTTTCTTTCCAAGCTCATTTGATCAAGCAGTTCAGACACATTTTATCAGAGGCGATGAAGAAGCATAGACTAATGAATGACTTAATCAGTGGTGGAAATAAAGAGGAGGTGCAGCTGTGTGTGGTTTAAGGTCTGATTTTGCAGTGATGAAGATGAAGAAACGGTGTGCGTGCAACATAAAGCAGACTTTGATGCTGCTCATACATAAATAGAGCGAGCCTCTGGTGTGAGGCTGTTTCCTGATTGGATAACTCAACCCCAACAATAGCCCACTCTGATGGTAGCGATGGAGCTCAGTTTGATGCTAAAGGTTATGGAGAAAGTCCGAGGCGGGCAGGAAGGAAAGCAGGGCGGGGTGTGCAGAACGTGCCTCTGCTCGCTGAGGGAAAGTTTAAAGATCGATGGACCCAGAGAGAAAAGAGTCACACGGGTCCGGGATGCAGGAGAAAGAAGTTCCAGATCATTTCAGCCTCTGGAGCTGATGGAGGAAACCTCCAGCTCCTCTCTGGACCAAAGTACTTCAGCTGAAAGATGTCTGTAACTGTCAGTGTGTCAGAGGAAGCGTGTTTATTACCGAGCGGTCATATTTAAATCAGGGATGCTCAGATGTGCCGCTACATGTTTGATTCTTGGATTCGTTTGGGGCGCAAAGACGGTGAGTTACCGGATCATTTATCTACATCCGCTTTCTGTTGTAAGCCAAAGACCAATAAGTAATACGGAGGCAACCTGACAATGGTCTGTGGTGACAGTGGGAAGGAAGAACTCCTTTTAGACAGGAAGAACCCTCCAACAGAATCAGGCTCAGGGGAAATATACAACAGAGTGCTTTGGGCCCTCACTCGTACTCTTTTCATTTCTTAGAGAGTGTAAGCACTACAGAAACAATAAAGTGCCTTATTTTCTGAGAGTGCGATGTTAATAGGGGAACTTTTTACCTCTGTGCAGGCATTTAAACACTCGTGTCACGAGTACGAACCCTTTGGTTTGATCCCAGGAGGAGACAACCTCCTCTGCATTTGCATTGCGAAGGCCATTTGTGTAAAAAAGACATCAGACACCAGGCCTTTGAGTTTCACAAACACCATTTGACCCTGACCCTTCTCTCTGTGACCTCCTGATGCAGGTCCAGACCTCAGAGGGTCCCCGATGCTCCGCAGACCTGAAGGAGATCAGCTCCAGCTCAGACTCCATCGCGGTGCAGGTAACGTCCGCCGGTCTGTCCTGTAACTTCAGTCTGTTCTGCATTCTGGACTCATGGTCCAGTCCTGCCCACTGCAAGTCTGATGGAGAGACCAGCAGCGCCACCATCTGTAATATAACGGGACTGCAACCCGGGACAGTGTATCAGCTGACAGCGGTTTCCAGGACGGATGGCGAGATTAGCCACGGGACAGTTCAGACAGGTAGGAGCGCACCTGAAGAGTGAAGCTGCAGTTCAGAAGTTAGCACCTGAGTGCTCTTTGTAGCTATTTTAACTTTAGCGTCACATTACTTAGAACAAGCTCCGCCCCTTTCTCATGACACCCGTGTACGTGTGCTCCCCATCATGGATAAACCTCCTGCCATTATTGATTATTGATCATATTATGTTTTAGAGCACGCCAGGTTTTTAAAATTCAAGCAATAAAATCAACATTTCTAAAAATAATACGGTTAAAATATTCAAACTTGTAACTTCCAAGATTCAATATCTCTGGACCTGCTTTACTAACACGTGCATGAAAACAAAAAAATCACCATCAGATTTAGGGAAACATGTTAGTAAATCAGACTGTGCTCACTGCCTGCGTACGGCCAGGTGAAGTTGAAGAGCGCTGCAATGATGTAAGAGAGAAACCTGCACTGCTAAGCCAAGAAAGAAGGAGAACGTCCGGCTGCAGAAACCTTTAAAACACTTTCCTAACTCCAAGGAAGAATCCAGATCAGGGACCGCTTTCCATGGGAGTGATGACTGTTTTAAATAACAGAGAGATAAATAAATCAGGCTGAAATAACGGGCTGCTGAATATTGTTTCCCCTCAAGCAGCGACTGTGGCTCCACAATGTTTGGAGTGAAACGAGAAGCAGACAAGAAGAAAACGTGGAGCCGAGGAGGACGTGATCTGTGAGAAGAAGAAGCATTTCGGTGCTTATAATGTTTTGGAAAACTTTAATTAGAGTCTAAAAGGCAATAATAATTATTAGCAGTCGTTTCAAAGACGTGTGCTTCCTTACGATGGACCGGCATCTGTGCACTGTTGGTAAATGAGGCCGATTAATGCTTTGCTTTAATGATTACAAGTGTTTTCCAAAAACACGCCTAAACTAACCCAAACCCTGACCTCCCCCCATCACCGAACTGATCCAGGACCTGCTGCAAACAAACGAAGGAAGTGGCTGAGAGCAGAGGAGGGTGAGGAGGGTGAGGAGGGGATGTTTCTGGAAACAAACACTCAAGATGAGATGAAGACCATTGTTAGAGAGTGTTTCTGTGTTTATCAGGAACTTTCTGGAACGAGCAGCTGCCTCCGAGCTTTCTCTGGTTTTCTCTCAACATTGAAAATGTTCCTGCTCTGTTCATTTTCGTCCCAATTAATACATTCACATCAGGACGGTGACTGTCAGACTGAAGGCTGGCCGTGAATCACATGGACACGTTTCCTCTGCTGCAGTTTGAAGACCACCGTTCAGGGTAAGGTGGAGTCAGGCGTTGCTTGCTGTGCCTCGGTCCAGTCGTCTCGTAAAAGTCACAGAATCATTTGGATCTTTACAAGTCTGTTGACGTTTCTGGAGCTTCGCAGCTCGTGCTGTGTGGGTCGGACATTTTGTCCTTGGGGTGTTGCCAGCCTTCCAACAGCAAGCAGGGAAGTCTGCTCAAACAGGAAGCCATCACGAAGAACAGGCCAGAGTTCAGGACCGGGGGGGTTGTCCTCATCATCCTGCCCCACCCAGTCTATTTTTTTCAGTTTCCTGTGTGGACTCATGCTGCCTCCGTGAAAACGCTCTCATTCTTTTAGCTGCTCGAACAAGCGTGTGGGCCTCTGCAGCAGCACAGTGTAACAATCACTGCGCCCACGACCACCAACCACATGGGGAATTCACCAAAGCCAGTAGAAGTTCACAATTCTAGATGCCAAAACATAAATATAAACCCGGTCATTAAAAAGGCGTGTTAAACCACTAACATGGTGGCAGGTCATGCTACATGTAGGGCGGTCACCAACAGACTGCACACTATGGAACAAAGCTGATGCTCAGCGGTGCTGACGACTAAACTGAAACTCAGACCCACCTGGATGCAGATGTTTTAGCTGCTTCTCTAAATTGGAAGTCTTTCCTCCTCTGGTTTACAGGATAGTAGTGTTGGCTTTGGGAAATCATTTACCATCTCTTGGTCATCCCTCTGAAACGCACAGTCTTCCCTAGCCGACTCTACCAGAGCTGTTGTGACAGCTGCACTAATCGCCAATTCACGTGTTGTTTTCGATGTTCTTTTGCTCCTTCTTCTTTTTCCTTTGCGTCTTTTTTCTGCAACTAATCCAAACCACAACCCCACCCATGATCCTCGACCACAACCTCCCAGTCCAACTCAAACTCCAAATCTGTCCCCAAACCCACCATAAACCTGTCCCCTTCCATGGTCTTCAACCCGCAATCCAAACTTGTACTCCTTTGAACTCAACCCAAATCTCATTGCCCACCGCAGTCTGTACCAGAAACCCAACCCCAATCCAAACACTACCTCCAACCCTAACCTTAATCCCAGCCTGTCCCTAAACTCAGCCTAGACCTTTCTCCAAGCAGGAGCCACAGCCTGATCCAATCTAAAGTGTTTCTGAATGAACAGCAACAGATACACCAGAACCAAACCAAACCCCCTGAAATCTGCTGCTACAGTTCAGTGTCTTAGTTTTAAAAAACGTTGATTATCCAAATATTAATTAATGGAAAACAAAAGCGCTGTAAAATGTCATTTCAAAATAAAATGTCCTGTTTTCAGTGTGGGTATACACTGAGTGTCCTCTCCTGTTTCAGACCCAGTTGGCCCAGCTCATCTGGACCTCCAGCTGGGCCCAGCTCAACCTCATCATAAAAGCCTGTTTATGGTTCTAAGCGGCTCGGCTCTGACGGTGTCCTGGACTCAGCCTACCGGTCGTGTGGACTGGTACGATGTGACTCTGGAGGACACGAGCTCCGGATCCCGGCGCAGGACCAGAATCAAGGGCTCTGCAGCCTCCCAAACCGGGTTCACCTCCCTGATTCCCGGGACTCTGTACAAAGTCAGTGTGGTAGCTTCAGCTGGGAACAAGAGCGCCTCACCTGTCCATGCAATGACAGCTACAGGTGAGCTACAACACCTGCAGAATCTTCTCACGTTCAAGTTTTATTATTGTACAGGTAGCAACAGCACATCACTACCAGCAATGAAATTCTTACACTCAGAGGGATATGTTGCTCTGGAACATGATTAGAATGCACCTGATTGGCTGAGAGCTTATCACATGATCAATAATAATAAAAACATAGAGCTTTAAAAAGGAATAAAACTAAAACTGTTCCAGAGCAACTCATTCAGCGTGAAAGTGGTTTAAAAAGAAAAACAGTGACCATCACAGTGGTGTCAATACCCTCTGATCTCTCCACCACCCCTCTCTCCCTGCCTCAGCTCCCTCCTCAGTGGACGGCCTGCAGGTGGCGTCCTCTTCCTCACACAGCCTCGGGGTGACTTGGTGGATCGGCTCGGGTCGCACGGAGAACCTCAGGGTTCTGCTGAGGGATCGGGCTGGTGTTCTGCTGAAGAACATCACTCTGAAGAACAGCAGCACCTCGGCAGAGCTGGATGGTCTGCACCCAGGGACCCCGTACACCATCACCGTGGTAACAGAAGCAGTCGGCCTTCAGAGCTCCGCCTCGACAGCATCCGTCACAGGTAGCGAAAGCACTGACCCGTGTTTGAATCTGAAGTAATCTAAGTACATGAGTGTTTCTAAAATACCAAAACACTCGATGGACGTGTGAACTGTGAATTTAGAGATTCGCCCTCATGTCCAGGTCTCTGAACCTTCATCCACTTTCTTCCTGCGTCTTAAAAAGCGGTTTGATGCTGTAGACGATGAAACAAAGATATGGAGTTAGCGGATTTCAGGTCAGGGACTCATCTGCAGAACAGATTATACTTCACCATGCCATCTAAAAATACCCATAAACTGGGAAATACAAATAACCTGCATTAAAAACACTGAGCTCAAAGCTCACCTACATCTGAGTGTGGTTATCCCCAGAACACCTCCACAAACTCCTCCGATCATCAGCAGGGAGCAAAAGGCGTTCACCTGGAGAGACCCGACAAGCACGTGTTAGTAAAACAACACCCGCAGACAGATGTGAGCTACGATGTCTTCAGAGCTCCAATCAGCAGGAAGCTGCAGCAGGGATACAGGAAGTCACGGCTAAAATGAGCTTGAGGAGACAACCTTTCGTCTGTTTCTCAACCTTTCAACCAGACATGGACGTAAAATGACGTCTTTTCAGAGTTCACGACTGACCAATCAGAATTAACCGTCTGAGGTCATCATTGCTGACCCTAACCCCACCCGCACTTTGCAGCATCGGGTTTGAGTCCCAAATATCTGTGGAGGCATCTACAATGTGAACATCGCTGCATTTTATTTCTTATTCCGCAGAGTTTAACAGCGTCGTTAAATATCTTTGTTGTTTACAGTCCACAACGTGACCTCGGTCATCTGTTTCTCTGGTTCAGACTTTAATGCGTTGAAGTGGCAGTGAATCCACTCAGCGAGGCTGCGTCCTGCTGTGTCATCTTAAATGAGTCACGTGTTTGTCGGACAGCCGACCAGCTGTGAGATTTGCAACCAATGGACTTTACCTCGGCGTTGTTAGCCTGTAAAATAGTTTCAAATATTTCTGTCAGCATGAAGTTAATGAAGTTGTCTTCATTCCTCTGAGCGTTCGAGTTTCGGCGTGAAGATAAAAACTGGATCTTCGTCGTCCTGCGGCTCTGTTTTTCTTTCCAGCAGCAGCGGCGTTTCCGGGATATTTCAGACCTTTCTCCCTCACGCCCTTTCTCTGTCTACAGCTGCTCACCTCACCCAGCCTCTTCATCGCTTCAGTAAATCTGTTCACACGTGGCACAGACTCTCCACCCACACCACATTACATAAACACCCATTAATCATTGTATTGAAACACTGCTGCTGTTTCCAGGTGAACACATGAGACAGCTGGTAAAGTTCAGGTGAAACAGGAAGAAGAGGAGAAAACTGTACAAACATGAGTCTAACGTGGGTCCTCCTCCTTTTCTTCAGCCCCAGCACCAGTGTCACGTCTCGTCCTCGAAAACAACGGCAGCTCAGACCACCTGCGAGCCTCCTGGCTCCCACCTAAAGGAGGGGTGGAATCCTACCTGGTGACCCTGAGGGCTCCAGGATCCGACCCTCAGCTACGCCACCTTCTCCCCAACATCACCCAAGTGGAGTTTGAGGGCCTGACCCCTGGGCGTAGCTACGAGGTGTCAGTCAGTTCCTCAGCAGGCAGTCAGAGCACCGAGAGCAGGAGCACAGCGAGGACAGGTGAGTTCAGCTCAGAGAGCAGGTACAGAGGGAGTTACAGGTACATGCCGTCGCGTCAGGTGGAGGTGAGAACGCTGGACCACAGACTCAGACGCCCTCTGCTGGGGGGTCTGTGTTGTTTTTATTGCTTTTAATTCCCCGTCTGTCTTATGCTGTTTCAGTACCTGACCAGGTGTCAGCGCTCTCTATGTCGGCTGATGCTCGAACACTGTGGCTCCGCTGGCTGCCCCCCAGAGGCGACTGGGAGAACTACAGCGTCATCCTGAAGAACGGCTCGGTGGTTCTGGCAAATGAGACCGTCAGTAAGGCAAGCAGGCAGCACGCCTTCTCCGTCCTCAGCCTGGTCCCCGGACGACTCTACAGTGCAGAGGTCACAGTTCACAGTGGCGTTCTGAGCAACACAGCACGCTGCAGCAGTCAGCTGGGTCAGTTCACTTGAAGTCTGAACTTCCAAAATGAGTCGGTATCAGTGTTGTTGACCCTACCCCTTCCTCTCTGCAGCGCCGTGGCCCGTGCAGCAGCTGCTCGTACGCCAGGCTGACGAAACCTCACTGAGCGTCCGGTGGAGTCGGCCGCCCGGACAATGGGACGGCTTCACCGTGCTCCTCAGGTGGGCAACCGCTGCTGCCACCATTGTAGATCAGAGAGTCCTCGGCTGGGAGGCCAAAGAGTGCACTTTCAACAGCATCACGCCTGGGGGCCAGTACATCATTACCGTGACAACCAACAGCGGTAACCTGAGCAGTTCCGCCTCTGTGACGGCACGGACCAGTACGTCACAGCGACGATGACGATGCCACGATTGTAGTATCGATGAAGCATTATTGTTGTTCCTGTTGTAATGCGTTTCCTTTCTCCACCCCCTCAGCTCCGGCTCAGGTCAGTGGGCTGCGGCTCTCCAACCTCGGCAGCACCGACAGTCTGCAGGCGCGGTGGGCACCGGCTTCCGGATATCTGGACTCCTACCAAGTCTTGCTGGTTCACGACAGCAGCGTCATCAAGAATGAGAGCGTGATGGCCAACATCAGCAGCCTCAGCTTCCAGGCCCTGAGACCGGGCGCCCTGTACCGCGTGGTGGTGACCACGGTCAGAGTGGGACACATCTCCAGACAGACGGTGTCCGAGGGACGCACAGGTAAGAAACGCCAGCAGTCGTTTCAGGAACAACACGAGGGTGGAGTCGAGCTGCAGCTTAAACAAAGTGCTCACGCCGTGGGAGATTTATCAGCATGAAGGCTGTACCAGTGAGTCACACCTGACAGCAATGAGAACAGCTCGTTTATTTCTGGTAACCCTGAATTAACCTGAGGAATTAAAACATAACCCAGCTAAACAAACTGTGCCAGTGTTGTCATTAACACTGCTAATTGTTAACATCATTTATCAGTCATATAACTGGACAGAAGTTAATGCGCATCAAGTCTTTCAGAAATAAAAACAGGTGTATATGTGACGTAATAATAGTATAATTGATCATAATAAGATCAATAATACCATTGATTATGTATTGACTCTGTGTATTTCAGACACATTCTTACTTTGTGTGCTTGTTGAACTGAGAGCAGGATATTAGTGAAAAGCAGGAATTTGTGAGGAATTTTCAGGAAGCGCTGATGACAGAGAGACTTCCCGTCAGGGCGGAGCTTCATTGTTCTTCACCAGTGCCGGCAGCCGTTGTATAACTTGCAGAGGACTTTATGAAGATCACAGAACATACAGAGCGTGCAGAGTAGTCACGATTTCATCTTTGAAACGGATCAAAATAAACAGCAGGAAACATGCTCATCCGCTTTGATCCAGGTGGCTCGGAGAATGAATGTGTGAGTGGTTGTTACAAAAGAGAGTGCTGGTGTGAATGAGGCGCCTCTGGGAGAAGAGAGGCGCCGTGTAAGGATCAGTCGCTCACTTTGATGATATCAGGAGCGAGAGGTCATCTGAGTTTTAATTTTACTCTGAGATGTTTTTCTAAAGCTTCTGGGTTTGGAGCTCACAGTGTGCAGACATGGTAGAGCATTGCTACATCACAGCATCATGATTCAGTGCTCCCCCCGTGTGATCTCTGCATGCTCTCTGTGCTCCTGTCAGAGTTCTCCACAGGTGCAGGTTTTGTTGAACAGAACAGAATATCTTACCTGTTGTTGTAACAAGTACAAAAAATATAAAGTGCAGTCCCTGCGGTGTCAAAAAGTTTAAATATAATTAGAAGAAGAATAAAAATGAGGTAGAACACATCATTCAATAGGGCTCTCTGCAGAACGCTGCAGCACGGGTTTTAACTGGTAAAAGAACATTTGGGCATATTACTCTGGTTCTGGCCTCCTTACACTGGCTTAAAATTGTACTGAGGATCTATTTCAATTTTTTTTTTACTGGTTTTTAAATCCTTAACTGCTCTGGCGCCTGTATATTTGCCCTACGTCCCCCCTCGTTCACTCAGCTGAGCAGCTGTTGCTCTCAGGCCCTAACGCTGAAACTTAGAGGAGATCAAGTGTCCTCTACTGTGGCCCCGAAGCTTTGGGATGATCTTCCTCTTCACATCAGGCAGTCTACCTCAGTGGTGGTCTTTAAATCCAGGTTAAAAACTCATTTTTATTCACTGGGCTTAAACTGACACTGTTATCAGTCTTTGTTCTAATGCTCCAGCAGTGGGAACAGCCGTCCCCACGAGTTTGAAGATGTTTTTGAGACTCAAAATGTGCTTTTAGTGTCACAGTTAGGTTATGGTTAGGGTAATCTAAGGTACGAAAACGAGTGTGCTTGTGTGTTTACTCTGACTCCGCCCTCTTCCTACCCCCTCAGTGCCGGCGGCAGTGAGCGATGTCAGGGTCAGCAACAACGGGCGCATGGATTTCCTCAGCGTGTCTTGGAGTCAGGCTGTAGGTGAGGTGGACAGATACCTGGTGACCCTGAGTGACCGGGAGAGGACCATTCACACCCTCACCGTGCCCAAGTCGACCCCGACATGCGTTTTCGACTCGCTGGTGTCTGGACGCCTCTACAACATCTCCATCACTACCTGCAGCGGTCTCTACAAAAATCAGACGTTCATCCAGGAGAGGACACGTATGTACACCACTCACAGCATCGACCAGTCAGAATTTTAAACCATGTTGCAGTAAAGTCGGCACTTTAGAACAATTCATTCAGTTTGTAAGTGTTAAACAGCAAAAATGATACCAACACGTGCTTGTCCAGGTCTATACACACCTGGCTCTGTACCTGCTGCACCCTTTTTGCACAAAACACCGTAAACTCCGGTATCATCAGTCTTGTCTGATTATCCTCCATCAGAGCCGTCGAAGGTCCAGAGCCCCACAGCGACCCACAATGCTTCGGACAGCTACCTGAAGGTGTACTGGCGTCACGCTGCTGGAGACTTCGACCTGTATCAGGTGTTCATCAAGCACAACAACGTCTTCCTGCAAAACAAGACAGTTTCAAAGACGGAGCACAACTGTGTGTTCACCGGCCTGGTGCCCGGCAGACTCTACACAGTGCTAGTGACCACGTGGAGCGGAAAGTACGAAGCCATTGCCTCCACCCATGGCAGCACCTGTGAGTGACCTTTGACCTCAGTCGGGCTCATTAGGAACATGAATGCTGCATCATTCAGCGAGTAAACTAGATGATACATGTCAGGATGCAGTCGAGCTCAGCAGGCGATAGATCGATCGGTGAGAAGGAAAGAAAAACTGTATTTGTTGCCAGATCTGCTGCTGCTCCTCCTCTTTGAGGGACGCTAGCTGAGATGTTTCGGTCCATCTGGGAGGAGACCCCAGACATGCTATGTCCCTCAGCTGGACTTGAAACACCTCTGTGTCCCACGAGAACAGTAGGGGACTGGGCATTTTTGATGATGGGTGGATGGATGATGGGTGGATGGATGGATACATGAATACTTGTTTATATCACGTTCATATGTTTTGCTTGTTACAACATAATAAGATGTGGGAATAAAGCACCAAGTTTCAGATCTGAACCAGGAGGAACAAAGAAACATGTCCCGGTCGTTGTGTCCTTGGGCAAGACACTTCACCCGTTGCCTACTGGTGGTGGTCAGAGGGCCCGGTGGCGCCAGTGTCCGGCAGCCTCGCCTCTGTCAGTGCGCCCCAGGGTGGCTGTGGCTACATGTAGCTGCCATCACCAGTGTGTGAATGGGTGGATGACAGGTTGTGTAAAGCACTTTGGGGTCCTTAGGGACTAGCAAAGCGCTATACAAATACAGCCATTTATCAGCAGATGTTCTTGTCTCTCAGTATCTCTGCAGGAGTTTTGATATGCTTAAACAGCAGCAACGTCCTTGTTCATTTCAAATTCAAAACAAAGCAAATCTGCTCTCTGAGGCTCCTGGAGACTAACTGTGGGTCATGTCATGTCCATCCTTCAGTCCCGGCGGCAGTGCGTTCCCTGACTCTGGCTAGGCGGGGCACCGAGGACCTGCGGGTGACGTGGATGGCAGCTCCGGGTGACGTGGATCACTACGAAGTGCAGCTGCTGTTCAGCGACATGAAGGTGTTTCCTCCCATCACTCTGGGCAGCGGTGTGAGGGATTGCGTCCTGTCATCACTCACACCTGGGCGGCTTTACAAGATCATAGTTTCCACGTACAGCGGCACCAATCAGAAGGCCCGGTACATAGAGGGTCGCACAGGTCAGAGGTCACAGAGGTCTGCTGCCTCTAAACATCACACCACATAATCCAGCACTCCATGTTCAAAAAGGAAAATCTTGGTAATTTACAGTTTACAAAACATCCTGAAAATCTGTTACGGCTTATTTGTAGAGTCCTGCACTTTGCTGTCAGGTGGACAATGTCTGTGAAGATGTTTGTGAAGTTTCTCAGTCAGCCAGGTCAGTCTAAGGAGCTTGGAAAGAAAAGCGTTGGGAATTGTTTCATCTGAGAAGCTTCTCCAATTCTAAGAGAGTCCCAGATTTTTAAGCCCTATTGTGAGTGTCCCTAAGAGGGTCATGATGTGGGTGACTCACACCTTGGGTCATTTGATCACATGATAGGGTGGGGCAAGGTCTCACAATGGGTTCACCCCAAATCCACACCCGTTTTCACATGTTGGCTCATGAGGTTAGGCAGAGGAGGGGGTCCACGACCCTCGCTTTTCTTTCCAAGCTCCTTAGACTCACGTACACAACATATCAGGGAAGTTAAATGCCTCCTGGTGGCGCTGCAGTTTCTCAGCAGTTGCTCTGGGAACAGTATCTCTACATCTAAATCAGCAGCAGCAGGTAGCTACAATTAACCAGATTACCACTAAGACTTATTACCACCATTATTACCATCATCATTAAACCTTGACGTAAAGAGCAAAAATGCTGTAGATCAAAAGCTCTTTGTCATCTTTCAGTTCCCAGTAAAGTGAAGAACATCCACGTTAGCAACAGTGGAGACAGCAGCAGTCTGATGGTGAGCTGGACTCCTGGTCCGGGCGATGTAGACGGATTCTCCGTGTTTCTGTACAGAGAAAGCCGAAAGTTAAGTACCCGAAGCGTCCTCAAGCACCAGAACGAGGTGACGTTCGGCTCCCTGCAGCCCGGCCAGGTGTACACCATCATGGTTCAGTCTGTGAGTGGAGACCTGGTGAACAACAACACGGTCACAGGGCGCACAGGTTAGAGGACACACCTCTGTACAGTGAATATACACCATGCTGTCGTACAGATTAGCTGGTCCTTACTGCGCTCTGCATCATCCCTGTGTTCCTCAGTCCCCTCTGCAGTGACAGGGCTCCAGGTGGACTCCCACCACACCACCTGTAGTATCCAGGTGAGCTGGCAGGAGGCTCTGGGTGTGGCTGATGGATATGTCCTCCAAGTTCTGGACGACAGAGGCAGCATGGTGAGAAACGTCTCTCAGCCCTTTGGACACACCTGGCAGCAGTTTGACGGCCTCACACCAGGAAAGAAGTATCGAGTGGTGGTCCAGACCACCAGCGGCGGGGTCCACAGTGTTGGGGTCAGCACTGAGGCTCGGACAAGTAAGACTTCCTGTTTCTCACTTTGAATGTGATGGAGGCAAACCTGATGTTTTATACAGTGGGATGCAAAAGTTTGGGCAGCCTTGTTAATAGTCATTATTTTCCTGTATAAATCGTTGGTTGTTACAATAAAAAGTGTCAGTTAAATATATCACATAGGAGATACACACAGTGATATTTGAGAAGTGAAATTAAGTTTATTGGATTTACAGAAAGTGTGCAATAATTGTTTAAACAAAATCAGGCAGGTGCATAAATTTGGAATCTACAAAAAAAGAAATGAAATCAATATTTAGTAGATCCGCCTTTTGCAGAAATTCCAGCCTCTAAACACTTCCTGTAGGTTCCAGTGAGAGTCTGGATTGTGGTTGAAGGTATTTTGGACCATTCCTCTTTACAAAACATCTCTCGTTCATTCAGGTTTGATGGCTTCCGAGCATGGACAGCTCTCTTTAACTCACAGCACAGGTTTTCAATAATATTCAGGTCTGGGCTGAGATGAACGTTCCAGGACGTTGTACTTGTTCCTCTGCATGAATGCTTTAGTGGATTTTGAGCAGTGTCTCGGGTGGTTGAAAGATCCAGCCCCGGCGCAGCTTCAGCTTTGTCACTGATTCGTGGACATTGGTCTCCAGAATCTGCTGATACTGAGTGGAATCCATGTGTCCATCAACTTTGACGAGATTCCCAGTCCCTGCACTGGCCACACAGCCCCACAGCATACCACCATATTTTACTGGAGGCAGCAGGTGTTTTTCTTGCTGTGTTCTTTTCCCTCCATGCATAACGCCCCTTGTTATCCCCAAATAACTCAGTTTTAGTTTCATCAGTCCACAGCACCTTATTCCAGAATGAAGCTGGTTTGTCCAAATGTGCTTTAGCGGCTCTGTTTGTGCTGTGGGTGGAGAAAAGGCTTCCTCTGCATCACTCTGGCATACAGCATCTCCTTGTGTAAAGTGCGCCAAGTGTTTGAACGATGCACAGCGACTCCATCTGCTGCAACATGATGTTGGAGGTCTTTGGTGCAGGTCTGTGGGTCGACTCTGACTGTTCTCACCGTCGCTTCTGTCTATCCGAGATGTTTCTTGGTCTGTCACTTCGAGCCTTAACTTGAACTGAGCCTGTGGTCTTCCATTGTCTCGATATGTTCCTAACTGTGGGAACAGACGGCTTACATCTCTGAGACAGCTTTCTGTGCCCTTCCCCTAAACCATGATGGTGAACAATCTTTGTCTTCAGGTCATCTGTGAGTTGTTTTGAGACCCCAGTGTTGCTACTCAGAGAATATTAAAAGAGGAGGGAAACTTACAATTGACCCCCTTAAATACTCTTTCTCATTATTGGATTCACCTGTGTATGTAGGTCAGGGGTCACTGAGCTTACCGAGCCAATTTGAGTTCCAATAATTAGTTCTACAGGTTTTGGAATCAATAAAATGCCAACGGTGCCCAAATTTATGCACCTGCCTGATTTTGTTTAAACAACTATTGCACACTTTCTGTGAATCCAATAAACTTCATTTCACTTCTCAAATATCACTGTGTGTGTCTCCTATATATATTTAACTGATGTTTTTTATTGTACCAACCAACAATTTATACAGGAAAATAATGACTATTAACAAGGTTGCCCAAACTTTTGCATCCCACTGTACATTTTATAGACAAGTCAGAATATTTTGAGAAAGTATTTAGTTGACAAAACTCCAAAACACAAACTTAACAATGTGGTGTATGCTGTACAGTGTAGCGAGGGATGCTCAGACCTCTACATTGGAGAGACCAAACAGCCACTTCACAAGCGCATGGCACAACATAGAAGAGCCACCTCCACAGGGGATGCCAATGTTCACATTGACAGAGAGGACAGATGGTTTCAAAGAGGAGTAAAAGAAGCCATTTATGTCCACTGTGAGCGACCATCTTTGAACAGAGGCGGTGGTTTACAACACAAACTGTCTGCCATCTATAATCCAGTTTTGAGATCCTTCCCAGACGCCTTAACGCCCACTCACATCCTGGGCCATCTGACCTCAGGAAACCAGGGTTGGGGTCAGGTTTCACAATGAGCTCACCCGAAACCCTGGCTGATTGTGACCCACACCCGTTTTCACACCTTGGCTCATGTGATCAGGTAGAGGATCATCAGGGGGTCCTTTGTCCCCCTTTGGGGGTGGGGGGGGGGGGGGGGTACTCCCACAGGGTTTAAATCTGGGACTCTCCACCATTTGACTCTAGAACTGAAGAAGCTTCTCGGATAAGAAGTGAAACGTCTTCAAGCAACTTAAAGACGTCCAGACGCTTTTCTTTCCAAGCCCCTTAGACCAGCGGTCCCCAACCCCCGGGCCTCGGACCGGTACCGGTCCATGAGTCGTTTGGTACCGGGCCGCGAGAGTTGAGGCTCAGGTGTGAAATGTTTGGTTTTCAGGGTTTTTATCGGTTTTCAGTGTTATTTTGTTATCGTTTTTATCGTTTACTCGGCTTTCCTGGGTCTTTTCACGTGTGTTATGAATAAATCTTCTTTTTTTCGGTACCAGTACTAGTTTTATTTTGTTGTATTTATCCGCGACACCTTAAAGGCTGGTCCGTGAAAATATTGTCGGGCATAAACCGGTCCGTGGCGCAAAAAAGGTTGGGGACCGCTGCCTTAGACTATTTAGTTGGAACAATACTGAGAAAGAAGATGAATAACTCACCAGGTTCTGGTGGTTTGACCTAAAATCGATTTACAGTGATGTGTGAGAAACTCTTGATTTCTCTCCTCAAGTACACAGTATGATTGATGAAATTTTGTGAAAGTTAAAAGCTTCCCTCGTCCCTTCTCCTGTAGACCCAGCGGTGGTCACCAATCTGGCCGTCACTGCAAACACCACCACCAGCCTGTCCTTCCACTGGTCGCCACCAGAGGGAGACTTTCAGCTGTATGAAGTTTTTCTGTATGATCGTAATGACCAGCTGCACGAGAAAAAGCGCGTCCAGTCCAACAGTCAGCAGTGTACTTTTCAGGGCCTCAGACCTGGTGCTCCTTACAAGATGTTGATCCAGATCCACAGTGGAGACCAGACCAACCAGACCTCCATCTACACCAGAACAGGTGAGACCAGCTGGTCCTCCAGAGTACACGGTCCTTGACTGGAAATAAAATGTAAAGGATATTATGCCTTCTGTACCCGAAGAGTGGACTTGCAGATTGTATCAGTGATCGTGTTTCTCTTCAGTCCCGTCAGCTGCAGCGTTCCTGAAAGCTAAGAGTGGAAACCAGTCTGACAGTCTTTGGGTAAACTGGGAGCATGGTGGAGGTGATCTAAGTGGATACCAGCTGTATCTCTACAACCCCAACGGTTCTCAGCAGGCCATGCATCAGCTGGGCTCAGAGGCCACAGGGTTCATCTTCTCAGGCCTTGTAGCGGGTCGCCTGTATCGAGCTGAGGTGCTGAGCCAGAGCGGCGGGCTCAGCAACAGGGCGAGCACCCTGGGCCGGACGGGTAAGATGCAGCTTCTGTTAGAGCTCAGATCACCTCAGTATTCCTTGATATTCAGTCAGCAGTTTCAGTGGTTTAGCAAAAGGCATTTTTCCAGTTTTATCAGTGCAGCACACAGTCGCAACATAAAGTAACAAGAGACATTTTAAAACATAAAGTCTAGAAACACGAGGAGCAGAACAGAAGAAATCCTAATTTTAAGCAGAGACACACGAATCGGAATAGTTTCTGATCAGCAACAAATCCTGTCCCTCCTCAGCTCCCAGACCACCTGCCTCCATCTTGTTCAGGGGGGTGACCAACACCTCCCTGGAGATCACATGGAGCGGCCCTGTGGACTCCGACTATGATGACTTTGACCTGCAGTGGACTCCTCGGGACCGGCTGTCCATCATCAATCCGTACCACACCCGGACGTCCAGCAACCGCATCCTGAGGGGGATGTTCCCTGGACGGCTCTACAACTTCAGCCTCCGCACCGTCAGTGGGACCACAGAGCCTGGGGCCACACCTACCTATAGCACACCTATCCGCAAAAGCATCCGCACCAGTAGGTGGCAGCACTTTATGTCAATTCTGATGTGAATTGTCATGTGGTTTCACTCCATTACTTTCGTCTACAGAGCCAGAGAGAGTCCACAGCCTCCACTGTCGCCCTCAGAGTTCCACCTCCATCTCCTGCTCCTGGGTAACCCCGGACACTGATTATGACTCCTACACCATCGAGTGTCTCCACAAGGATTCCCACACACTGATGTACTCCAGACTCGCTGAGCAGGACTCCAACAGCTACATCATCACTGAGCTGGAGCCTCACAAACACTACACAGTCTCTGTGAAGGTCATGTCTGGTGGGAAGCCCAGCGACGAGGCTCAGGACAACGTGGTCACCATGCTTGACCGTAAGAGCGAGTGGAAGTTAACATGTCCTCAGCATGACGGAGGGTGTTTAACATGCTGTCCTCCTGTTGACTCTTGAAGGTCCTCCTGTGCCCCCCTCCGGTACCCGGGTCAGTGAGCAGTCTGCTGTGGTCACCAAGTCCTCCATCTCCTTCCAGTTTAACTGCAGCTGGTTCAGTGACGTTAATGGAGCTGTTAAGTACTTCACTGTAGTGGTGACTGAGTCTGAAGGTGAGCAGCATCCACATAAGGCCAGTTTACTGGAATTCTTCTAATTGGATGATCCTCCTAAAAAGAATCTGTAGTAACTCCTCTTGGATCTCCTTCCTGTTGTTCTGGTCACCTGACTTCACTTGGTGGTATCGGCCTTAAATTGTGTGTTCTGTCATTTTTTTTTACCATTCCCTCATACCTCTTCTTTTGGGATAAATAATGGATAATGGGATGGATTATGGAATTATGGATGATGATGAAATAATAATGAGTGCATGTTGACATTAATAATACACAAATGAATAGATGGATAACGGAAACAATAATGGATGGACAGATAATAGGATGCAATAATCTAATCCTGAATCTTCTGGTTTGTTTTTGAAGATGTTAGCCTAATGCAGCTGGAGCAGAAGCACCCACTGCCCTCCTACCTGGACTACAGCTCCAACAGCTCCATCAGGTCCTACCAGACCAGCTATTTCCCCAGCCGATGCACCGAGAGCCCTGACAGCACCACCCAGAGCTTTAACATCAGCTTGGGGACTGGGATGGACTTGCTAGGGGGCACCTGTGATGCCAGAGGCTCAGACCAGGACCCAGAGTCTAGTGGAGAGCTGAACCACTTCTGTGATGGACCCCTGAAGCCAAAGACTGCCTACAGGTACTGAAAAATCCTCTGCATGAATGTCAGGTACTTGACTCCGTGTCCACTTCCTCCAAACTGCAGCACTCCAGGGCGGTAGACTGACCAGAAACCTGGAGCCTTAATGGTTTGTTAGAACCAGCTCATCATCTCTGAAACTTTCAGCCCTGTAGACTTTTTGCTCCAGCGTTACCTCTAAGGTCAGGCGTTGCGTGAATAACCTTAGGGGCATCTGTGTTTGTCTCCAGGATCAGCGTCCGAGCTTTCACTCAGCTGTTTGATGATGATGCAAAGGACTTGAGTGTCTTGTCTCCACTGTTCTCTGACACCTGCCTATCGCAGCCCATCATCACTGAGGCTGGTGAGAACAAACCTTAGCTCGATTAAAATACACCCGAGGTCAAGCTGGGACGAGCAGGTGCAGGTGAAAAATTCAGAAAAGTATCACAGTTGTGTTTCCTCCTGCAGAGCCTCTGAGCGGTGTCATCGAAGGTGTAAGTGCTGGACTCTTCCTCGCTGCTGTGATTGTGGGAATCACTGCTCTGTTTGTCTGCAGGCACAGAACTCGCAAAGTGTGAGTATCAGAGGATGCACCTGTCTGTAAGGTACACCTGCTTATCTTTGTTTAGGTTAAACGGTGCTACTGTGTTTCCACCAGTGAGGAAGAGAGGCTGGAGGTCAGGATAAATATGAGGAGAGAGAGAGCAGCAGCGGGGAACCAGCTGGGTGTCAGAGGGTAAGTAATCAATAATCAATAATGTTCAGGGATGTTTGCACAGTGACTCACCTTTCATAACACTAATACAACACATTTGAAATGAAACAGTAAGAGTGCAAACTCTCACCACCGTTGATATGAAATAAAATCATTAGAGTTTTTTACCCAGAAAGTTGATCCTGTTCATCTGGACGTCTTCAGTGGGAGAAATGTTTCATTATCATCAGGTGACTTCTTTAGTCCCAGCTGACTGCAGGTATCAACCTTATAAGCACCTGCACAATGACTGAGTCTAGCACCACTGGTGACCAATGGGCTGTGAGGTCAGTTTATGATCATTAATATGGAAAATGTCACGATCACCGATCTGTGATCATTGATCGATGGCCATGAGTCTCACAGCATTGTAAGATGGTGACCCTTAGGCCCCCTCCTCGATTCAGAGATGGTCTCCACAGGTCTTTTGGAAGGACGATAGTTTCAGTCACTGTGCAAATGTCCTGTTCATAAGGTTGAAACCTGCAGTCAGCTGAGATTGAAGAAGTCACCTGGACGATGATGAAACGTTTCTCCCACTGAAGATGTCCGAATAAACAGAATCAGCTTTCTGGAATTCCCTTACCTGCATGATACACTGATGGACATGCATGTCCTCTAAAATCCACCAGGGGGTGCTGCAGCACCTTCAGCTCCCTTACCTGCTGAAGGTATCACAGGCAGCATCAGAACTGAACTGATACTACAGTCAGAGTACTTTTTGCCTTTGTTTCTGCAGACATGTGATTGCATTGTGACAGCTTGTTTTTTCTTTCAGAGGAGGTTCTGATTAATGCATGTAGTACTGCATGTAGTACTGCATGTAGTACTGCATGTAGTACGCATGTAGTACTGCATGTGTGTACAGATGAAAATGCATCATTAGGTTTAAACTCTGAGGTCTCTCTCTCTCTCTCCCTGCCTTTTGCTCCTCAGCAGCCGTCGAATCTCCAGGTCTGTAATCCCGTTCACACTGCTTCAGGTTCATCTTTGACCTTTTGTGAATTTTTCTGGTTTTAAATGTTTTCTTTTCTCCTGCAGTCCCATTAAGATTGTGAACTTTGAGTCTCACTACAGCAAACTACAGGCTGACTCCAACTACCTGATGTCAGAGGAGTATGAGGTCAGCAATCAATAAAACTAATTTGTTCCTCTTTGAAAGACCCCAGCTTCAGCATATCACATCCCCCAAGAATAAAAAACTTGTGGCAACATTGAGGATTGTGAAGGATGTTAGATCCAGGGTTTATCCTGTCTGTTTTCACTATTTTGACGTTTAAGAGTGTTCAGAGTGGGCCTTTGTTTGTGTTGTGAATCGCTTTTATTTTCTCCCTATCAGGATCTGAAGGACGTCGGTCGTAACCAGCCTCTGGACTCGGCTCTGCTGCCGGAGAACCGGGGAAAGAACCGATACAATAACATCCTGCCCTGTGAGTCAAGAGCCCACAGACACAATAAGAGATCACCGGGTTGTAGAAGGTCTGGGTCTAACTGCCTTTCTCGTATTCAGACGACTCGACGAGGGTCAAGCTGTCCTACGTTGATGACGACCCCTGCTCTGACTACATCAATGCCAGTTACATCCCAGTAAGTCAGTACAGACTTGACATGCACCACACTGGAGACTCCTTCAAAGAGCAGTAAAGAGTGAAAACATAAAAACATGCAGTGCATCTTAGTTTTTACTCAGGTGAGTAGGGCCACCTAATAGCTTCTCCTTCATCGTTACTTCATTTCGCAGCTTGCCAGTCGGTGTTTTTTGGTGACCATACAATGATTGCAACACAAACACACCTGGCTTAGTTAGGACGGGGTTTAATTTTGGTTGGATGTGAAGAAGTCCATTGCAAAGACTGATCTCGATAAAGACTCATTTAGAAGTTAAGAGCAGGATGGGTGAAGACGAGATGATGAAGCTGGTCTCTGAAACCTGAGACAAAGACGATAAAGTGTTTACCGAGGTTAGAGAGCGTGTGAGCAGTAGCATCATTTTCTCATAGACTCCTATGAGTCAGTCACAGGGGTTGTCCGAATTTCGGGGGGTTCACGCTCTCTGTTTTCAGGGTAACAGCTTCCGGCGGGAGTACATCGCCACACAGGGTCCTCTGCCTGGAACTAAAGACGACTTCTGGAAGATGGTTTGGGAGCAGAATGTCCACAATGTGGTGATGGTCACTCAGTGTGTGGAGAAAGGAAGGGTGGGTAGCACAGAGGCAATGATTACAGAAACCATCTTCACAAACTCATCAGCCTGAAACAGTGAGGTTTTCCTCCTCTTCCTCCATCCAGGTGAAATGTGATCACTACTGGCCATTCGATCAGGATCCTCTGTACTACGGAGACCTGATCGTCCAGATGCTGTCAGAATCGGTTCTACCTGAGTGGACGATCAGAGAGTTTAACATCTACAGCGTACGTTTCACTGACAGCTGTCATCTTTGTTACAGAACCGGTTTGAGTGCGAAAGACGGCTCGAACGCTTGTTTCGTTTTATTCTTGAGAAACAAGAAAACGATCCCACCTCAGTTTAATGTGACTGTGCGTTGCAGGAGGAGCAGCTCGGCTTCAGCCGCCTGGTTCGTCAGTTTCACTACACGGTGTGGCCGGACCACGGTGTCCCAGAGACCACTCAGTCCCTCATCCAGTTTGTCCGTACTGTCCGAGACTACGTCAACAGGACTTCGGGATCTGGAGCCACTGTAGTCCACTGCAGGTACCTCATTGTGCCCTTAAAATATCAGCCTCTTCAGAGTGACGAACCACTGAATTCCTAGAATCTCAAACTGTGTGAAGCATCACATGGTCAGATGAGAAGTAATTATAGCTAAACCAACAGAAACCTCATAGTCTGAGAACCCTTATGTTTTTCACCAGTATAACATGCTAATTTGTGTTTGTGGACTAATGTGGACCATCCTGCTCATTAGCTGTGGTCAGTATACGACGTGTTTTTTGACTGGACTTTGGTCTTTTTGTCAGCGCCGGTGTGGGCCGGACGGGGACTTTCATTGTCCTGGATCGAGTGCTGCAGCAACTGGACGCCAAAGACACGGTGGATATCTACAGCGCCGTGTTTGACCTGCGACTCCATCGATCCCACATGGTGCAGACTGAGGTAGGACCAATGCTTCATGGGGGCAAACATTTGTATGCCGTTATGTGGCATCTATCTCTGCACTTTTAATCGACTCTTCCTTTTCTGTGTGTCAGCCATATTTGTAGTTTGAAAATTGTTTAATCTAGTATGATGACTGAAATTTCACATTTGGGATTTCAGCACTGAAACTGCTGCTGAGAACCTGAATGAGTTCAGACTTATTATTTACATACTTCAATTTGTTTTCATGTCTGATGCTATGAGATGGTCCAGAGATGTCCTCTGAGAGCTTTCCTGAGCTGAGCAAATGTAAATATTAAATATATCAACGGAACCCAAGATCTCCTGTTTACAAGACGGGTTTTTTTCAGTTTGTCCTGACTGGCTAATCTGTGTTTCTAAAACTGGTCCTGACAAACACCTGAAGGCACTCAGTCACAGGTGACTAAAATAATCCCCCAGGCTGAAATGATAGACTCCTGTAATAATCCCATAATCTCTGCTGTCAGACTGAAAATGATATTTTGTAATCTGAGCTCAGGTGTGACTCACCTGCCACCTCTCCACAGGTGCAGTATGCATACCTGCATCAGTGTGTCAGAGACGTTCTCAGAGCCAGGAAGCTACGCAGCGAGCAGGAGGGAATGTACAGGATGTGAGGCGGTGAGTCATTGATAACCTTCATATTATTGATCCTACATATCAGATTACCACCCTCAGATTATGAACACATTATTGACAGATTATTGGTCCTTTTTACGGGGTGGCTGTAGCTCAGGTGGCAGAGCAGATCAGCCACTTACCAGAAGGTCGGTGGTTCAATCCCAGGCTGCTCCAGTCTGCATGCCAAATATCCTTGGGCAAGATACTAACCCCAAGTTGCTCTCCGATGCATCCATCGGAGTGTGAATGTGTGTGAATGTTAGATACTCAGCACTTAAACTTAGAAGAAGTGCCTGTGTGAATGGGTGTGATTGGGTGAATGAATTAGCTGTGTAAAGCGCTTTGAGTGCTCAGACAGAGAACAAAAGCACTATAACCAGTCTGTTTACCATTTAACAGACGTGGAGCCTCAGATTAACATCAGGTTATTGACAGGTTAATGACAGGTTATTGATGGGTTATTGACAGGTTATTGATGGGTTATTGACGGGTTATTTATGGGTTATTGACGGCTTATTGAGCCGTTATTGACAGGTTAATGACAGATTATTGATGGGTTATTGACAGGTTATTTACAGGATACAGATGGGTTATTGACGGCTTATAGAGAAGTTATTGACAGGTTACTGACAGGCTATTGACAGCTCATTGACAGGTTATTGACAGGTTAATGACGGCTTATTGAGAAGTTATTGACAGGCTAGTGACAGATTATTGATGGATTATTGACATCTTATTTATAGGTTATTGACAGGTTGTTGCCGTTTTATGACGATTATTGACAGGTTATTGATGGGTTATTGATGGCTTATTGACAGATTATTAACAGGTTACTGACAGATTATTGAAGGATTATTGACAGGTTACTGACGGCTTATTGATGGGTTATTGGTCCTTTCCACAGACGCTGACCCTGACCGTAACGATTGTACTGACTGCTGAGCCATTGCTGAGCTCTTCAGAGAGACATGTCCATATATTTTTCTACAGTGTTCGTATGTCACAGAGAAATGTTTATAACTTTAATTTGTTTTAATTTATGTTCAGCTGTGTGATGTCTTTCTGTATAGATTATCTATAGATTATTGGTTGTATCATCTCCTATGTGTTTGATTTGCTGGAATATTGGCTCCAGTTTCTTGGTTGAGTTTCTGTTGTCCTGTTTATATCTCTGTCACAGGTGCTCATACCTGTAAGTTTACCTGTGCTTGTACCTGTAAGTGTACCTGTGCTCGTCTGTATGTGAGCAGCTTATTAAACACACAACACAAAATTATCAGCTCTCTAATTATTCATCCAGAAACTCTATGATAATCTGAGCAGGATTATTTCAGTACAACTGAACTCTGAGCGCAAGAAAAAAAAGAACATAAAGCTTCTAAAACAAAAGATGTTTTTCACTATGAATTATGGGACGAAATCGTCTCCTCTCCTGCTTCAGTGCTTCCTAAAGGAGATCCTAACTGATGATCTGATAAATCCTGCTTCCGGGTCCAAACTACTCTGCGTTTAATAAGTCTGTTGTGTTTTTAACATGCTTTGTATCTTGTTATACAGGGTGGGCCATTTATATGGATACAGCGTAATAACATGGGAATGGTTGGTGATACTAAAGTCCTGTTTGTGGCACATTAGTATATGTGAGGGGGCAAACGCCTCAAGATGGGCGGTGACCATGGTGACCATTTAGAAGTCGGCCATCTTGGATACAACTTTTGTTTTTTCAATAGGAAGAGGGCCATGTGACACATCAAACTTATTGGTAATGTCACAAGAAAAACAATGGTGTGCTTGGTTTCAACGTAACTTTATTCTTTCATGAGTTATTTACAAGTTTCTCTTTGTTCACAGCCATTGACATGTCGAAGAGGTTAACACGTGAGGAGTGGATCGAAATTGTGTTGCTATCTGGTGAAAGCAGTTTGTAACTCTGATAGCTCTGCTATCATAATCAATCTCTCAGTCAGAACATGCTATATCATGTTCAGGTGTAAACTAGCGAGCTAACTTCCTGCTAACTTCTAAATCTGTTAGACTTCATAAATCCTTTTCCTTTTTAATGGATGCCTGGATGTTAAACTTAATTGCTACACCTGGTAAAGCAGCCACACTGATCATTTTATTACAGATCCAGGCTTCGTGCCCAGGATTGGCAAGCCACGACCATAGCTGGACTGGCCATCGGCATACCAGGCATTTGCTCGGTGGCCCAATTATTATTATTATTATTATTATTTTTGTAACGGTATAAACAATGAAAGGTGGTGGATTGGCCAGATGCTGGCTGGTGTGTAAAAATAACTCAGTTGTTTGGTGGTGGCTATGGCGGTGCTTCCACAGATTCAGTAACATTAGCAAGTGGTGGAGGCCAGCAGGTGGATGAGAGAAAGGGGAGGCAGGAGGAGAGACCCGAGGCAGCCGCCGGTCTGCGTGTCAGGTGAACTGAACTTCAGGTAAGAAGTTATGACCTGCAGTCTATCTGGGTCAGATATAAACCAAGTTTAGGTGGAGTTTATTTTCGTTGCGCTGACTTTTTACAGTCAGTTACAATAACTCGTACTGCGTGCTAGCTAGCATGACGGAGTTTCTATACAGCTGGGTGGGTGCTATGACATTACTGATAGTGAACTTTATTTTATTATAGTGATGTGCGAATCATGAACGAATCGTTCAATACTCGAGAATTACTTTACTGACTCATGAATCATGATTCACAAGCCCAACTGACTCACTGACTCATCCCTGTTGCTGTTAGCAGCAATGTATTAGCTCATAATTAAAATTGTGGAGAAAAACACAACATCCAGTTTCTTAACAAAAAGATTTCTGCTCTTAACTGGAAGAAAAAACCCTGAGTAGAAGCTCACATCAAGACAATAGCTCCTCGGTTCACAGTAGCATCGCTCTGCTAACATGCTAACAGCACATTTGAGCTACTCACCCCCTCCCTCCTGGCTCACAGCTTCTTCTTCTTCTTGGTTGGCAACCAATGTTAAGGCGCATTACCGCCCCCTGGCTCACAGCTCAGTGGACATTTCGATGAGAAAATATATATTTGACACATTTAAGGAAAATACTAATAAAATAAAAATAAACAAAATAAATGTTTATTAAGCAATTTTGATAGGAAATTGCTTAATTTTTAGAAATGTTTTTGCTCTTTTTTGCTCTGTAAAATAGTTGTTTTCTTTTAGAATCACTCATCTTAGCAGTAGGATTTACATGAAAAGAGAAACAAATTAAGTTTGAGTGAAAATGTACATTTTTTGCACTCTCTGGTCGACTGACTCAGTGACTCAAATGACTCAAAAACCAATTCACTTTGGTGAGTGACTTATTAAAACTCGATACAGTAAAAATAATCAAATTTACCATCACTATTTTATTATAAGATTTGTTATTAGAGTTGCCAACAGTCCCGTAAAAATGAAATCGCCCCGCATTCAGAGAAAATATTATGCGTTTCGTGTTGAGCTGAGAAGGAACACAGTTTGTCCCGGACTTCAGCTACAATGAAAAAAGACATAAATGTGTATCTCTGTATTACCAAACATGCCATATTGGCCCAGTTTATTTTTCTTATCATTGCTGTGAGGAGACCATAAATAGCATTTGTATTTTCTGTTGTACAGTTCATTTGCTGTTATGGATAAGAAGTCTTTTTTTGTGTCAAAGTAGCTGATAACTATTCAAATTCAAATTCAAATTTTATTTGTCACGTACACAGTCATACACAGTACGATATGTAGTGAAATGCTTGGACAACTGCTCGTGACCTAAAGAAAACAAAAAAAAGGAAAAGGCTATGAATAAGATAGGAAATAAATATGAAAAATTAAAAAGGGTAAATTTAACTAGGAAGGAATAAAATATAAATTAAGGTTAAAAATGAAATAACTGTACAACACAAATTAGAATGAAGGGTAAATTTAACTGGGAAATAATAAAATAAAATATATAAATTAAAGTTGAAAATAAAATAACTGTACAACAAAATACACAATAGAACTATATAAGAATGTATGAAGAAATATAAATAAATATATACACAATAACAGCAGCTGTACAAGTATTAACTGGAAATGAAGAATATAGTGACCAGTGTTGTGCAATCCACATTATGTCTTGTGCAGTGCAAATATGCTTAAAGTGATTTAAGTAATGAAGTGAAAACAATGTTCAGAATGTCCAGTGTGTAAGAACCATATGTGTGGGTCAGGACTGTGTGGTGGTGTGATTGAGAGACCGTATCGCCTGCGGGAAGAAGCTCCTCCTCAGTCTCTCTGTGTTGGTCTTCAGGGAGCGGAATCGCTTTCCTGACCTCAACAGAGAGAACAGTCTGTTGTTGGGATGGCTGAGGTCCTTCACCATCTTCCTGGCCTTGGTCCAGCACCGCCTGCTGTAGATTGAGTGCAGGTCAGGGAGCTCGGAGCGGATGGTGCGCTCAGCTGACCGCACAACCCTCTGTAGAGCTCGTCTGTCCTGCATGGTGCTGATAGCTGCCAACATCTGCCAACAAATAATCTATAAAGTTATTCTATACAGTGTGTAACTGTTAATATAGAGCGTTGTTATTAAATTGATTGCTAATGCAATCATACAGCACACTGACTTCTGAGGAAATTTTAAATGGCACTAGTCATCAGAAAGGTTGCCGACCCCTGATTTAGACAGTTTGTAAGTCTCAGTGGTGCCGCAGTGTTTCTTCGACTTTGGGACTTGAAGCGAAGTTTGGACCCGGGCCGGAAACGGCTAATGATTTCAGACTTAAATACTGGAAAGGAAGCACTGAAGCTCCTTTCCTTCAGAGGACGCAAACAGCATTCATGTCCTAACTCAGTCACAGCTTTTACCTTCTGTATCATCAGCTCATCACGGCCAAGGAGGTTTTCGCCTCTTCTCCACTGACACTGCGCTAAAGACGCCAACGTCCTGCAACCACAAGGATCTGGTTCTAGACCCAGCACTGGTGGAGAACAGGGATCTGACAGGAGGAGCTGAGTAAATCCAGATTCCTCTGGAAGGAGATAAACCCAGATTAAAACTCTGCTGAAGCTTCCAAAATAAGACTAAAATTTAAACTTCCCTCTCTGAAGTCGTGCGATTCAAACAGATATCAGCTGAGGATTATTTGATCACCGCTGTTTGATCAATATAGGAAGGTTGATTAGTTATAATAATGTGAAAAAATGGATTCTTCCTGTCCCAGCTTTTCACAATAAAAGCCCAAAATAACAGCGAAGAACCTTGTAAAAAAATAACAGAAGGATGTTATCTGCTGCAGAGTGTAGACTGAAATAAAAATCTTATTCTACTCGTTACAAAATAGAAGATTTATATCCATGAATATAAAATAAAATATATTTTTTATTCATTAGTCTAAAGATATTCTGCCCATAAGAATATGATGCTAGTGAGACAGAAGATTATAGTTTCCTTATTAAATTAACATTTTAAAATCAGATCAGTTTAATAAAGTAACAGCGTGAGGAATGAAACTGGTTTAATGATTTATCAATAATATTTGAATCATTTCTGATCAGTGGTCTGATTTAGTGACTTTTACAAAATAACTAAATTACATGTAAATAATTCATATAAAAGTTTTATAATAACTGTTACTGTCAGTGAGATCAGAGCACGCGTGTGATGTTTGTAAAGAGCATGTGACCTTAGTTCAAACCTGGACCTCAGAATGATCAGCAGGATATTGATTACTCTGGTCTGAAGCTCAGGTATGAGGAAGAAGAAACCTCATCTGTGCGAGCACTCTTCCTGCCTGTGAGATGTTCCCCCTCAGCGTCACTGGGACTCAAACCCACCATCTCCTGTTTACCACCTGCAGCTCACACCTGAAGCAGGCGAAGAGGAGTCTTGCTGGGCATCGGACAGAACGCAGGTTTAAGGATCTCTGCGTGTCTGAAGAGCGGTTTTGTTCCTGCTTGGTCTTGTTAATCGATCCGTGGTTGTCTCAAAGCAGCCGGCTGAATTCACTGTTGTCTACCAAGGTTTCAGGTCAACCCCCCACCCCCATTAAGCCCACGCTGAACTGCACGTGCTTTTACCTTTGTCCTTATCCAAAGGTCAAAGGTCAGACACTTTCTGTTACAGAGTTATTTCAGGATTTTATGAGAAATTTGTAGGACTTTTGATCACTTACACTGTTATCCTGACATGTGTTTGTGTGTGTCTGTGTGCCATGTTTAGATTGTTGTGAGGACCAGAAATTGGAACACTACTATGCTTGTGGGGACCAAGAGGCCTTATGGGGACAAAGTGCCCGTCCCCACAAGTTTGAAGACATTGTTGAGACTCAGAATGTGGTTTTAGCATCACAGTTAGATTATGGTTAGGTGTGTGTGTTTTGGTAGCTGTGTGTGTGTTTAGTTGCAGTGTGTCTCGGCGTCTGGCGGGGAGAGGCCCCGGCTGTCCCAAGCTCCAGAGGCCGCGCATGCGCCGTGTGGCGGGCTTTCCACATCAAGGCTGTGAAGTGTCGGAAGTTTGTCGGAGTGAGGCCGAACAGAGGACGCTGTGAGTGAACCAAAGAGTGTTTTAAAGGCGAAAAAAGTGTGTGAGGACGCGCGGGGGAAGTCTGCAGAGTACCCCGAAGGCTCGTCGATGGGTTTGAGCCGCTTCCCGCTGGTTAATCGGCGCAGACAGCAGCGTTAGCGGCGGCTGGAAGAAGTTGTAATTGTTTTTTGGCGCTCAGCGGCGAAGAGGAAAGATGGAGGATCTGCGGCTGTAGCCGCGGCTAACGCTAGCTGCCCCAGCGTCTTCTCGGCCCCAATCTGAGCTGCCGAGCGGCCCCAAGGGCGTCCCGCGGTTTGGATGCTCCCATCGGACACGGCGAAGTAGCCCCGTAAGTATGTTTCTTTGTCCCGGGCTGTTTGTTGGATGTTTGTGGGAACGAGCGGGCGGAGTGCGTCGGTGTGTAGCCCCGAGCTAATTAGCTGAAATCACGGTTAGCTTATTGAGCTTAGCTCCGTGCTGCTAGCTGCCATTACACCCACACACCGAAGTTTGTCAGCCCAACAAAGTTCACCGAGAGCGGGGCGAGAGTGGCGCGGCCTCGCGGGGAGAGGCTGTGACCCAGAGAGAAAGAAACACGGGCCATTATCTCACACACACTGTGGTAAAGTAATAAGTCAGTGTTTTCAGCCTCCCCCCGCACGCACGCACACACACACACACACACGCATTCTGAGTGAGTGATTCAAAACAAGGAAGGACAGAAACACAAAGATCAGGCTGCTTTCATTCAGTCAGTGATCGATTAATCAATCGGTGCCAGTTTCATCTTATCATCTGTCAGTTATTTTATTGATTAATCAGTCAGCTGCTCCAGAGACCTTCCTTCAAAAATCTGTGTGCTCTATAAGGGAACCGTTTAAACTCTTCTGGCAGGAAATTATCTTCGTTATTTATTGATAAACAGGCTAATAATTATCTGAACGACTGAGTCAAAGGATCTGTGGGGGTTTGGAATATTGATTAGCTGATTATTATAGGTTATTGAGATTTCTTATATTGATCGATCAACTCTAGGATGTCGACATTTACAATCCTCGTTCCTCAGTTTATTTTATTTTATCTTCCTCATCTATAGTTTAATTTAACATCAAACCCATCAGACTGACAGGGTTGGGTGAAATCAGTCAGATCAATATCAGCCAGTCTTAGTATTTTCTAATCAGTAAAAAAAACGTTGTTTTTTTTTCATTTAAATTCAGACTTCATCCATTTATTGATTACTAATCATTGTTAATTACCTGATTGGAAGAGAAACAGCTGGCTGATTAATCAGATAATTAGTTGATTAAAGGTTTTTAATGTTTAAATGTTGGGACATGCGGTTGTAAAAAGCTTTGAAGATTGATTGTAGAGTGACAGATTAAAGGAAAAACAGTGTGAGGTCAGGAGACTGTCATCGTGGTTTCCTGCTGTTCACCCCGACTCTTCACCAGACACCATTCAGGAAAACAGGACTTTTACCTGAGAGAACAGGTGAGCTCCGGGTCTGCCCCTGTCCCTACTGCTGTGACGCAGGGTCTGTTTGGATCACAGGTAATTCAGTGAAACGTGAAAAAGTGGCCGAGTTTCCCGCCAGGTATAATCTGTTTTTGTGAATGGACTCTGGTGAGACGTTTCATGTCACTTCTACATAAACATGGACGTTATATTTAATCCCACACTGAGGAAAATTAACTGCAGCACAGGAGATGGGAAGAAAAGGTGAATCACAAAAATAAAATAAGAATAGAAAAAAAATAAATCAGTAAATTGGTCCATGGAAAAGGCCAAAATACTAACACGCCAACATGAAGACGGTGTGAACCTCCAACCTTCTGCTTACCCGATGGATCAGTGCTGTGAGATGTTTTGGGCTCGCGTGTCCCCGTCGTCATGTTTAGATTTATTGATAATAACTTGCATTAATGTCTGGATATTGATCTGTCCCCGAATCTGAACCCTGCTTTGGATAAAACTTCAAAACGCCGAAACTCGTTAAAGCACGTTTAACCCACAGAAAGTAAACAGAGTCACTCGGACCTTCAAAATAAAAGCATAAAAATCAGCTGTAAAAGTTTGTGATGCGCTCAGATTAGTGTAGATGTTTTTAATCTTCATGTGTCAGATTTTAGATGAAGGGTCATCGAATTTTGCTAAATGGAACAAATGCCGACCCATCGCCCGGTGGGTTGACCCAGTGTGACCGCACTGAGGTGGAGCTGATGATTTCAGACACACTTGACTGCTCTGCAGCTGAAAACAATGAAACTAAACCTAGTTATTGATTATTGATGACTGAAGCAGCTATGGTAAGGCTAGGTAAAGTTTATTTTCTTTTCTGAAGCTGGTCAGAGGCTGTTTTAAGATCATTTTCCCTTTTCTTGGACAGTGACACGTATGTGTCAGCTATGCGGCGTTCGGTCGCTGCTTCCACCTGTAAATAAAAATGACGGCTTTCTAATCGTTTCCTGTTTGAGTCCAGCGCAAGCGAAGGCGCCGGCTCACGGGGCGGGCGGGGCTGTCTGTCGGGCAAATGATTAAAGTGAGTGAGTAAAGCCTTGAACGCCCTCACACGCTGAAGCTGTAAAATAATAAGTTCATTTGTTAAACTGAGCTTCACTTGCGTAATCTGGATCTGGCAGTGGTTTCCTGCAGCTCCCAGTGAGTCTGCAGAAAGCACCGTCTCAGGTTTAGAAAACTAAACAGGTGAATTCTGATTATTTTTAATTTGACAGTTTTCCTCCATCCAATAAAATCATGAAAAGGAATTAAAGAATTCATTTGAATGAAAAGAAACTTTAAAATCCAATCTCATTAAGAGCAACGACCAAAGAAAGTGACGGACCAATGAGAGGCAGCCGTCAGACGTAAACAGTTCAGCCTGGATCATCAGAGCGGCGTCATTACAGCAGCAGCAAAAATGATTTCAGGAGTAATGATCGAGATTTCTGTGACGCATGAAAGCGCAGACCGATGCTGTGTTTGAGAGTGTCACAGGATGTGTGATGCACCCTCTGCCAGCACATCAGTGACTGTGTGACGGCTCTGAAAACGAGACACGCTGCGATCGGTGATTGAGCCGACATTGATCCGAGCATTGAACTATGTTTTAGCCTCTTTAAACAGTTTTTTGTGGAAGGATGATTTTAGAGCGTTTTTGTCTTTGAGAGTAATCCGGCAGCGGCAGCTTGAAGTGGCGTGCTGCAACTGGAGACTGCGTAACAATCCCAAAAGCCAGCTAATGTTTTTTTATATTAAAAAAACATAAATAATTTGTTTAATTAACAGGAGCACTATTATGACGAAAGAGAAAGACGGCAGCAGAAAAACAGAAGGGTCAGAGGTCACGGCACCTTATCGTCAGACTGGACAGAAGAAATGAGGAAGCGTTGAGCAATGGTCACAGGGTCAGGGTATCAAAGCGATCTGGCGTCCTCATGAATGCCTGTCGTGTTATTAAGGTGACAGTAACACGAGTGAAGTGTGGCGCAAAATGCCAAACATCAACTTCTTCTTTAACACCAAATGTCACCTGAAAATCATCAGACAAAATAATGCAAAAAACAAACAAACCGAGACTGTTGATGATGCAGAGTGATGTCAGAGGGCAGTGTGATCTTTTATTTTGGTGCACTGAGCCTCACCTGCTGTTTCTTGTGCAGAGCTGCTGTTCCTGTTTGACCCCTGACGGCTCTGAGGATGGAAGCAGGGCTACCGGAGGCAGGATCTAGGTGAGTCCACCAATCGGGGAGCAGGGTGCGTGCGTCGTCTGGGTGCTGCCATGTTTCCTCACGTGCCTTCTCCTTGCTGCAGACATCAGATGGTGCTCTGAAGAAGCCATGGGTAGCTGCCTAAGCTGTCCAGAGAAAGAGTCGATTCCAGATAATCATCAGAGTAAATTCAAGGTGAGTCCTGCCCCGGCCTGCCTCACCTGTACGCCCACACGTCCCGTCGCTCGCTCATTACTCACAGCCCTGCTGCACACCTGCCGACGTGTCTCCACGTGAGGGTGGCTGATTGGTGAGCAGGTTGGGCTGTGGGCGGAGCCTCAGCTCCCACAGCTGTAACAGCAATGGGCTGTAAGTCTAAACGGGTTTATGCTGGGAAATGAGTCAGAGATCAGCTGATCTAAGAAAAGGGAGGAGAGTCTTCAGGTCACGTGGTTAAAGTTCTCGTCCTCTGATTGCTCAAATCATCAATAATTTATGACCAGCAGGCAGGAGGTGATATCCGCCTCATTGAGAGGGCGCAGGTTCTCCGGGTCACAGTGGTCTTATCCAAATTTTTGAGTGCATTGTCCCTTTAAAGGGGACATGAAACGCTGCACATATGCTGATTCACGCCACTGAGCGCTGCTCTTACAAACTGACATAGTTGTAACG
>NC_137428.1:0-367500 GCF_964374335.1 Astatotilapia calliptera | reverse complement strand
TGTGCTGTTAGCATGTTAGCAGAGCGATGCTACTGTGAACCGAGGAGCTATTGTCTTGATGTGAGCTTCTACTCAGGGTTTTTTCTTCCAGTTCAGAGCAGAAATCTTTTTGTTAAGAAACTGGATGTTGTGTTTTTCTCCACAATTTTAATTATAAGCTAATACATTGCTGCTAACAGCAACAGGGATGAGTCAGTGAGTCAGTTGGGCTTGTGAATCATGATTCATGAGTCAGTAAAGTGATTCTCGAGTATTGAACGATTCGTTCATGATTCGCGCATCACTAGTCTGAACTCGGGTTTCTGGTGCAGCAGTGAGAGAAGATCTGCAGTTTGGCGATGGCTGATGAAGGCACCACATGTGACTGAAGTGCAGACTTTCAGCTTTTGCTCAGCAGCTTTACAGATTTACTTTTTGCTGTCTGTGGGATCTGCAGTGTTAAAAGCAACTCTTACATTTAGACAGTCTGTCCACTTTTTATCTTGTGAGAACGGTGTAGTACTTTAATGAAACCCTGCCCTTCAGTCCCATCCTGGTTCTTACACAGGAAGAACTATGAAACCTGGCCTTCGTCAGCATCACTGCACCTGAGCACACAGGTGTTTTCCTGTATGACCTCAGCGCAGCAGGTTTAGGAGAGAATGCTGAAAACGTGTGCTGACAATACCTGTTCAACCAATCACATCCATTCACTGGCTGTGGGACAGGAAGCTGTACAGAGTCGGTGGAATCCAGATGTTTATGTTACTGCGCTAATCTGTCATTCACCTGCTTTTATTTTCCTGTAACCTACAGGTGTGTTACTCATCCACCCCACACATCTGACCCTACACCCTAAACATGACCCCAGTATCAAATACTCGAGTACATCTCGCTGCTCACGCTTTGCACTGCAGATCTACACCTTTAGCCCTCCACAGGACTGTTGGCAACAGGTGATCAATATGATGAATATTGATCGACCCCATTGGTCTAAAGGTCACATGACTGATGTGTGAGACCGACTCAAACTTAGAAAACACTTTATTTCATCACATTTACATCTGAAAAACACAACAGTACAAAACTGATGACAGATTATAAAATATTTACACGGCCGCCTCACTCCGAGTGCCGGCCCTGCGTGGCGAGTCTCCGCCTGCTCATCAGCTCCACGGTGCGATGGTACTCGTCTAATTTGTCTCGGACTTTGTTATAAAGCTGGAAAAACAAAACAGTAAGTGCAGAGCGTCAGGTCACATGTGCGCGTCTCAATTCACTCAAGTGCACTGACAGGAAACAGGAAGTGACTCACGGCGCCTTGGGTCTGCGTCTCGTTCAGCGCCTGCAGGAGCTGGTCGATGGACGTGTACGGCAGCCATGCCGGGGGAGACGTGGCAGAGAGCGGCCGCTGAAAAAGGCGAGTAAAAAGGAAAGGCGTTAAAACAGCACCGACACGTCACAGATACGCATGTCGGCGTGACTTTTACCTCAATTCCAAAGTACTGGTGACCACGCCCCAGGACGGCGTCCACATACTCCAACACGAGCTCTGCCGCTGCCTCCAGCAGGTCAAAATTCAGGAGGAGGCGCAGCAGAGACGGAGCGTCCACGCGCTGAAACAGAGTGGCATGGTGGGAAAAAACAAACCCTACCTGGTAGGGCTGCACGATTAATCGTTAGAAAATCGCGATCTCGATTCATACTTATGTGCGATCTCATTTCCAAATGACAACGATTTTTAAAAAAAAGAAAAAAAGACAATTGTAGCGCATTTTGATCCGGGACGTACTCTGCATGAAAACAAGCGCTCACTCTTCCTGCTCAACAAATGACAAGGGCGGAGCCTTATACCACGTGATACAGAAGCTGTGCCGTGTGATGCTAAAATTAGCAGGGAAAAAACCACGGAGAGCACGTCAGGGATGACGAGAAAGTGACAGGAGAAAATCCGTCCCGGTCAACCACCCAAACATCAATAACGGGAACCTTATACAGCGCTTCCCTATACCCGTCGAACTCCCGCAGGCACAAAGACATTACGGAGGCTATCACTTATCACCTGACCACAGATATGGCTCCATCAACACTGTGCAAAACGAGGGATTTAGGAAAACGATCAGGACCCTAGACAAACGCTGCACAGTGCCGTCCCGCAACTATTATTTATTGTTTTTATGTTCAGTCTCAACTGTTACGAAGTTGATGTGCAGTTAATAAGTGCAATAAATATTTATACTGGAAAAGAAAATGGTGATCTCAATTCTAAGCCAAAAAATCGTGATTCTCATTTTATGCAAAATCGTGCAGCCCTACTACCTGTAACCCCGCCCACTCCTCTTCACCAGCCGAGCTCTCACCTTGTAGCCTTTGACCAGCCAATCGGGTAGAGGGACACCATGTGACAGCAGCTTGTGGATGACGTAGCGGTGATGCTGCCCATTGGTGGAAGGATACTTGTCCAGGTAGGAGGCGAGGAGACGCCACGCCTCGTCTGCGGTGCTGCGAACAGAAGGAGGTTGTTGTTAGTTATATGGAGGTCCACGGGCGTCTGTTTCCTGCAGATAAACAAAGAAGTGTCAATCAGTAAGTGATTGTTGGAAGCACACCTGGACTCTTTGGTGTTGACAACTGACAGCTGATTAACAGCCAACCAGCTCCAGGCTTCGTTCTGAGACTCCTCCCCTCCAAGCTGCAGCTTGATGCACCTGAAAACAGTGCGAGGTAAACAAATAGGTGAAAAAGACAAAGCCGTAAACGGAGAGCGCCGCTGAGGCGTGCGGTGGTGGACCTACTTGAAGGCGAGGCCCTCAAAGACGGGTGTCAGGCTCAGGTTGAAGGTGCGACTTAGAACCAGCGCAGAGTCAAAGAGTCCCGTCTGAACCAGCAAGACCAGCAGCTCTGCCGCCGAGGCTCCGCCTACACACAGTTACATGGTCACCTGTTTACTGTAAAGCTCCGCCTGTGTGTGTGTGTATATGTGTATATACGGATATTAACATCTTCATGGGGACCAAAAGTTGGTAGTTTACTATACTTGTGGGGACAAACAGCCCTCGTGGGTCCTCACGAGTATGAAGCATTTTTGAGACTCAGAATGTGGTTTTAGTGTCAGGGTCACAATTAGGCTATGGATAGGTTTAGGGTAAGGGTCAGTGTCAGGAGCTAGGGAAAGCATTATGTCAATGAGATGTCCCCACAAGGATATAAATACACATGTGTGCGCGCATTAGCGTACCTGCGATAGCAGCGGAGGGCGGGTGGTGCTGGGCGAGGGTGAGCCGGCTGCGAGACAGGATGTACTCCTTCTCCAGGTCTCTGACCTCCAGGATATCCACCTGTCGCTTGACTGAACAGGAAGCAGAGCAAGGGTTACAGCAGCTCGCCACCAGGGGGCGTCACCTGCCTGGACAGAAGCCTTATCCACTCTGAAAATGGTGGGACTTCAAGTCTAAAGGCCCTGGTGTGTTTGATTTAACTCACCTGGCTCAGCAGGAAACTCTCCGTCAGAGTTTCTCTTCGGAGACGCACCTGGACGCTCGTACTGCAGGAAAAACCCCCACAAAAAACAAAATCACAACACTGTTGGACAGGTCACACAGATTCAGTCGGTGTGTGTGTGTACCGTTGCCCCGGAGACCGGCTGGACGATCCAGGCGTACTCCGGCCTGATGAGGCGTAGACAGTTGAGAGCAGCCAAGTAACAGTTCACCTGCTTCTGAAGGCCGAGGCGGGTTCGAACTTCCCGACCGAGACGCATCCCAAACTCGAACATCACCGTCCCAGCTGAGCGCACACACACACACAACACATGGATAAACGAGACAGACGTGTGTGTGTGTGTGTGTGTGTGTGTGTGTGTGTGTGTGTGTGTGTGTGTGTGGGGGAGACTGACCTTTGCGGTAGTTGTGGCGAGCGATGTGAAAGGCGTACAGCAGCTCATAGTAGTTGTGGGTGAGCAGGTCGAGTCCCCGGGCCCGAGACTCAATGATGCTGACAACCTGAGAGCAGAGGTCAAAGGTCAGCACTCAGGTCCCAAAGTCACATGAACACTGCAGCATCACTGAGAGTTAAAAACTGTCTAAATTCTTTCATCTGCAATACAATGATCAGCGTTGCTGCTTTACCAGGTGTAACAATTAAGTTTAACATCCAGGCATCCATGAAAACAGGATTTATTAAATTCAACAGAGTTAGAAGTTAGCAGGAAGTTAGCTCGCTAGCTTCCACCTAAACATGATATAGCATGTTCTGACTGAGAGATTTCTGAAAGAATCCAAACGTGCAGCTCTGCTATCACTTCCAACATAAATGAAGACAGAAAACTAAACAGCAGTGACGTTTGTAGGGTTACTGAAGTTGGGCTAGCTGCTATATAGGGAACAGAGCAGCTGCGAGAGAATTCAGCATTAATGAATCGATGGCACAGAAGTGAAGGAAGCGCAGTTTGTGGCTCTCCTCATATTCCAAAAGTGCTTAGTCTCTTTGCTGTGGCTGTCGCCTGGCATAATTTACAGATGATGTTGTTTGCAGCCGCTGCAATGCTTTCGACCAAAACAGGCGCAGCTCGATGACATCATCAACATGCACTATAGCGGTATAGTCAAAATCTCTACCGTTGGCCAAATTCATATTGTTTGTACCGTTTACACCGCCCACCCCTGATTTGTACCATCAGAATGAATGAGACTAGTGTTGGGCTACACTAGCAAACGGTTTTACGAACTAAACTTATGACTGTTGGCCAAGAGGACTCCTGTACGGCTGTGACGTTCTCCCAGATGCATCACACTGAGGTGAAAGAAAAAGTCAAACAAATGATGTCAAATAAAGATTTTCTCTATTTCTCTCCAACATGCCGTCCACCACAGCTGTAGCTGCTTATGTCACAGTTGCTAGGCAACAGAAGCCACCCATCGCAGGCTAGACCGTCCAATTTAACGGCCTCGCACTTCCGGTCTTTGCGGCTACGCAGACCAGGTGGGCCGGATCCTTCGAAGGATTCAGCCCCGAGGTGACGATGTCGCTACACAGCACATGCTCAGACGTCACAATCACACATGGATGCATTTCGTTTGCGAGGGCCACCAAAGCCTCACTCTGACTCGCCAGTACAGCTCGCAGCGCGGGTGGAGAAACCAGCTGCGCAGAGCAACATAACAATATAAATTTGGACAACGGTAGAGATTTTCACTAAACCGCTATGGCGCATGTTGATGGAGTCATCAACATGCGCAGAGCAGCTGTTTCAGGCCGGAGGAGGTAAAGCTGCAGACTGAGAAGAAGCAGAGTGGGTGGAGGCCCAAGTGAAGAAGCCGCTGAGGTGGGCAGTGGTGAACTTTTACAATAATTAATTAAGCCTGGATGTGTTGCAGCTCAGTTGCGTCCTTATTTGAAAGTAAAACCATCATCCTTTGATCCACATATTCCTTTTCTGGATCCATGCATTCACCTCCTCCGCATCCACCCTCGGATCTCCTCTCGTCTCCTCAGCCAGGAGGACGTCCTTCAGAGGAAGCTCGTTTCATGGTCTCAGGCAAGGGTGAATACGTAGTTTCACCTTTACACCAACTCCCACCTCCACCTCCACTCATAAGAGACAACTCCACCACTCGTCCTCGACCTAACCCAGCCGCTCCATCTGGTTTCTGTTTTAGCTTCACGTAAACAACTGTAAAACTAAAACTTCAGGGTCAAAAGGTCAGAGGTCACGTTACCTCGTCGTGCAGGTTGACGTAGGGGAAGTTGACCAAATCCTGCAGCTGCGAGCGTTCACACAGCACCACCACCAGCTGACGGAGGCAGTCCAACTGCCTAAGATACAGGGAGACACCTGCTCAGACACGCGACCTTTGACCTTTAGCATTGACTGCCAACATAGAGCGTTTACCTCCACCTGTGTGTGTGTGTGTGTGCGCGTGCGTACATGCTGCCGTCGGGGTTCTGTGTCAGAGCGTCGTATGCCTCGCTGTTGTGTCCGAGGTCCAGGTGATGTTTGAATATCCGCGTCCACAGCGCCGCCTGAACACAGACATCAGATCAGTTTACGCACCGACAGCGTGCCGGCATGCTGCCGTCAGACCGCCACGTCTCACCTGACTGCTGACATCGCCGATGGCCTCCGTTATGGCCAGAGTGGCGAGCTGGATGACGAGCTCGGGCAGACCGACGTCCTCCAGCAGACGCAGCACCTGAGGGGAAAATGCACATTCGTTAAAACACGCCATGCTGCTGCTTCCTGTCCTCGCCGGCTCTGACCATCAGCGTCAGGTGGAACCTCAGAATCTCCGCCTTCTACCTTGTTGTAGTACTGCAGTCGGGGTGTAGCAGGGGCGACTGCGGCGTCTTCATCCTCGCTACCAGTTAACCTCATCAGAAACTCCTCCTTTTCCACCTCCGTTGCTGCCTCCTGGAAGCACCGCAGAGCCTGACAAAAGGAGCAAAACAAAAGAACACACAGGAAGTGAGGTTATGGCGAGCAACTCTGCCTGTAGGACATGAGGTTGCCATGGTGACCCACCTTCTGGCCTTCACCGTTGGCGAGGTAACACTGAGCCAGCATGAAACGACAAGAGGCGATGTTCACCTGGCACCACGGACCAATCAGACGCACGTACTCCTGCAGGGGGACAACACGTGGACTTGTTCATCGGTTACAGCTGTGCACATCTGGACTGTTGTTAAAGCCACTCTGCCACATGATTAGGCACACCTGTTCAACTGCTTCTTGTACAATATCGAATGAGCCAATCACACGGCAGCAGGTTATTGGATTTAACAGGGTTCACGTGTCTTTCCAGGGTCAAATTCAAGGACTTTCAAGCACTTACAAGGTCAAGCTTTTCCAGCACATGTTTGATCTCAGTGACGTAACAAGCAAATCATCCTCGGCTGATTTCGACACCTTTGTTCCCCTTTTGTTAAAAGGTTGCCTTACATGCATGTAGTGCATGAACTCAACACATCGCAAACTTTCAGGTGTGCAAATGTGAACAAATCGGCTTGTTAGAGAAACTCCCACAACGCCGGGAAAAAAAACAAAACTGGAATTACAGTGATAAGAACTCTTTTCAGTCTAATTGTTATTTGTGTGAATGAAACCATTTTAAGTACCAAACCCAAAAATCAGCCATTTTCAAGGATTTCAAGCACCCGTACGATCCCTGTTACAAACACCTCCTTTCCAAGAGGAGCTTCTGAACCTGAGGAGGAGGAGCAGGAGGAATCCTCACCTGCAGCTGAGTGTACTGACAGCTGGCAAGCAGACACTCTGGGAACTGGAAGCCAGGGTTACTGGGCCATCTGGGAGAGAGACCAGTTAGGGAACAACAGGAAGTTAAACACCACAGACCACTGGCGAGTTTCACTTAACGTGAAGAGGCGGAGCCCAATCAGGGCACGATGAAGGATACAGCAGCTGAGCGAGCAGCTGCACCACACTAGAGATCACGTCAGTCCAGACGAGCAGAGCTCCGCCCTGCTGGCTCGAGAACAGCTGAGACACGATGAGTCGGCGAGCCGCCGTCTGGTAGAAGAGCTCCACAACGGTCTGAGGGTTCAGAGCTGCGGGGGCGGGACAGGAAACGCACACGCTTTAAAAACCACACGGACCAGGACCGTCGTCCCTGACGTCACATCACAAATCAAAGCTAAACACGCAAACAGAGCAGACCTGATCGTCCAGAGGTCATGGTGGGCGTGTCCGACAGCTCCAACACGGTGAGGTGCTGCAGGTTGGCGTCTCTGAAACATCAGAACAGGAAGTGCTCAGTGTGGTTGCTACGGACCTGAGAGCTGTGTGTGCTGCGTGTATTAGTGCTCACATGGTGCTGATGGGCACGGAGGAGGCGAGGCTCTGACTGACATGTTTGAGGAGATGATAGGAGGACAGGAGCTGGGAGGTCCGAGGAATCAGGTCCTGCTGTAGCTGCAGCAGCTGAGCCCCCCCACCCAGAAACACCTGGACACAAACACACCTGTTGAGCTGCACACGTGTGGCTCATAAACACACCGAGGAGAAAGACGATCAGGTGATGGTGAGAAGCTCTCGGATGTCTCCGGACAGCGTTTGCTTGGATACAAGAAGCTTCTAGCAGTGCGCTGTCACATGAAAGAGGTCCTCGGCCCCCAGGTAACCTCTCAAAATTACCACATGCCAATCAGAAGCCCTTCAAATCCCCCTTGTACCCCTGATTCAGGCTTGACCGTCTCATACAGACAAGCCGAGACCTCTTCCTGTCAAAAGGGAGTTCTCCCTTCCCATCATCACCAAGCAGGTGACGGTGTGTGTGTGTGTACGTACATTGTCTCCAAAGCGCAGGTAGAGCTTCTGCAGGATGAGCAGGTCTCTGCAGAACAGCGCTCTGGTCATGGCCATGTGACACACGGCCTGGGAGACGACAGAGACCGCCGTGCTGCCGCTGTACAGCTGAGACAGGCCGATCCTTAAATTCAGGCTCTGACCTGCAAGACAAGGCGCAGGGCACACTGAAGCGACTGACAGCGGGGTCGCACTTTCATTCACCGAGAGGGTATTACCGGGCGCCACGAGTCCGTCCCCGCCGACCTCGGAGTCCGTCTCCAGGTCCATCTCTCTCAACAGGACCATCATGGCGGCCATCGGGTTTCTGACATCCTGAAGTTTGTTCTGGACATCCACGATCACGTTATCACTGTGGAGGACAGACGCCACGTGTTTAAATCACCAGCAGCGACCCCGGTAAATTCAGCCTGCGACCCTCTGAAAGTCTGACGCGTGAAAACAAAGTTACACTGCTGCCTGTGGTTATGACTTCAAAGGAAACTTAGCTCCTCCCCCCCCCCAATCATCACCGAAGGACCGACAGGAAGTGCGGCGCTCACTGAAGGATCCAGTTCTTTTATTTCCTGAGGATGTTCAGTGATTATCTCCTCAAAGTGTCTCTACGCTCTCTGTACCTGTGAGCACACCTGAGCTCCTGCTCATTAACCATCAGGATGCTTTTCTTTAACGTACAACCTAAATTTAAAACAAGTACGTCGGGGGTCATGTGACCCACCTGTCGTTGCACAGCAGGTTCTCCAGGACGAGCTCGGCCGCTCTCTCGGGCGCCTGCAGGTACTCCAGAGCTTTCTCCATCTCGTACGCCATCTCTGCAGAAACGGTGTCGCTGATGAGCCGCAGGCACTGAACCAGCTGCAGGACATCCCGCCCCGCCTCCGGGTCTGACAGCACAGGTGAGCACAGGTGAGATCAGGATGTGCAGCAATCGTCAAACCAACACACTGGCTGTCTCTTTACCTTCTGCGACTGGCGTCTCCTCCTCTGAGAGCAGGTACTGGTCGTGGGAAAGGTACAGGTGATCCACGGCGAAGCACGGCAGCAGGTATGACAGGAAGCCCTGAAACACAGCGGGACGAAAACGGGCGTCACCTCTTTGCCAACAACCACAGGCACGCAGCAACGCCTGCAGGCGGTCCACTCACCTTCCGGAGCAGACAGACCATCCCGGTGTGCTGGCTCACGGTCAGACCCAGAGGAGATGCCTGGACCTCCTGGTACTGCAGACAGCAGGAGTAGAACCGGGACCAGAACTCCACCTGCAACTGTCGGTACTCCTCCTGAGAAAACTCGAACTCTGTGATGCTGCTCTGCAGCTGCAGGAGGGAAAGAGACGAAGCTTGTTAAAAAAAACAGTCTGAAAAGTTCCTGTTCTGGTTCAGATCGCTCTGCGTTACCTCGCTCTCAACAGCCAGCGTCACCTCCTTCCTCAGAGCCTCCCAGGACAGGTCCCAGATCCTCTCCGAGCCTCGCCGAAAGATCTGAGCAACCCACACAAAGACCATCCAATCAGTTATCAATCAGCGAACCAATCAGAGTGAATCAGACACACAGCTAGGTTCTCACCTGCAGGGCTTTCACGATGGCCGAGGCTGTGAAGCGAAGAGGAGAGAAGAGAACCTCGAGATACGTCTCCTGTCAGGGGTCAGATCACATGGTCAGCACTACCCGTTCATTAAAACACTGGTTACTGGTCTGAACTGGTCTCACCCGGGGGTCCAGGTCCACTCCGATGTGGATTTCTTCTTCGGGTGGAGGCTGAACAAACACCTGGTTCCACTGAGCCGCCGTGTTGCTGTGAAACACGCCGACAGGTGAGGAACATGTGCGGAGACGCGTGGAGAACATATCAGGAGGACGCTGGCATTTCAACTCACTGCTCGAAGCTGATGTATTTGACCACGGTGGCGTTGGATTCGTCCAACCACAGAGCCCAGATGTCCGAGGAGGTCAGCGTGAAGTCTACAAGCGTCTCCTGCTCACAGAGAGCGGTTCAGAATACAGGAAGTAACCACAAACAGAAAAACGAGGCCAGCCCCCTGGCTCCGCCCGTGCGTTCACCTGTGTGCTGAACAGCGTGGAGATGTGCTCGAGGCTGTAGCGGTTGTTGTCTGTGGCGACCAGCTGCAGCACGGTGAACTGCCCCCGCTGAGGGACAGCGAGGTAGACGCAGACGCACAAGCCTGTGGTGGAGGAGAACGCCAGGCGCAGGCGGTGACCGTGGCCCGGCAGGCGCTTCACACCCTTACACGCCGGCATGTACTCCAACATGTCCGCCTCCAGCAGGCAGCCATGCTCCTGAGGGGGCGGAAGTCACGTCAGCACGCGGCAACTCAAACGTTAAACGTCAACAATGTGTTTGGGTGCATGTGTGCGATGTCATCACCCTGAGCGACCACATGCGCAGGCGGTGGTCCTGACACAGCGCAAAGATGAAGGAGTCTTCTTCCAGCTCCCGCACGGCGAGGCTGAGCACGAGGTCGGCCGGGCTGTGCTCGCCGCGGATCGCCGTGGGCATCCACCCAGACAGCCGCTGCATCACAGAGCTCCTCTTCAACTCCAGCACTGACATGTTGCCTGGAAACGGTGAGCACACGTCTTAAAAACCGCCCAACGGGCCACGCCCACATTAAACATAGAAACTCCTCCTCACCCTGAGAATCGGGCGACGGCAGGGTGACCACTGTGATGCCTCCAGCAGGAGAAGCCAGAGCGAAGTGTGCATCTCCGTGGTAACTGAGCCAGGCGAAGGCAGTGCCGGGACTCGCCGTGGTTCCCACTGAGCTAGGGATAAGGGCGCTGTGGGCGGGGTCCTGCAGGCTCAGCTTCCCCACATCAGTGAAGATGGACTGCATGTGCAACTCTGTGACCAGCTCCTACACGTGCACAGAGGAGTGTTCGAGGTCAGTAACAGATAACTGTTTCTATGGTAACCATGGTAATCTCACAGGGCTGTTGGTAGTTTGGTATCAGACCTTAAAGTCTGACTCATCCGTCGTGTCCATAGTGACACTTTCATTAATCAATTGATAACGGTAATCAGTAATCAACAACCGCACACTGTCCTGCAGCTGGTGGTGCGGCTTCTCCACCCACCACAGGACAGCGTGCAGGCTGAGGGTCACCGTCAGCTACTCACGCTGCGGTACATGCGCGTGGGGTGGGGCAGCAGCAGCCTGTGGACGCTGTGATTGGTGGAGATGAGGATGACGACGTTGCTGAGCGTCTCCTGGATGGTGACTCCTCCGGGCAGGACGGCACAGTGGGTGAAGCGGAGCCTGACGGCATTGTTCAGCAAGTTGGTGTCCAGAGACTGCTCCACCAGCACCACCGAGTCCCCGGACGTGGACCTGCATGAGTGAGAGTGTTAGCAGAGAACGGCTGACAGCACCTGCAGAGCACCTGGAGAGCAGCTGGTACCCACCAGTGGATGAACCTGTTGCTGGTGACCGACAGCAGCTTCCCGCTCTCCTCATAGTGAAACGCTCCCGCGCTGTCAGGAAACTTCAGGCTGCCAGGTGGCACGCTCACACCTGCAGACCGGAAAGACAGGTGAGGGAGAACAGGTGAGTCCGGTTTGAACAGGTTCTTGACCTGCAGGTGTCTGAAGCTCTGATCAGCAGGTGACAGTGTTTCTCAGATCAGTAATCAGCTGCTTCCGGAGGCGCAGACAACAAAGACTGCAGGTCAAGGCCCCGTGATCAGCGCAGGTTCACCGTGACAGCTGCGTGACCAGGTGCGCAACAGGTGAGCAGCTAACGGAGCTAGCTGACACTAAACGGAGACGGAGGAAGATTTACGCGCTCACCTGGTCAGGTGAGAGTTCGGAAGTAAAAACAACAACAGAAACACCCCCAGGCCGCGCGCGGCTAGCAGGAAGCTAACACGCTAACGCCGGCAGGTACGGGCCGTCAGGCTGTTAGCTCCCTGCTAGCCGCCGACAGCGGCGCGCAGGTGAAGTGCACGTGTTACCCAGATTCGCGGTGAGCTCGCGCGGCCTCCGCTCGGCCTCTCTCTCGAACCCGCAGATCTCGATGTAGCTACGCTCCAACGCCGCCGCCATCTTGTCCTCGTGCCGCTGCGGCCGCGCGTTGCGCTTTCAAATCCGCTCCAGCTTCTTCTTCTTCTGTGTAGGGTTTATTGGCAGTTGGCAAACAGCAAAATGGTGCATTACCGCCACCAACTGGTGTGGAGTGAGGACCGAAATGAAGAAAGAAAGAAAAGAAAATATTCAAATCCCCCCGAAACAAATGGGTCTGCCTTAAAAACCAAAATACAGCCTGATAACTTTCACTTATAGAGCTCATGCGAAATAAATCAAGTCCAACTTCACTTTCATATCATCCAGTTGGTTTAAAATGGAGCACTGTAACAAAAAATAATTTCCCCCAGGGATCAATAAAGGATTCTGATTCTGATTCTGATTTTTGATCAGTTGTCTCCTTTCAGCATCATACTGCTGACAATGCAACAGAACATGTTCGATTGTTTCCTGTTCCCTATGCAGTCACACTCCCCTGCACAGTGTTTACCTATTAAAATAATGTGCTACTTAAACCAGTGTGTCCGAATCTCAGTCGAGATATAATCGTCTCCTCTCTCCTGTTTTGTCCTGTACTTCTCGTTTCCCCCACCTTCCTTTGGATGTTGTACAACCATCGCCCTTTCCTCTCCTCCTCCCATTGCTTTTGCCACCTTTCCTTCATTTTGTATCCCATTCTACTCTTGAGCTCCGTCCCACTAACACTAATATCCACACCTACCATCGGTCTCCTTGTTGCTTCTTTTGCTGTCCTATTTGTCGTTTCATTTCCTTTAACTCCATGATGCGCTGGTAACCATAAGAATGTGACCATAAGCCCCATCATAACAAGTCTGAACAATGTTTGCTGGATCTCTATCAGAATGTCAGTCTGCAGTCTGAGTGACAGTCTTGCAAACTGGCCAGTGATGAGCTCGAGTCTGAACTTATCACAGAACTTAGTGGTTTTGTTTCTTCAGTCCACTGGGCTGCTAACAATAATGAAACCATTTCTCCTGTGCACACTGATAAATCGTCACCGATCCTTTTCCCTACCTTCATATTAAATTCAGGAACAATAAATGCTATCCCGCTTTGGTTGGCTGTATTCTTTGATGCATCTCAAATCAAATCAAATCAAATCACTTTTATTGTCACATCACATGTGCAGGTACATTGGTACAGCACATGTGAGTGAAATTCTTGTGTGCGAGCTTCACAAGCAACAGAGTTGTGCAAAATACAAGAATGTAAACAAGCAAAATACAAGAATGGCTACATCTGAAACTAATAAATATGTACGATATATAATAGTATATGCATTTCTGGATGTGTATACTAAATATTTTTCTACGTGTGTGTGTGTGTGTGTGTGTGTGTGTACACATATTTTACAAATTAAATAGAGTAAACAATAAATAAAATATATAAAATAAAATATACAGAGTGAGACATGTGCAAAACAGTGGCATTACTGTACAGTATGGAGTGCATAATGTTGAAGTTCCAGTAGTGAAGCTGAGGTGTCTATGAAGTGTTCAGCAGTCTGATGGCCTGGTGGAAGAAGCTGTCTCTCAGTCTGCTGGTACGGGACCGGATGCTGCAGAACCTCCTTCCTGATGGAAGCAGTCTGAACAGTTTATGGCTGGGGTGACTGGAGTCCTTGATGATCCTCCCCGCTTTCCTCAGGCACCGCTTCCTGTAGATTTTGACTACAATACTGATTAATATATTCCTGTGCTGTATGTGAATGTAAGATAAACCCCCTCTCCTTGTTCTTTTTGTTTAACAATGTGAAATCTGCTACTGCATCAGGGAGCATCCATGGTGGTATTGTAGGCAACGGTGCTGTTTGGTAAATGGTAAATGGCCTGTATTTATATAGCGCTTTACATATCCAGTCATCCACCCATTCACACACACATTCACACACTGGTGATGGCAGCTACATTGTAGCTACAGCCACCCTGTTTGACTTATGTTGATCTTGTCCAGATTAAGGTCAGCTGCTGTCCACTGTCCACCCAAAGCTCTTCAATTCCGTCTTTTCTTTTTCCCAGCATGGGTGGAAAACAGTTTTTGTCGGATGATTTTGACCATGTCCTTGCAAATTTGCCCAGTAATTCAGTGTCAGTTGCTCTCTTCTTATTTGTAATGGCATCTCCCCCATTTCTACCTGGAGTGCTGCTGCAGATGTTGTTTTGAATGCACCTGAACAAAGTCTTAACGCTTGATATTGGATACTATCCAACTTACGAAGACTTGTTCTGGCAGCAGAATTAAATACTACACACCCATAATCCAATACTGACCTAATCAACCCAGTATATATAGCTTTTAAAGATTTCATATCAGCCCCCAGTCAGTTCCCACTCAGCACCTCATGACATTCAACACTTTCTTGCATCTGTCTATTATTTTCTGAATATGTATAGGCCATGTCACCCTTTCATCAAACACAATCCCAAAAATTTAAATTGTTTTCGCCTCCAGCTTCTTCTTCTACGATTCATTTAAGGTAGGCGAACCACTGCGAGGCGCGCCACCTGCCGGATCGGATGACTGACGTCATCATTAAACAGTACAAATCTGACAGTCCGGTTTTTTTATATGTCTGCTTTGACCAATCAGAGCCCAGAAGGAAATTAACATTATTAGATGTTCTTTTTAGATTTTATGTGTGTGTTTGTGTGTGTGTGTGTGTGTGTGTGTGTGTGTGTGTGTGTGTGTGTCGGAGTTTGATTGGTAGGGGAGACCGGGGATAGTTGTAACATTTTTGACATTTCTGTCTGTAAATTGGAGCTCTTTTAAGGTAGTGGATTCAAAATGTAATGCAAAGTATTTACATGTCTCTGCTATTAAATAGTGCAGCTATTTTCTCTGCAGCACAATTACCCATTGCATGGTGTGGTCTCAAACACGAAGAGTGAAATGTTACAATTAATCCCATAGTCTGGGTTAGTTGTAACATATCCTGGGGTGAAATGTAACACAATGAAATAAGGGTACTAACAAAATATTAACATGTAATCTTTTTTATTCAACACATGAATGCACTTACATCCATTTATGTAGCTGTGTGTGTGTGACAGAATGCAGAAATCTAACTTTGAACATATTCCAACCCCCCAAAAAAGACAAATTATGGAATTTTCTGCAACTGAATATTTCATTAATTTTGGTTGGTCTTCCTTGAGTTTGGCCTCATTGGCTCAGTGGGCATTATAACCTACAACTCTTGCACCAATTTTGAACATAACAATGAAGCTGAAAAAATGTAGTTGTTCACCAGCATCGCAATTCCATTACTTTTTATCCTGGCTTACCTTGGTGAGGTTTGCAAAGTGCTTCAGAAAGATGAGGAAATCTGTTTCTTGCACCCATCCTGACTTATTTCCACTACCAGTGCTTCCTACTGGTCCATCTCTGACACAGTGGTCTGCATAATGTATGTGTGGGAACACAAACAGTGGAGGAATTGTGTTGCCAGTGGCATTAACTGCATATACAAAGGTGACCAGTGAACCTCTCTCTGCTGAAGTCGTTGCCCCAACTTGTTTAATATAAGTTAAAGTAATAGTGTGGTAAGTTGTAACATCTGCATCATTGTTACAACTAACCCAGACTGTTGCTGTTACAACTAACCCAGACTGTTGCTGTTACAACTGACCCAGACTCCTATAGCCATGAACTAGCTAATATTACAGTCAACGGCTAAAACATTAGCACTAAAGACCTACACAGAATATATCCCCATAGACATACAAATAACATAATTTAGGTTTGATGAGTTTAACTGCAAAGCAGATAATGCTATTAGAAATTGAAATAAAGTAGAAAAACGTACTTTTTGGCATACAAATTACTTTTTTTCGTGTTAAATTGTCTGTGTTTGACAAAATGTGCTGATTTTTCACATGTGATAGCAGAACTGAGTTGGGCATGCACAGGATGAGTCACATCATTTGAAACTTAGCCCTGATTGGAGAAATTGGAAGTGTTACAACTGACCCACGTTACAACTATCCCCGGTCTCCCCTACCTTACACCCAATAAGATACAAATAAAATATACTTTAACTTTTTCCTCAGACAGGTGGATCAGGCGATGGCCTGCAGGCAGTAGCGGTCTTTGATATGCGCGGCTTTGTGGTGGGGACATCACAGACATCAGCCAGCGCATACTGGGAATGTCACAGGCACCGATCGGTTTTCTATCGCCCATTTGCTGGGAGGTTTTGTTTTGTTTTTTTCGATTTTTTTTTAAAATTAGTAAAATTAACATACAAACAAACAAAATGCACCATATATTACGGAGAATAAACATTCCTTATATATTAACAACTTTCATACATAGTGAAAAGAAAATATAAAGATGGGGTCACATAATTTAACAGATTATTAACTCACTAAATCAAAATCTTCTACAAAGGAAACAAAAAAAGCAGCCTTTTTCTTTTTAACTAAGGTCAAAGATTTAACCAACAGGTTTAAATCGTTTTTCCAGTAAGCTAGTGTTGGTTTGGTCTTAAAAAAACGACATTTATGTATAAATTGCTTGCACAAGATTAATAACACATTAACACCATAATTAGCTTTCTTTTCTTTCAAAAACACTCCAAACATTATCATATTTAAGGTAAATGGGGTAATTTGACTCCCACTGGAATAAAGCCAGGTATGAAAATCCAACCAAAATATTTGTATAAAATTGCACCAAAAGAATAGATGGTCCAAATCCTCCTCTTCTGTTTCACAAAATACACAATTACCCGTTTCTATTTTGAATCTAGCACCAAGGAGTCTATTTGTCGGGTAAATTTTATTCAAGATTTTAAATTGGACTTCTTTCCCTTTAGGAGGGATAGGGAAGGTGATATAATCAGTTCTTATTTTTTCAATTTCTTCCCTTTGGAAATCTTTTAATATGTAATTACGTCTAAGTAAATTTGGAGAATAAAGACTTCTTAATGAAGATCTAAGAAACTTATTGTTGCATTTAACATCACAAAATCGAATACCATCTATATATAATTGCCTTAACTTGGGGGAGATGTCAGAATATATTATATCATTTACAACTATGTTTTTAAGTGACAATGGAATGGATTTTATAACCCGATTAAATTTACTTTTAGAACATTGGATATTAAACTTTTGGCAAAAATCTTGATGTCCTAGAACATGTCCTTCCTCATCTACAAAATGGGCAATTGCCCAAACACCTTTTGATAACCAATCTTGAATAAAAATAGATTTTCTGTTCATCAGTATATATCTATTGTTCCAAATTGGGCTATTATGTGGAGTGAAATTATGTTTAAATAACATTTTCCAATAAAGAAGGACCTGTTTATGGAATTCAGAGAGTTTAGCAGGTAGCTTAGTAATTTCAAAGTCACACTTTAGGAGAAAGTCGATACCCCCTAGTGTGTTAAAGACCTTACTTGGTATAAAAAACCAAATGGAGTGTGGATTATTTAGGAAGGATTTTAACCATTTAAGTTTCAAAACACCATTCATTATGTCAAAATCAATTGCGTTTCCACCGCCTTCAATGTATGGTTTAACCAAATCATCTTTAGATATATAATGGCACTTATTCCTCCAAATAAAATTAAAATTCAAGCTATTAATTGTTTTAATAACTTTATTCGATATTGATAGAGAGTAAGCTGGATATATAAATCTAGATAAACTATCCATTTTGGTTAATAATATTCTTCCAAAAATTGTGATGTCTCTTTGTAACCACTTATTTAAGATTGTCTTACATTTGTCAACATTATCTAAAATATTTACTTTTTCTAAGACTTTGATCTTTTGAAATTGTGATGCCCAAATATTTTACCCCCTTCTTCACCTTTATATCGTATTTGTTTTACCAGGGGAATCTGATGTTCATTTTTTAAGAAAAGAGTAGTGTCATCCGCAAGTTGACTAATTATTAAAGAATTGTCCATAATCTCAATTCCGGCAACGCTGCTGTTTTTAATTAGAATTGCGAGCATCTCCACAACCATTATGAACAACAACGGAGAGCTTCCACACCGTTGCCTAATTCCTCTTATGACGCTAAATCTTTTACCAGTGCCATAGCCTAATGACACAGAGCTGTTTATATCATTATACAGTATATCTATTATCTTCCTAAATTTATCCCCAAATCCAAATCGAGTTAGTGTTTCTAAAATAAAAGGATGTTCTACTGAATCGAAAGCTTTATAAAAGTCCAAGAAAAGAATAAAACTGTCATCACTACTTAGATCATTGTAGTCCAGTAAGTCTAAAACCAATCTGATATTATTATGAATGTTCCTGTCTTTCAAAAACCCTGATTGTGTCTCACTAATTATACTTGAAACCCCTCGTTTGAGCCTTGTTGCAACTGAGCTAGAGAAAATTTTATAATCTGTATTTAATAAAGTTATGGACCTTAAGTTATCCAATTGTCGTTTATCTTTGTTTGGTTTAGGAAATAATGTAATTAATCCTTGTTTCATTTGCTGGGAGTAAGGGTGCCCTCCGTTTGCGAGGTGCGCCTGCTGCTTGCGGCACAGGGAGGAGAGGGCGGGGCGGCGGGGATTCTCTGGTGGCTGGAGCAGCGTCTAATAATCAACTCGCAAAATAAAACAAAATAAAAACAAACCAACAAACACGAAAACACCAGACATCCTGATACAGACGTATAATCTGCGCCGATGTTTTTTCTAAATTCTATACATGAAAAGTGAGCGCGAGAGCCCTTGGTGCGCGTGCTCGCTGCTGAAGTCAAAGTAAACTTTATTGTCATCTCCGCTACAGACAGTCCAGCATATAGAGAGACGAGACGACGAGGCTCCAGCTACAGCAGTGCAAGGAAACAAAGAGGAGTAAGAAAATAAATATACACTTTAGGACTCGGGGTATAAATTTAAAATTTATAATTTACAGTTTGATGATTTAAAGTGTCACACAACCTGTGGAAAGGGGAGGGGCCCTGCTGCTTCCAAATAAAGCACATTTCATTCATAATGATGTAAATCCAAGCCCATCATGGATTCATGATCTGAATCCTGGGTTGTGTGAAATCCCAGAAATCAACCTTAGACAAAGGGAGTCTGTGAACTAAGGTGTCGGTGTGTTAGGGTCTGTTAGCTCATGTTGTGATCCTCGGGTTGGGGGATTTGTGTTCATGCTGGAGTGCAAAATTAAAACCAAGATGGACAAGAAAAGTTCAAAGCCATCAGGTGCTCAGTTTAGAAAAAAGAGAAAAGAAGAGGAGGAGAAACGAGCAAGAGATGCAGGTAAGCAGATGTATGATTGGATAATGGCAGGTCATCCTGAAGAACCAGAATACTTTTGTATAGGAATTTCTTTTACTTTTGTATTAATCACATTTTATTGTATAATGCCTTGGTGCCACTGGAGTTTAACATGTCTGACACCCATACAGTAAGAGAAATGGTGGGGGTGTAGTAAGGAAGTTGGGGGGAGCAGGCCACTCCACAGAAAGAGTCTTTTGTCTCTTCAAGGACTCTGGGAAGTAGCAAGGGAGTGTGAACCTTAAGGTTGAAACAGCTGTGCACTGCCTTTTGTTCCTGGAGAAGGTATTTAACTGAGAGCCATGCTAGGCTCAGACTCTGCTGACCGTCTGTCCCGTGGACATGCAGGGACTTCATCAAGCTTGGTTGACTGTTTTTGGTGTTCTTTGATTAAAGAATGTTAGCTACCGCTCATCTGCAGGCTTTATTTGAATGGAAAATTTCCACAACACTTTATTAATCCCTAAGGAAATAATGTGGGTTACAGCTGCTCCAAGAAGAAATGGTAAAAATAGTAACAGTAACAGACTAAACTCCAAACAATACATTATGTTACAGATTTTACACATTTAAGAAATGGCACTAATACATACAGACCACTCAGTTATAAATATCAAGGATTAACAGAGGTGATTATAAAGTGTTAGCCACTTGGCTATGATAGTAAACACGATGTAGCTTACTGAATCTTTTGGACTGTGTTCAGCATATTAATTAGTCATTGTCAGTTGTTGATTTGTGATGGCTGTTTGTTAGCCGTTTGCATTCTCTCTCTCTCTCTCTCTCTCTCTCTCTCTCTCTCTCTCTCTCTCTCTCTCTCTCTCTCTCTCTCTCTCTCTCTCTCTCTCTCTCTCTCTCTCTCTCTCTCTCTCTCTCTCTCTCTCTCTCTCTCTCTCTCTCTCTCTCTCTCTCTCTCTCTCTCTCTCTCTCTCTCTCTCTCTCTCTCTCTCTCTCTCTCTCTCTCTCTCTCTCTCTCTCTCTCTCTCTCTCTCTCTCTCTCTCTCTCTCTCTATGTGTGTGTATATATATATATACACACACACACACACATCTCGACTGCAGATCAATTTAAACATCATAAGCTGTGGTCAGATGACAGCAGGTAGTTCTCTGACTGAACTTCTTCTTTTCCCGCCACGCAGGTGGTCGGAATTACATGAGACACTGACTTGTCAGAGACAGAGACATGTCTGTGAAGGTTCTCAGTTCTCAGGGTTTCCAGGTTTCACAATGAACACACCCGAAACTCTGGCTGATTGGGACCCACACCCAGTTTCCCACCTTGGCTCAGGCGATTAGAGGATCATCAGGGGGTCCTTTTGTCCCTCTGTGGGGGGAAACTCCCACTAGGTTTATATCTGGGACTCTCCACCATTTGACCTTAGAACTGAAGAAGCTTCTCTGATGAGAGGTGAAACGTCTTCAAGCAACTTAAAGAAGTCCAGACGCTTTTCTTTGCAAGCTCCTTTGACTCCATTTGTGTATGATTGTCAGTCCAAAGAGGGAGAGAGGAAAGAGAGAACGTGAGGAGAAAGTACAAGGTCAGGAAGAACCAGGTAAGAAAACAGACAGGGAACAGTGACAGGCAGAAACTGTTAAACTGATAAAGAAACAAACCTGATTTTACTCACAATCTGGAAGTTGTGTCCTCCCTATATTAAAGCTGCTGTACAGAACCTGCAAAACAAACTGGGCTGAAACATTTTGACCCTCTTTAACAACATTTCAACATAACTGTTGCGGCTCAACTAACCAACGGCCGCGGCAGGCTAAACATGAGGACACAGATGACGCGCAACAATAGACACATAAAATGCACTTCTGTACAATTTGCTCCTTTATTTCCACATGCAACTGTCCAGTATATAAATCAGCACATGGGATTAACTATTAAACAAATGCACAGATTGCACAAACAAATAACTGCACTAACTACTATGTCAAATTACAACTTGGTCTATGGCATCAATTAGTGCACAAATATACAAAAACCATCAAGTTCATTCAAGCTGCGGTCAACAGACAGTTTTGCCTCATGCTCACCCTACTTTTCTGCCCATCAACATCAGGTGCTGTGAACAGGTGAGTGCAACCACATTTATCATCTACCACACCCATGAGACACGCCCCACACATGTCTCATGGGTGTGGTAGATGTTGGTAGAGTTGGTTTAAATGGACTCACCAATACAGTGAGTCCATTTAAACCAACCCACTTAATCAAAAAGGAACAACTCATATGGCTCCTACAATAACATTATCATTGATCGGGGAGATTAAAGTTAATGATATATTTTTATGTGGTTCAGCCACAACTCTACTGAAACCTCAGCCAGTAACAGGTCGGCCAACTTTTGGACTGTCCAGTTGTCTGTATGACTGCCGCAGTACGTGCATCACATTTGCTCACTATCAGTGCCAAACAGCCCTGGTGGAGCGAGCAGCTGTAAAGAGAAGCAGATGCTCTGTTTCTAAAAATGTTTTAAGCTTGTTTCAAAGATTCTGTACTGCAGCTTTAAATGTTTTCCAAAAGCACACACACACTTATCAGTGTTTCTCACACTTTTTACAGTGTGGACCACCTGAGAAAAGGTCAAGCTGTCCCAAGCACCACCATGAAAGCATGAAACTCATAAATCTTACAACACAAAATTGGTCTTATTAAATTAGTAAAATTAGTATCTGCAGTAAAGATTTTTTCATACATTGTATGTGTACAACAGGCAAAGTTGGCTCCATTTTTACAATGTTTTAATTAATATTTTGTACATTTGTACTTTTCAAGAACCTTTCTGTTTTTGGAGTGTATTTCTATATATCTGTATTATATTACACATACACATTAAAAGTGAATCTCTTTCCAAAAAATGCTCTCAGTTTACTTTTTACTCACTATGAGCATCATTCATTATTCTCCCGCAGTAATTAAGGTTAGGACATGTAGTTTTTTTTATTCCAATCCATTCTTCTTTGGCAGCATTTAAATAACCTTTATCAGATTTGATGGTTTTGTTACAGACTTTTAAAATAGTGTTTTGCTTTTCTTTCACAAATGTGGGATTAAATTGTTAAAATGTACAAAACAGTGATGTCATGTTTTCTGACGAGGACCCAGGCACAGAGAGACTTGATGAATTCAAAAATCTTATGATTTAATAAAGAAATTTGCAGACTTGCACAAAGATGGTAAAATTATGATGACCGATAGCGGAGCTGAAGACAACAGACGACGAGGACAGGGAGGAACAGGGGTTTAAATGCACCAAGAAGACAGAGAGAACTCGGGACAACTGCAGACATTTAAGGATGCAGGGACTGACAGAGACGGGGAAGAAGTTTCATCGTGACGAGTAAAGTTTATCTTGCCTGGCTGGGCAGCTCTCTGGGTGCTCAGCACCCCCAAAGCTCTGATGCTATAATCGCCCCTGCTTTCAACAACATAACTGAATGGGTTAAAGTGGGTGGAGTGCAGGTGTAGGTGTACTATATAGCTTCTAGCTAGCTCTACAGAAGAGGAGCATAACAGGAGTAACAGTTTTTAACTGTCAGAAATGCTGCATTTCAAATTACTTCTAACTCCGTTAAATTAAATAAATCTGTTTTCATGGATGCCTGGATGTTAAACTTAATTGTTACACCTGGTAAAGCAGCAACGCTGATCATTTTATTAAAGATGAAAGAATTTAGACAGTTTTTAACTCTCAGTGATGCTGCAGTGTTCGTTTGACTTTGGGACCTGAACTGGAGTTTAGGGCCCAGACACAGCTGATGATGTCAGACTTAAAGACCGGATGAGCAGCACTTTAGCGACAGTGGGAAGGAAAAACTCCCTTTTAACAGGAAGAAACCTCTGGCAGAACCAGGCTCAGGGAGGGGCGGGGCCATCTGCTGTGAAGAAGACAGGATAAAGACATGCTGTGGAAGAGAGAGAGATTAATTACAAGTGTGAGTCAGATACTTCTACTTAGGTTCAGAATGTCTGTACTTTTATCACCTCCTTGGAAGAATTATAAACGGCGCACACAAAGAAATCACATGATTTAGATTTGCTCACAGCTGTCCTTCTGCCTCGTGTCTGGAAGCTGCTGTTGCCCTGACAGGATAACACTCCTTCAGATGACTGCTGTGAGCTGGATTGATATAAATACAGCTGGAATGAACTGAGCGAGTCTGTGTCTTTGTTGAACATGATCTGTGGCAGGGGCGTGGTGTCTGCAGCCTTGGGTCTGACCGCAGACGTGGACGGTACTTTCTGGCTGGTTTCTGAAGATGTGCTTGACCTGCTGGCCTTGTTGCTTCTAACTAAATGTGACTCCTCTTTTCTAGAGTCGGCCAACTTTCACTAGACTTCAGCCGCCCTCCACCAGATTAGAGATGAACAGCAGTTCACCCACAGGTACAGTGGGTGTTGATGCCAATACGTCAGCAGAAGCAGAGTTGGACTGCACGATCCTGGCTGAGGACTGTGCAGTCCAATGCACCAACGAGCTAAACCAGAGAATCGGGTCAGATCGTCACAGAGTCCAGAGCAACCGTCCCTGCTGTCGAGACCTCCGTCCACGCTCTCCCTCGCAGCCCTCACCTGGCCGTGCATTTAAAAAACATACATTTGGGAGTTTTAGCTTATTTATTACCATTGGGATCAAACTGTTACTTTTACTAATTCTGACATTGCCCTTGAGTCTTGGTGGTTGTTTTTAGTTTAACTAGTCAGAGTGATGGTTTAAAGAGCTTCAACAATAATAGGGGGGTGAACATCTGATGAGAAGTGTGCACCAGAAGGCAAACAACAGCCCAGGGATGGAGAGCCAATGATGCAGATGTTTTCATGTGAAAGCGGCGTGTTCCTGCGTTGTGTCTGACAACGAAAGGTCAAAAGAATGACCTTCAAGTAAATAAATTGCTCCAGCTCCTATAACCAAATAAAAACAGCTGTGAGGAGAGTTAGCTCAAACCGCTACAAGCTAGCAAGACTTATCTGTTCATGCTAGCATTAACAGTGCCAACACACATATGCAGCACACACATGAAACGCATTCACAGCAGCTAGTAAAGACGGGCACAATCACAACAATAATGAGCTAAAACACACAATCAGACACATGAGGCTGAATAAAGATATTATTAGTGTTGGAAAAGAAACGACGCCGAGCTCTCCCACAGGGGAATTGTAGAAAAGGGGAAAAGAGGCCAAAGGGATACCCCAAATTTATAGGGTTGCACCAAAGAAGAAGAAGAAAAGGATGCAGAGGGGCGTGAGTGATAATGAAGATAACAACCGAGCTTGAGCTTAGAGGCCCTAAAAGTCAGGATTAACAGTTTGGGGTCTAGAACACATTATGTAAAAGCTTTCACTGCAGCTCTGCACAGACGGGCCACATCACCGAGCCACCGTCAGGTTTGCTGCTTTGATCATCCTGAAGTTTGAGTGGCCCGTTTGGTGATCACTGGGCACTATTGGTCTATTATAAGCCACCGTACATCTGGGGCAATGCAGTCAGGACCCCCAACGGTATGTTCGCTTCACGGTCCTGTATCGTTCAGTTATGCACACATGCTGGGTCAGATTAAATCTACAGTAACAGTGTCCAGAGGGTTTATTGACTCATGCTGCATTATGAAGCTTCTTCTGCCGGTTGCATGGCCAGCTGTCCTTAAACGAGCGGGTCGATAAAGTGCTTGAAGTGTCTAGAATAATGCAGTGCTTTCAGCGGTCCGTAAAACTAATTCTAGTGTCCTTCCATTAATCCATTAGCATGTTATTCATGATTCAATACAACTAAGAAAACAGGAAATGAGACGATGAAAACGTCTGATGGAGAAGTTTAAAGCCTGGTGCAGTCCCTCTGTCCTGCTGGGATGAGTGTGGATCTGCCGTTCAGCAGTTTAGGATGATGTTGTTTCGTGATGTAGGCCTAGCTGTTCAAGTCAATTCAACTTTATTTATACAGCGCCAAAACAAAACAACAGTTGTCCCAAGGTGCTCTGTATTGTCAGGTAGAGCCTACAATAATACAAAGTTATCAAAATCACATCCTGAGACGGTTCTTCATTCTGTTTTGTGACAGTCTTACAGAGAACAACAGCTGCAAGGACACGCGCTCATCACAGCGAAGGCAAGCGAAAGACGATTTCTCTAAAAAAAATACTTGAATCAATCAGAATCAGAAAAAAGGAAACAAAAGAAAGCTCCCACCGTCCAAAGGCATGCAGTTAGTGGGGTAGGTTAATTGGTTAATCCAAATTGCCCATAGGTGTGAATGCGGGAGTGAATGCGAGCGCGACTGGTTGTCTGTCTCTGTGTGTTGGCCCTGTGACAGCTTGGCGACCTGTCCAGGGTAGACCCCGCCTCTCGCCCTATGACAGCTGGGATAGGCTCCAGCGCCCCCCGCGACCCTGAAAAGGATAAGCGGAAGCGAATGGATGGATGGAAGCTATTAAAGCAAACAAACACTGTAAAACACCAAGTAAAGGACAAAGAAAAAAGTAAGAAAAGTAAACTAAAGAGTTTAAGAGAAAGTAAAGAGAAACAAGCAGGATTGAGATTGGAGATGAGAACATCCGTTTAAATAACAGCAAAAAGTGGGGACGAATGGCTCGAGTACAACCCCCAAATAGAGCTAATGTAGAGCCGATTTACAAAAGTAAAGCACAGGTGTACTCAGTTCACTACCATATGTCCAATATGCTATGAGTCATGCAATTTAGAGCAAGGTCACAAAATAAGGGATTATATTGAGGTGCAGGTAAGAGGACAGGCACAACTTTTTTATTATAATCAGAAAGTATATAAAAGCTGGGCAGCTTTACAAACAAAAAGAAAGGAAAAGGAAAAATGGGCTGCTGGTAAGACTTCCCATGCCGGATGTCCATCCAAAGCCTGACTGAGTAGAAAGGGTGGCAAACTTTCGCTTCCTGCGAGTCAACATAGAGGAGAACCTTTCCTGGAGTGCAAACACCTCTGAGCTGCTGAAAAAGGCCCAACGGAGACTGTACTTCTCAGGAGGAGTAACATCACACAGAGACTGCTGGTGTCCTTCTACAGAGCCACCATCAAGAGTGGACCAACCTATTGCATATGCTATCTGCTTATCTTAGCTGCACAGTGGCGCAGAGGAAAGCACTCCGAGGGATCATTAACACCGCCAAATCTCCAAAAGTTGATTCTGGACGTAGTATTTTGTGGGAGAAACGTTTCGTCACTCATCCAAGTGACTTCCTGTCTCAGCTGACTGCAGGTTTTCCCAATCTTATAAAAAGTACATTTGCATAATGACTCGGTGGACCGACACATCAAATTCACCAGGGAGGATATTGAAAGTGGCAGCTTAGCCTTCTTAGACTGTGAGATTTCCATCAGTAATGAGGGACATCTAAAAGCTCACGTGTACCGTAAACCTACACATACGGATTAGTATCTAAGGTTTGACTCTCATCATCCACTGGAGCACAAACTGGGCGTCATCAGGACGCTACAACACAGAGCGAACACCATCCCCACAGACACAGCAGCCAGGGAGGCAGAAGAACATCAAGAAGGCCCTGAGTAAATGTGGTTATCCCAGCTGGACTTTTGTCAGAGCTGGAAAGGCTCCTAAAGAAAGCTCCAGCCGACCCAGGAGAGAAGGACAACCGCTGCCTAAGTGAAAACCTGTAGTGATCCCGTACGAGTCAGGAGTATTGGAGCAGCTGAGACACATATTTTATAAGGGTACATCTGTCACCATCTTACATGCTGTGATTGCAGCCATTCCCCAACTCTCTGTGAATGGGACTCATGGCCATTGATCAGTGGGCTTTGATTGTGGGTGGGTATGATGGCGCCTGTGTTTGGCTCTGCCGCTGCCGGGTGCAGTTTGTCGCGCTCCACCACTTTTGTATTATTTTCTGCTCTCATTTAGTTTTGACGATGTATTGGCTGCCTTGGTGCATGATTGTCTGTCTTTGCTATCCATCCGATCCTCTGTGATGCCTCACGATGTCTCTTCGTCCTCCTTCGGCATTTTCCACCCTCCTCCATCAGCTGGATCTTTGTCGGGCGTTTTCGGCGGATCCTCTAGACCATAGGTGTCAAACTCTGGCCCACGGGCCAAATTTGGCCCGCAGCCTAATTACATTTGGCCCGCGAAGCCATACCAAATTACTATTAGAGCTGGCCTACTGGGATTATACAGCTAATATATATATTGTTTAGTATTAAGCTTTGCTTGTTCCATATTCAGTTTTCCAGCAAAACTTATTTGAGTCCATAAGAAAAGATTCATTCTTATATCTAGAGGAAGATTTTTTTTTTCAATATATATTAATGTTAGCCCGCGACTTTGTTCCAGTTTTGAATTTTGGCCCACTGTGTGTTTGAGTTTGACACCCCTGCTCTAGACCACGGAGAAGGAGAGGGAGAAGAGGAGGTATTCAGGTAAAGCTCAGGCTTTACTGGCGGCAAGGTCTGCCTGGTAAGCGACACAGAGCGTGCCTTGTCTCCTGAGGTCAGAGAAGCTCCATGGAGGGGGACTTGTTTCCCACGTCCCTGTTTGGATACGCTGGGCCCGGCTCTTTGAGGGTTTATCCAGACTCTTCTGTCGGCTGGCTTTTTCTTCCCACGGTGAGCGGATTCTACGAGCGTGATGGTTCAAACCCTGAGTTTCTACGTCCTTTAACTCGAGCCTCCGCAAATACGGAGGCTTCTACTGAATATGGCGCTTTTTAACGCTTGAGCTCTGTCTAATAAATCATTCTTGTTGAATGATATCATCTAAAAAACTGAATTTTTTATTCTTGACTGAGACCTGGCAGCGGGACGTAGACTATTTGTCATTTGTTGAACTCTGCCCGGATGGCTGTACTTTTATTACCCAGCCTCGGGTTTCTGGTCGTGCCTTGTCTGGAAAGCCACAGGTGGTCTCGCTGTGGCTTTCCAGGAACGTTTCTCCTCCCGCTCCGTGAAAATTGGACATTTTCTTTCGTTTGAGCTGCAGCTGCTTAAAATTGGAAACAAGGATCTGTTTTACTGTGCTGTGTTGTATCGTCCGCCTGGCTCAAATAGGTTATTTTTGTGGGAGCTCAGTGACTTCTTATCCTCGACTGTAAAGCTGTCTAGGTTGCTCATAGTTGGGGACTTTAACATACACGTTGATGATGACTCCGACCCTTTCACCAGAGATTTTATGAATATTATGGACTCATTTCATTTTGCTCAGCATGTGTCCGGTCCTACACAAAGGTCACACACTGGACCTTGTTTTTACTTTGGGTTTAAATATTGATTTTATTTGCTCTGAGGACATTTTCATTTCTGATGTTATTGTTTTTAAACTGTCTCTTAATGAGCTTTTGTCCCCCGTTCAATGGAAGGTTAGCTCTCGTACCTTAGACTCCTCCACACCAGAGAAATTTGCGGATGCTTTTAACCTACAGCTATCTCCTCATAATGATGTTGACTCTTCAACCATCTTTTGAAAAGTTACTGCCATTTTATTGTAGATGAAATTTGTCCGGTTAAAACGAGGAGAGTTTATGCTTGCAAATCTCCTCCTTGGCTAAATGACAGTATTAGTTGTCTGAAACGTGATTGTCGTAAAGCGCAGGTGGAGGAAAACTCACCTAAATGTTCATCTCCTCTACCTAAAGGACCTTTCAGCTTCTTTTAATAATGCGATCAGAGATGCGAGGGCTGCCCATTTCTCACACTTGGTTGCAAAGAGCAGTGCTATTCAACACCATTAGTGGCATTGTTACTCCTGCTCTTCCCGCGGCCCCTATTTCATCTAATGAGGACTGTGACCGTTTTCTTTCTTTTCTTCTTGCAAAAATTAATAACATAAGAATGAATTTTTCTCATTCAGCACCTGTTATCTCGATCTCCACCTCATCACGCCCTGTCATCTTGGATACTTTCTCTCCTGTTTCACTACCTGAGCTGGTAAAACTAGTGAATTCAGTGAAAGCATCCTCTTGTCCTCTTGACACTGTACCTGCATCGTTATTCAAGAATGTCTTCCAGGTTATTGGTCCATCTGTGCTCACTCTACTCAACTCTTCACTGGCGTCTTGTATAGTTCCGGTTTATTCTGCTATTCTCCCGCTTTTAAAAAGACCTCAGCTTGACCCCTCTGTTTGGAGCAGCTACAGACCAATCTCCAAAGTACGTTAATCACTAAGCTTCTAGAAAAGGTTGTGGCTAAGCAACTTATAGCGGCTCTGGACAAACATAGCATTTTTGATAAGTTTCAGTCCGGCTTTCGTAGAGCTCACTCCACAGAAACAGCCCTTTTTAGGGTCTCAAGTGACATTTTGATGAGTAATGATGCAGGAAAATGCTTGGTCCTCCTTATGTTGGACCTCACATCAGCTTTTGACACTGTTGACCATCACATTCTCCTCGAAAGGCTTAAACACTGGGTTGGTGTATAGGGTACTGCCTTGGAGTGGTTCTCCTCATATCTACGTAACCGATCTTTTTCTGTGGTGGTCTCCGGTTTTAGGTCATCCTCTACCTCCCTTACTTGTGGTGTCCCTCAGGGTTTGGTTTTGAGGCCTTTATTGTTCTTAATATATCTTCTCCCCCTCCAGCACATAATGGGCTCTTTTGAGGACATTTCTTATCACTGTTATGCTGATGACATTCAGTTGTACGTCTCTTTTAAGCCCCAGGATTTATGTAGATTCCATCAAACGTTGGATGGCTGCAAATTTCCTCCAATTCGCCGAGGGGAAAACTGAAGTCCTCGTATGTGCTCTGGACAGATTTGTATCCCAGATAGTGAAAGCCCTTGGTCCTCTCTCACTCTATGTTAAATCCTCTATCAGGAATTTAGGTGTCACCTTTGACTTGAGTCTCACATTGGATGGGCATGTGAAATCTCTGGTTCGGTCTTGTTTTTATCATTTATGAAATGTGGCTAAGTTAAGCCCTATTTTATCTCGCCCTGAACTGGAGATTGCTATACGTGCATTTATTTCCTCACGCTTGGACTATAGTAACTCACTGTTTATGTGTCTAAGCAAAGGTTCTCTGGATCGTCTGCAGGTTGTGCAAAACGCTGCAGCTAGGCTGTTGACAAAATCCTCCAAGTATTCTCATGTGACACCGTTGCTGTTTCAGCTACACTGGCTTCCTGTTGAATTTAGAGTTCATTTTAAGATCCTGGTCTTGACATTTAGAGCCTTGCATGGACTAGTACCTCCCTACATCCCTAGCAGGTCCCTGAGGTCATCTGATCAGGGCTTACTTGCTATGAAACAGACTAAGATGAGAACTAAGGTTGACGGAGCTTTGGCCTCTGTGGCCCCGAGACTGTGGGACGCTCTCCCTCAGACATTAAGAACTGTGGACTCGGGAGTTGTTTTTAGAAAAACAACTCAAAACTCACCTTTTTAAAACTGTTTTTGGTTAAATTTCTGCCTGTTTCATATTGTCTGTTTTACCCTCTTATTATTTGTTATCTTATGTGCAGCGCTTTGTGATTCTGTCTAGAAAGGTGCTACATAAATATAATTTTATTTATTTATTATTTATTTGGTCAGTGGTTGTTGATCAGTGGTCATGAGAATTTGCATAATTAAGATTAAGGAACTGACCTCCCAGCCCATTGTTCCTTCAGTGGGCTGGTTTCAGTCATTATGCAAATGTCCTGTTTATAAGATTGAAACCTGCAGTCAGCTGAGACTGAAGACGTCACCTGGATGAGTGACGAAACGTTTCTCCCACAAAACGCTACGTCCAGATGAGCAGAATCAACTTTTGGAGATTTACTTACCTGGATGATTGAGCATGCATCAAGACGCCAAAGGATCACTAGCTGCCCTCTCCCCACGCTGGAACCTCTACAAAACACCTGCTGTCTTAGAAAAACTCAAAACATTATAAAAGACACCTCAGATCCTGGCCAAACCCTGTTTGAACTGTCGCCCTCGGGCAGACGGTGCAAGGACTGATAGACTCGAACACAGCTTTATCCAACTGTAATAACACGTCTGAATACTGCTACAAGAAAATGTCCATCACGCCACTCTTGTATTAATCTATGCCCTGACTGAAGCATGTATGTGGGAATGTATGTGAATGTTTGCTAAGACTATTCTTATTAGCACTTTAAGTATTTTATTTATATTGAATTCTATTGTTTTATTTATATCTTGATATTGTTAGGGATGATGCACTGATCGGGGACCGTTTTTAAATTTGTTGTACCTGTGACAATGACAATAAAGACATTCTGATTCTGATCGGTTTTGTGATAGGGCCCAAAGCCCATGTATGTGCATGTATACTGCAGCCGCAGCATGTTGAAAAGAACGCGGTGCCAAAAACTGGCAAGCTTTTGTTGTTGCACGCATGGCTCCTTTAGTTTGGGCTTCATCGTTCGATCGCTGGTTTCTCAGTGAAAGCTGAACCTATGGACATCCTATAGTTTGAACGTGGCGGTTTTTATATATTGGCTGGACTTTGGTGGTTCAATGACCCGTCCAGGTCTCGCTGGTGAGTGTTGAGGTTCCCCATCGGGACAATGGCTCTTCGGCAGAGGCACCTTTAGCACTTCAAGAAGGGTTGGCTACTCTAAACTTCCATTTGGCCCACAAAAAACAGTCAGCACTCGTTATCCGACCCGAAGGCACAGCAAAGCAATCTCAGGACTCAGCGTTTTGGGTTTTTCTAGTTATTGGTTATCTTTGTGTTATGGTTCTGTATGCTCTGCTGTCCTGTTCTCTGTTATGGATCGCAGTGTTTCTGTGTTTGTATCAAGTCTGTGTTTTGGTTCCTGTCGTCTGTTTCTTCCTTGTTTCGTGTGTCTAGTTCTACTTTGTCTCTAATTAGCTGTGCTCCCACATGTTCCCTTCCCCTTGTTATCCTGTGTGCATATATTGTTTCAGTCTTTGCTCTTTGTCTTGTTTGTCCTCATGCAGCATCCCTCCTCGTCTGTGCTCCGGCTCTGGGTTGTGGTCTGTGGCTCAGCTGCAGGGGAGGTCCCGTGGGTCCGGTGGGTTCAGGGGCAGATCGTGGGGAGGCTGATTAATCGTGCCCCCCCTTGTTGGGGATGAGGGGTGTGGGGTGAGGTAGCAGCTATACTGGAGTGCAGACCAAGAAGTGTACACGTGTGTGAAACAATAAAAGTGAAACTGCACCAAACTGAGTGCCTCTGTGTCGTATCAGCAACACAAAAGCTGCCACAGATGGTTTCCTCCTGAACTACTTTATGTTTGTTTGGCGTTCAGCAGTAAAGTTGCCTCCTGAGTTTTACACCCTGCCCTCTCTTTCCTGCCTGCCACACAGCCTCCATAGATTTCTTTGGCTTCATTTCCAGAGTTGTGCGCAGCGAGGATGTAAGACTTTTAACAAGATAATCGACCTGCGTGGAAGTAAAGTTGTAGGTGCTCTGCATTATGTCGGCTCATCACACTGAGTGACTCGTAAAGATGCTGCTGTGATGAATGATTTCTCAGTGCTGAGCGTGCTGAGAGTGAAGGCCTCCAAATGCAATTTCTCTCTTCAAATTGGAAAAAGATTTCTGTGCAAAATCGATAGATCAAAAAATCATCATGTTAATGTAAATGTGAAAATAGAGAAACATTTGTGTCCAGTTGTTGCTGTGACTCTGATGGAGAGCATAAAACATTGTTATAAATAATTAACAGGTAAATCCAGGAAACTCCATCACATGCTGCTCCTGCAGAGCTCCCCTCGCTCATGTCTCCTTCAGTCGTTCCTGTGGGTCTTTCTCAGGGTTACAGTCAGAGTTGAAATCATCCGGAGCAGAGCTGCTTTATTACAAACAGCTGACCTGTATGCTGAACGGGATGTACCATCGGGTCCTGACCCGTCCACATGCTGCAGTTACAGTGACTGTGTCGTGCATGAATGTGCACACTGTTTTCCTGTTTGCAGTGTAATGTGCATTTATTAAAGTCAGTATTTTATACACTGTAAGATTCAGATCTTGCAGTCTCATTCATTACACCATTTTGATGCTTCTGTGTTGAACTGGACAAACTCAGTGAATGTGTTGGTGTGAGTGAGTGGGTGTGGTCTCTGGCCCGCTGCACGGTCATAGCTGCCATCTCAGCCGACATTTGGGCCAGAAACCGGAGCGGTTGCACGCGCAGGGGCGGCCTGAGGATCAGACATCTCTGCCAAGGTTTCGGCACCACTGTAGCAATGATCGGACCCGCGCAGTGCACCGATGTGTTCTGGGCTTCTTTATTTCTGTTCACCAGTTTGTTTCAGGTTAAAGCACAACTTGAGCCAGGAGTCAGCGCCTCTCACAGCTTACAGCTCTTCCAATTGATGGGTAATTAATATTGTGCTGAACACGGTCCAAAAGATTCAATGAGCCACATCAGTGTCTACTGTCTGCCTACTGTTTGATATCATAGCCAAGTGGCTGACAAAGGTAAACAGAAGTTTTCACTATCCCTACTAATGAATGTTATCTTGTTTCAGGATACATGTCATACATAATGCCTGCCAAAGACACATCTGCTTACATTTATCTTTTACTCGTTGTTTCCCTAAACAAAGCCCTTGGTGGCTTTCACTTTTTCTTGTCCATCTACCATTGGTGTTAATTTAGCACTCAGTATCAACACCCAAGGAGGGATATTCAACCTCTTATGTAAAACGAGTGATTTATGACCCCCAAATAAAATGCTTTATGACCTAGGAAGTAATAAAGGAAGTAATAAAACAAATGGTAGCCATAAAAACATGATATTAATAAACAATATGTTAGGATGCCTGGGTCGTTGACCCAGGGTTTTTGAGTTTATGATATTATTTATACTGTCTAGTCTTTGGTTTCTTTGAGTTCTGTCTTATGGTTTAGGTCTCTGTCTTCTTTAGTTGCTCTGTCTCCCCTATCACCTGTATCCCCTTGTCTAGTTCGCGTCTATGTGTATCTTAAGTTCCTATATCCCCGTGTTCAGTCAGTGTTTGTGTCTGCCCTGTTCCCACGTCTCTGTTCCCTCTGTAGTGCCTACATGTGAGTCTGTGTCTTTGTTCAGTCTGTGTTATGTGTTTCCTGTTTACTTTGAAGGTCTCTGTCTTATCTCAGTGTGTTCACTTTACGCTTCTTTGGTCTCGTCAGTTCTGATTTGCCCCAGCTGTGTTTCCCTCCTGTTACTCATTCCCTGATTGCTCCCTCTGTGTATTTAAGCCCAGTGTTTCTCTGTGTCTGTGTCGCGATCTACCGTTTTCTTAGCTGGGTGTTCTGTCATTTCTCTAGTTTAAGTTTGTTTTGAGTTTTTTTAGTTTTGTTATATTTTGAGTATTAAATTAAAGCCTTTTTTGAGTTCACGTCTGTCTCCGGAGTCTGCACCTTGGGTCCTATTCCTGCCTGCACACAGCCACACCTAACAGAAGATCGCGACCAGAACATGGACCCTGCAGACTCCTTTTTCTTTGAGTTCAACGGCGAGATGGAGCGGCTGGTGCGCCTGCTCGACCGCATCGCCCAGTCCCCGGATTTAAGGACCATGGCAGTGGGGCTGAGCGCGGTGGAGGCCATCATTCGGCATAATCCCCGGCTTAGCCAGTTTGCTAGAGACACTGAGTTGGGGAACACCATTACTGCCTGGAGAGAGCAAGTCAGGGCTAGTGAGCTTGCTCTCTCCCTCACTACATCTTCCCCACCGCTGCCGCAGGACAACGCACACTCGGCTTCATCGCCACTGCAGGCTTCCTCCCCTTCCTCACGCCACCTGGGACCTTGTTCGCCTGTCCGTTCGCCTGCCTTTTTCCTGGCGGCTGTGTGGTCGGAGGATGAGGAGGAGGTCTCCGTTTCTCCACTGGTTCCTGTTCCCTCGTCTAAAAGGAAGCGACGCCACCGTCGCTCTTCTCCTCGGTCATCCTTTCAGCCACCTGTCTCCGCTGGAGGGTCCGAGGAACCGCTTCAGCCACCTGTCTCCGCTGGAGGGTCCGAGGAATCGCTTCAGCCTTCTCTTCCTGCTGGAGGGTCCGAGGGGCCCGTTCAGCCTCCTGTCTCTGCTGGAGGGTCCGAGGGGCCCGTTCAGCCACCTGTCTCTGCTGGAGGGTCCGAGGAATCGCTTCAGCCACCTGTCTCTGCTGGAGGGTCCGAGGAATCGCTTCAGCCACCTGTCTCCGCTGGAGGGTCCGAGGAATCGCTTCAGCCACCTGTCTCCGCTGGAGGGTCCGAGGAATCGCTTCAGCCACCTGTCTCCGCTGGAGGGTCCGAGGAATCGCTTCAGCCACCTGTCTCCGCTGGAGGGTCCGAGGAATCGCTTCAGCCACCTGTCTCCGCTGGAGGGTCCGAGGAATCGCTTCAGCCACCTGTCTCCGCTGGAGGGTCCGAGGAATCGCTTCAGCCACCTGTCTCCGCTGGAGGGTCCGAGGAATCGCTTCAGCCACCTGTCTCTGCTGGAGGGTCCGAGGAATCGCTTCAGCCACCTGTCTCCGCTGGAGGGTCCGAGGAATCGCTTCAGCCGTCTCTTCCTGCTCGAGGGCCCGAGGAGCCTGTTCAGCCTTCTGCCACGTCAGCTGGAGGGCCCGAGGAGCCTGTTCAGCCTTCTGCCACGTCAGCTGGAGGGCCTGAGGAGCCCGTCCAGCTGCCATTAGCCTCTGCCTCTTTGTGTCATGAGAGTAAACAGATACCAGCCAAAGCGTTTCAACCCAATCTCGCTGACAGTCTGTGAGAGAGTTTTACAGCCTGTACACTGAAGAAACCTGAAAGATCTGTCCTTGTGCATTGACAGACAGGAATTTAAACGAGGATATACTCTGTTCGTGTTCAACAACCAACAATCACACAACCACGCTGATCATTTATGCTTGTTACGATTCAATTCTCGAGATCAATTCCAAAAGACAAGTTATGGTTATTACTGACAGGTTTCCGTTTTTTCTTGAATCATGAACAATCATCAGTTGGAGAGTATCATGAGGCTGCTAGTCGGCGACAGATTCTGTGGGGTTTGGGCCTCAGACGAGCTACTGCTGCTGCTCAAACGTTTGTTTAAACGGCCTGCATATCTGATCATAAATACAGATCCCAGGAATAAACCTGGAACTCATTGGCTGGCGATTTCATTAGATGAAGATGGAGGTGCAAGTTTTTAGGATTTGTTCGAATTATTCATTTTACCCCAAAGCATTGTAACGTTTTTGAAAAAGCATGCTGATCGAGTATCTTTCCATCAAAGACAGCTGCAAGCCACGCTGTCTACATAATGCGGTCAGCACTGTATATTTGTTTTAGCCCAGAGATCGTGTGGAAAGACTTCTGATAATGTACTTGCTTTATATGGGTCTAATCAAAAGGAAAATGATGCCGTGGTCGTGTTTTGTAAAACGATTTATCAGCTGTGCATTAATATGTAAAGCTAGCAATTTTAACCAAACTTCATGCTCTCTGAAAGCTTTTCATGATTGTCTCTTGTGTTAAAAATTATTTTTAATAAAGGGTAAAAACATTTTGCCAAAAAAGTGGTGTAATGTGTGGGGTTTTTGTTGCTCAATAAAAACAGCAGCGATAATTAACTTTAAAAATAACAAAACATGTTTTATTTGGCTTTGATTACATCAGAAATGTAACCAGGTGGGTGATCAGGCAAATGTCTTGCTTTTCTTCTTTTCTTATCAATAACATCTGATGATTCCTGGTATTCTCGCTCTGCTATTTCCCTTCGAGCTGATATGTTATCGATTGTGGAAAGGGGAATTTTTAGGTCCGCCAAGGTTTGTGCAAGCAAAGTCCAGCCTGTTGGTTTGACGCTTGTCCGAGGGCTTTGCTAAAAACTTCTCTCTATGCATCGGTTCACCGTCTTCGGTCCATCCGCTGTGACCTTTTGATGCTAATATTCTACGCATGCAGTGTTCCTCTTTGAGCGAGGGTTTATGTTGGTTAAAACTTCATGCAAAACTATATTGACACCCTCCTGCTGCTCCCCCTCCTCGCTCTCTTCCTCCTGGTACTGGCGCCTATCATATGACCTGTCACTAAGTCTCCCCTCAAGCTCAGCGGGGAGCCTTAGCGTTATCTGCTTGCTTTCATCCAGTTTCTGTTTCTCGAGCACAAGATACTTTTGTAAAAGCATATTATACCTTTTGATTTTCTCATCCAGGTTTAAACCCTCAGTCTCTAATACCCGTCTCATTTCATTATCCAAATCAGCCTCAGCCTTCTCTCTGATGTTTGTCCGAGACGCATTTCCATGCGTTTCATGTAAGTGTTTGATCTGCTCAGGTGAGATCAAATACATTTTATGCATTTTAATTTGTGAATGCCACCTATAGCTAGATCTGCAGCGATGGGTAGCATGGTTGTGAGAAGTGGTAACAGGAAACCACCTTTTTGAGTCATTAGCGTTTTCTTCTTCCTCACTCCATCCCGTCATCTGTCTGATTTTCTCTTTATGTTGCTTTAATTTCTTATGCTGGCATTATGTGATAGGAATATTTCTTAAAAGATTCATCCCAATCTCGCTTACAGCCTCAATAAAAACAGGTGAGCATTCATCTAAAACCTTACGCATTTTTGGTGAGCTAGTGGTTAGTGTTTTCAACAAAGCAAAGTTTCTTCTCAGTCTTACAGACATTTTTCTCTCGTATTTGACTGCAGACGTCCTGGACAAATTTGTCTAGCTAATGTATTAACTTGTAATTTATCACAGGGTTTCTTAAATAAGACCATATAAGTACTGTTCAGACTGATCGTTCTGCTGTGTTTTCCCTGTAGAAACACATTCTGAGTCAACACTCATATTTTTATGGTGTCTGTACTGCGTGAAACCACTTCTCGATGATTTGATGTAGGGCTGCTCAATTAATCGAATTTTAATCATGATTACGATCTGGGCTTTCAACGATCATTAAAAATGACTGAGACGATTATTAGCCCCTCCCTCATTTATCCGCGACACCTTAAAGGCCGGTTCGTGAAAATATTGTCGGGCATAAACCGTCCGTGGCGCAAAAAAGGTTGGAGACCGCTGATTAAGAGGACCCGAGGGAAGCTCGGAAAGCTAAGCAGAAGTTATTTGGAGAGGAGAGTGACTGCCGCTGGTTGAAAAGAGAGGTAAAAAAACTTCAGTGGTGTTGCACACTATGTTATATTATTTTTTAAAGTCATTGTTAACCCTTTAAAGCCGGTCAGACCAGCACGCTCCGTTTTGTGTAACTATTTTTAAATCCCTGTAGAACCTGAACCGTGTAAGCTAGCGCAATAATTTGTTTTGCATATGAAACCGGAGGAGTTGTACTTACAGTGGGGCAAAAAAGTATTTAGTCAGCCACCGATTGTGCAAGTACCCCCACTTAAAATGATGACAGAGGTCAGTAATTTGCACCAGAGGTACACTTCAACTGTGAGAGACAGAATGTGAAAAGAAAAATCCATGAATCCACATGGTAGGATTTGTAAAGAATTTATTGGTAAATCAGGGTGGAAAATAAGTATTTGGTCACCTCAAACAAGGAAAATCTCTGGCTCTCACAGACCTGTCACGTCTTCCGTAAGAAGCTTTTCTGTCCCCCACTCGTTACCTGTATGAATGGCACCTGTTTGAACTCCTCATCTGTATAAAAGACACCTGTCCACAGCCTCAAACAGTCAGACTCCAAACTCCGCCATGGCCAAGACCAAAGAGCTTTCGAAGGACACCAGGAAAAGTATTGTAGACCTGCACCAGACTGGGAAGAGTGAATCTACAATAAGCAAGCAGCTTGGTGTGAAAAAATCAACTGTGGGAGCAATCATCAGAAAATGGAAGACATACAAGACCACTGATAATCTCCCTCGATCTGGGGCTCCACGCAAGATCTCATCCCGTGGGGTCAAAATGATCATGAGAACGGTGAGCAAAGATCCCAGAACCACACGGGGGGACCTGGTGAATGACCTGCAGAGAGCTGGGACCAAAGTAACAAAGGTCACCATCAGTAACACACTACAACGGCAGGGAATCAAATCCCGCAGTGCCAGACGTGTTCCGCTGCTGAAGCCAGTGCATGTCCAGGCCCGTCTGAAGTTTGCCAGAGAGCACATGGATGATACAGCAGAGGATTGGGAGAATGTCATGTGGTCAGATGAAACCAAAGTAGAACTTTTTGGTATAAACTCAACTCGTCGTGTTTGGAGGAAGAAGAATACTGAGTTGCATCCCAAGAACACCATACCTACTGTGAAGCATGGGGGTGGAAACATCATGCTATGGGGCTGTTTTTCTGCCAAGGGGACAGGACGACTGATCCGTGTTAAGGACAGAATGAATGGGGCCATGTATCGTGAGATTTTGAGCCAAAACCTCCTTCCATCAGTGAGAACTTTGAAGATGAAACGAGGCTGGGTCTTCCAACATGACAATGATCCAAAACACACCGCCCGGGCAACAAAGGAGTGGCTCCGTAAGAAGCATTTGAAAGTCCTGGAGTGGCCTAGCCAGTCTCCAGACCTCAACCCCATAGAAAATCTGTGGCGGGAGTTGAAAGTCCGTGTTGCTCGGCGACAGCCCCAAAACATCACTGCTCTCGAGAAGATCTGCATGGAGGAATGGGCCAAAATACCAGCTACTGTGTGTGCAAACCTGGTAAAGACCTATAGTAAACGTTTGACCTCTGTTATTGCCAACAAAGGTTATGTTACAAAGTATTGAGTTGTATTTTTGTTATTGACCAAATACTTATTTTCCACCCTGATTTACGAATAAATTCTTTACAAATCCTACCATGTGGATTCATGGATTTTTTTTCACATTCTGTCTCTCACAGTTGACGTGTACCTCTGGTGCAAATTACTGACCTCTGTCATCATTTTAGGTGGGGGAACTTGCACAATCGGTGGCTGACTAAATACTTTTTTGCCCCACTGTATATATACCCTAGTAAGCTATAGCACTTTTTCCTTTGGGAAGGTACCATCTGTGCAGTCTGCAATTTTGTTGAAGAAAGATGTTGAATCTATTTAATATTTCTTGAAAAATAATTGATTTCTGTGCATTTTTTTTCACACTGCATCAAATTAAGGTTGATTACGTCGATTAAGCATCATGAGGTGGAGCGTGAGGGGTGGTTCCCTATTTTTTATTTATTTATTTTTGTTGCTGGGAGTTGGAACCCTATTAGTTAGGTTGCTTAATATTTATGCTAAGTACTCTTTAAAATACCAGAATAGGGAGGATGGTGTAGGTTTAAGTTTATTAGATTGATCAGTATTGCTGAACTATGAAACATTTTTTTTTGCATACAGGTATAACAGAATAGCTTTAGTGTAGTTGTTGTTTTAAACTTGAGTATGAACTTATACAAAATGCAGCAAGATATTTAAAAAAACAGTTTTGTTGATTAAAAAACACTATATCGGATTCATATCGGTATCGGCAGATATCCAAATTTATGATATCGGTATCGGTATCGGACATAAAAAAGTGGTATCGTGCCATCTCTAGTCTAGGCGGGCGATGCTTGGACCGACACAGGACAGCAGGTCCTCAAACTGGGCGACTGAAAGATGGTGATATCGCTGAAAGTCCAGGCGCAGCTCCTGGAGCAAGTGGTGAAACTCACCAAACTGCTCACACTTCTGGAGGACCTGATGGACCCAGGTACGGGGAGGACGTCCTTAACGCCGCTGCTCTGCTCTCCACAGTAAATAGCGAAGGGAGACTCTCTCTTCAAATGGTAGATCGACAGCTGCCATCCTGCAAACATACCGTCTGGCACTACTTCCTCCCACATTTCTGCTTCACGCACGTCAAAATTGGATATTTTGACACGTGAATAATTCGCGTTGGACATGCATCGAGGTGCGAACGTGCATCCGTCAAGCTAGGGGCCTCTGGCGTTTGGTCGCGTCTATCGCGTTCGGTGTGAACACATGGTAAGAGCTGCGAAAGGCTCAGAAGAAATGTTTTGTGTTAGGCAGCTTTGAGAATGAGCAACGTTTGACTGTGTTCTGATGTCACCAGACTCCACACCCGAACTGTGACAGCTATTTTGCAAAAGACTTTCACTATGTGCTAATCGGGCAAGAGCTAAATTGAGCAATTCTAAAGGGTCATTATCAATGATCGCAGCAGGGTGCTCACTGCTTTGTGAAAATGTATTTTGAGATTCACCAACATTAGGATCGATATTGGGGTTTGACATAGCTAGAGCTAGGTTTAGTGCTAAACATGGGTCACTTATATCCTGTTTCTAGTTATTCACTGTTCACACAGAAGAATGTAAAAGGAGAATGTTTAAAAAACAAAAGAGCTTATTTATTTCTTATTTCATCAAGGACATTAATTCAACAATGAGACATAGAGCAAGAGAAACTGTCACGGTCCTGGGTCTCCTGACCCAGCGTTTTTAGTTCTTTGTGATTTTCGTATTATTGTACTTGTGTGTGATTTATTCTATGGCTTCTAGTTTTGATCCCTTGCCCTTCATGTCTCCCTGTGTGCCCCTCTGTGTATCTGAGCCCTCGTCTCTCCTTATGTTTTATTCCATGCTTCCCCTGCCCATTATGTCTAAGTTCTCCCCGTGCTCTCTCTTCCCCCTGTGTGCCCTCTATGTATTTATGAGCCCTCGTCCCCTTTCGTGTTTATTCCATGTCTCCCCTGCCTGTTACGTTGGTGTTCTACTCGTGCTCTCTCTCCTCCTGTACTTCCTGTTTCACCTCTCCCGTCAGTGTTCAGTTCACCCCGCCCTGTCTCGTTATGATTATCAGTGTCACCTGTGTTCCCCGTGTGTTCCCACTTCCCTCGTTAACCCTCTGTGTATTTCTGTCTGCGTCTCCCTCTGTTCAGCGTGACGTCGTCCCTCATGCTGCGTGGATTTCCCTGTGTCTCTCCCTCCGAGTGTTAGTTTACTTTTCCCAGTTTAGTTTTGTATTTCCTATGTTCTGCCTCTTCAGCAATAAAGCTGCCTTTTGAGTTCATCCCCGTTTGTGTGAGTTTTGCATTTTGGGTCCTCCTCCTGCCTGCCACACAGCCGAGCCTTGACAGTACGACGTCACCAGACATGGACCCAGCAGGCTCCTCCCGGGAAAGCGATTTGGCCCGCATCTTCAGCCTGTGGGAGCGAGTTTCCCACGCCTCGGACATTAAAGCCATGTCCATTGGGATAAACGCCATCGAGGCTATTCTCAAGGGGAATCCCCATCTGCACGAGCTCTCAGGATTTTCGGGCCTACTGTCCAATCTGCAGAAAGCCAAGGAGACAGTACAAATCCGCGAGCTCGTCACACCGCAACAGCGACCGCCACAATCGGGAAACGTTTCCACGCTGCTGCCACTGGACTCCTCTCCATCCACCCTCCACTCTGACTGTCACTCACCCGCTGCCTTTCTCGCAGCAATGTGGTCGGAGGATGAGGAGCCGGCCATGATCTCTCCGTCGTTGCCGGTTTCCTCCATCACCGCACCTCCGGCCTCCCGAAGAAAACGGCATTCACGCCGCCGACGCACCACCCCACAGCCGGACATTCGGCCTTCTAATTCACCTGCTGTGCTACCAGAAGCTCCGTCGGCTCCCTCGCCGCTACTTCCAGCTCGGTCGGTTCCCTCGCAGCCCTCCACAGCTCAGTTAGCTCCCTCGCAGCCCTCCACAGCTCAGTTAGCTCCCTCGCAGCCCTCCACAGCTCAGTTAGCTCCCTCGCAGCCCTCCACAGCTCAGTTAGCTCCCTCGCAGCCCTTCACAGCTCAGTTAGCTCCCTCGCAGCCCTTCACAGCTCAGTTAGCTCCCTCGCAGCCACCCTCAGTTCAGTCTCCTGTGTCCCCGCTAGCTCAGCCATTAACTCCACCACACGCTCCATTTTCACCTCTACCATCGCTTCAGTCATCAGTTCGGTCTGCCACTCAGTCGCCCTTAGCTCCATCATCCACACTACCACCTGTTTCTCTTCCACCACAACCGTCACTACACCCAGCCACTCAGGCTGCTACTCAGTCAGTCATTCAACCCATAGCCCTGCCGTTGCCATACCCTGTAGCTGAGCCACTAGCCGTCCGACCCACAGCCACTTCAGCCACTCCTTCATCCGTTACACCTCCACTACAACCATCACTACAGTCTCCAGTGTCCCCAGTGCAGTCTCCAGTGTCCCCAGTGCAGTCTCCAGTGTCCCCAGTGCAGTCTCCAGTGTCCCCAGTGCAGTCACCTGCAGCCCTGCTTTCCCCAGTGCAGTCTCCAGTGTCCCCAGTGCAGCCTCCTTTAGCACAGTCACCCACTCAACCACCAGCACCACAACCGTCACCACCTACTCCACTCTCACCACCACCGTCACAACAGACATCAGTTCAGTCCCCTGTGCCAGTGCAGACGCCCTCAGTTCAGTCTCCCGTGCAGTTATCTACTTCACCACCGTCAGTAGCTCAGCTCCCACTCTCACCCGTGTCTCCAGCAGCTCAGCTCCCGCTCTCACCCGTGTCTCCAGTAACTCAGTTAGCTGCCCAGCAGCCACTCTCCGCTCAGTCTCCTGTGTCGCCAGTTTTGCTCATTCACTCCATGCAGAGAGGTAACTGGACTTCTACTCAGGGTACTTTCCATGGTTTAGCCGCCGTTGGCACAGTTTGCCACTCCAGGGCTTCCCCAGAGGCTAGGTCTCAGTCACCAGCTGATTCTGGACCCCTGAAGTTTAAGCAGCCCCCTAAGAACTGCACCATGTTCGCATTGCCTGGGCAGAGTCAGTGCTCAGTGCAGCGCCAGTTGTCCTCATGTCGGCCGAAGGACTTCATGCCTGTTGGCGTTGTTTTGGCCTCCGCTGGAGGGTCCGATGGGCCCGTTCAGCCTCCCGTCTCCGCTGGAGGGTCCGAGGGGCCCGTTCAGCCTCCTGTCTCCGCTGGAGGGTCCGAGGGGCCCGTTCAGCCTCCTGTCTCCGCTGGAGGGTCCGAGGGGCCCGTTCAGCCTCACGCCGCATCAGCTGGAGGGCCCGAGGAGCCTGTCCAGCCGCCATCTGCGACCGCTTCGTCATCGCCTGGGCCAGCCTCAGCCTCTGCTCCTGCTACGCCTCAGAGCCTTCGTCTGCTGCAGCCTCCTCAGAGCCTTCGTCTGCTGCAGCCTCCTCAGAGCCTTCGTCTGCTGCAGCCTCCTCAGAGCCTTCGTCTGCTGCAGCCTCAGCCTGTGCTTCGCCTGGTCCCGTCTCGACTCGTCCTGTGCCCACCGGGCCTCGGCCAGTACACCTGACACTGGAGAGCCGCCGCCGCTGCCTTCCGCGCGGCCGGCCCCCTGAACTGCACCGCCTTCGCCTGGGTAGCCGCCGTCGCCTTCCGCACGGCCGGCCCCCGGACCTGCACCGCCTTCGCCTGGGTGGCCGCCGTCGCCTTCCGCACGGTCGGCCCCCGGACCCTCTTCTCCTGGGTGGCCGCCGTCGCCTTCCGCACGGTCGGCCCCCGGACCAGCGCTGTCATCGTCACCGTCGCCTCCCGCGTGGTCGGCCTCCTGAACTGCTCCGTCGTCTCCTTCACCGCCGCCGTTGCCTTGCGCACGGCCGGCCTCCTGAACTGTTTCCACGTCGCCGCCGTTGCCTTGCGCACGGCCGGCCTCCTGAACTGTTTCCGCGTCTCCGCCGTTGCCTTCCGCACGGTCGGCCTCCTGAACTGTTTCCACGTCTCCGCCGTTGCCTTCCGCATGGTCGGCCCCCTGAACTGCTCTGTGTTTGGGTTATTTTCTTGGGCTCCGGTGTTTGCTGTGCTCTTCTTTTGTTTTCTGTTCCGAGCCCTCCGTCCTGGGCCCCCGCCGCCCGCCCTGGGTTGTTTTCTGTTTGGTTTTGTTTTTCTGTGTTTGGGCTGTCTGGAGCCAGCCCTTGAGGGGGGGGTACTGTCACGGTCCTGGGTCTCCTGACCCAGCGTTTTTAGTTCTTTGTGATTTTCGTATTATTGTACTTGTGTGTGATTTATTCTATGGCTTCTAGTTTTGATCCCTTGCCCTTCATGTCTCCCTGTGTGCCCCTCTGTGTATCTGAGCCCTCGTCTCTCCTTATGTTTTATTCCATGCTTCCCCTGCCCATTATGTCTAAGTTCTCCCCGTGCTCTCTCTTCCCCCTGTGTGCCCTCTATGTATTTATGAGCCCTCGTCCCCTTTCGTGTTTATTCCATGTCTCCCCTGCCTGTTACGTTGGTGTTCTACTCGTGCTCTCTCTCCTCCTGTACTTCCTGTTTCACCTCTCCCGTCAGTGTTCAGTTCACCCCGCCCTGTCTCGTTATGATTATCAGTGTCACCTGTGTTCCCCGTGTGTTCCCACTTCCCTCGTTAACCCTCTGTGTATTTCTGTCTGCGTCTCCCTCTGTTCAGCGTGACGTCGTCCCTCATGCTGCGTGGATTTCCCTGTGTCTCTCCCTCCGAGTGTTAGTTTACTTTTCCCAGTTTAGTTTTGTATTTCCTATGTTCTGCCTCTTCAGCAATAAAGCTGCCTTTTGAGTTCATCCCCGTTTGTGTGAGTTTTGCATTTTGGGTCCTCCTCCTGCCTGCCACACAGCCGAGCCTTGACAGAAACAAGCTGCTGTCGGTTGCGCTTTGTCTTTGTCCTCGTCTTAATGGTCCTGGTGCTCGCTGTCTTGAATGCTCTGAGGCGTTTAATGCCTAGACCTGACAATTAGAGGGTAAAAAGAAAAAGTTATGGTAAATAAAAACGATAGTTTAAAATGGCAAATTATGAGACCGTGGAGAGAATGACCGTGTCTGGCTTGCAAGAGCAGGCGCGCCAGCTTTCGAGCGCCTGATGGCTGGCAAGCCGCGCAGGCCGGGGTGGAGGGAGGGAGCGTGGAGCTCTGGAACTGCGGGCCGGACTGCCTAGCTCGGTTAACAAATCATGTCTGTCCCTGTTGGACAGAAGAATATTTTTCCCTTGGTGTCGGTGGTATGTGGCTGTAGTGTGGAATTCGGACTGCGAGGGAATAGATAATCATCCAAGTCGGAGATGTCTAAAAAGAGTTTCAAAATGAAACACGGTTAATGTTATTGCATACAATTAGCTGTTATTAGGGAGATCGAGAATGAAAAACTTACCAGTTTTGTTGAGAGAAACAGGGCTGGAGCAGAGCTGGCTGATTTCAGAGTCTAGAAAAAGAAAAACAAGAAGAGTTTTAAAATACGCAAACTAGTAAAATGTGAAAGGAGTATAAGATAAGATGATCAAGATGAAATGAGTTACCCGAGTAGGCCATGACAGCTGATGTTGTGATATGATATGTAAGTACTTTAGCCCGTGTTAAAGCCGAGTTTATATAAATATTTTTAAAAAGTGCATTGTAGGTGTTACAAATCATTGTGGTCTTCTTTTGAAATGAAAAGATTGACAAAAGGTCAAAGGAAATGTAAAAACAGGACAGGAAGATTAACCTACCTACATACCTATTGATATGCACAGAGGGAAAACAACGCCAGTCGTTGATCTGGCTGGAGACAGGAGTCATGTGGGAGCGCGGTGCTAGTCTTAACCTCCGCGGCAGATCATAAAAATCGGACCTGTAGCCGATTGGATATCTGGGGTGCTGTGGCACCCGCCCATTTGATATGTGATTGGCAGTGGGCGAAGTTAGGCACGCAGTGGTCCTGCGTAGAAAGACTAAAGTCTTTTCAGGAGTTTGTTCCTGTTAACACGTATAAGGTTTTGGGGATACAGGCGAGTCCCTATCAAGCTATCCTATCGAGGTTAGGAGTGGTGTGAGTTCGGCAGAAGGGTTTTTTCAGGACTTTTTTCCTGTTAACTTATCTAAGGTTTTGGGGATAGAGGGGAGACGCGGGGTTTTGTCGGGATTGTGAGAGTTTGTGACTCGGACTTTGATTCTGAATTTCCTAGTTTGGATTAGACAAATGCAAATAAATTGAAATGCCCATATGCATGCCCCCACCGGGGTTAGGGCCCATATGCATGCCCCCACCTACAGGAAAGGTTCTCCTCTATGTTGACTCGCAGGAAGCGAAAGTTTGCCACCCTTTCTACTCAGTCAGGCTTTGGATGGACATCCGGCATGGGAAGTCTTACCAGCAGCCCATTTTTCCTTTTCCTTTCTTTTTGTTTGTAAAGCTGCCCTTTAGCTAAAGTTATTAAGTTAGCTAAAGAGTTGGGATGCTGTGTAAGACATAAATAAAGCTAAAATACAAAGGTTTGGACACCGTTTTGCATGTTTCCCCACTGTAGGGGTCTCTGCAAGCATACAGAGGGGGTACTCTGAGAGGGTCCAAGATGACAACTTTGGAATTCTACTAGAAACAGTCGATCATATTTGTTTGTCAAAGCTAAATCCAGGGCAAACTACGCTAAATTACCGTTTTTAGCTAACAGCTACAATAAGCATAAAAGTTACTGTACGGCTATCTTTTGTTAACATGACGCTTGTTCTTATACATGTAGTACATTTATTACCAACCTGAGAGTTTATCCGCTGGACATTCGACATGACGAATGACTTCTGAAGTCTTAATTCAGCTCAAGACGCTGTAGATTCCCGTCAGTAACACTTTCGGTCCGCTAGTAAAACGTAGTTCTATTAATCTGCGCTTGAACTGGAACCGGATGTAAGTTCCAAAAAACTGAATTTTGGAACTGAAACTGAAATTATTCGAGAGCTGAATTTTTAAAGGATAAAATGCAGTTTCAAAGCAAATCAATTCATTTTCAAAATATAAAATTCAATTTCAATTTAGTGATGATCATTTTCAAACCATAAATTCAATTTCAAATTAGACTAATTCAAATTCAGTTTTCAAAAGCATTTATTCAAGTTACAATTCAGATTCAATCTGAGCAATTCAAATTCAAATTGAACTTATTCAAATTCAGTTTCTGATGGCACAGATTTCTGCCCATACATGCAGCCTCTATCTCTCGCCATACTCACTGTTACAAAAGCACGAGTTTAACTAAGCACTTTAGTATGGTTTAACACATTTTTACACACACACACGCACACAAGCATGGGCCCAGACACACACACACACAGGCCCGCGAACAGATGCCATTTTTGGCCATAAAAAAAATCCAACTTTTTTTGGTTTAAAATGAGAAAACTGCTATTGATGATAAAAATTGTATATTTATAATAATTAAATAATTTTTGAATTATTGAATTGATGAGTTATGAAATATAATAATAATATTAATATAATATTGTTTATTAATATCATATTTTTATGGCTACCCTTTGTTTTATTACTTCCTAGGTCATAAATCACAACCCCCTTATATCGTTTGACATAAGGAGGTTAATATCCCTCCTCACCCGTCCCAACCCGAGAATTACCACAATCACCACACCACAGATTCAGTTTGTATTTTCTCCAGGATTTCACACAACCCTGGAAAAACTAATTAATACATTATGGGCTTGGATTGACAATATCATGAATGAAACATGCTTTATTTGGAAGCAGCCCACCCCCTCCCTTTTCGACAGGTTGTGTGTGAGACACAGCTGCACGCAGGCGCACCGAGGGCTCTCGCGCTCACTTTTCCGCGTATATGTGTGTGATAGAATTCAGAAAACACATCAGTGCAAATTATAAGTGTATAGCATGATGTCTGGTGTTTTTGTGTTTGTTGGTTTGTTTTTATTTTGTTTTATTTTGCAAGCTGGTTATTAGACGCCCCTCTGCTCCCTGTGCAGCAAGCAGCAGGTGCTCCTCGCAATGCAATCCCCAAAAAGCACTGGCATGACGTCAGGGTAGCATGGGTGTGAGCAACTTTTTTTCTCTATGCCCGTGATTACTGTGTTTCTTCACAAACAAACAAAAATCAGAAGACTTTGTGTGTGTGTGTGTGTGTGTGTGTGTGTGTGTGTGTGTGTGTGTGTGTGTGTGTGTGTGATAGACAGACTGTTTCCAGGAAATCAGGATGTGGGAGTCTCTTTGGGAGAACACAGTTCCTACATCTGTTTCTTTGTGTGTGTCTTGTAACTAATGTGGGAGGAGCCATTGACAAACAGCTGGAGCAGAGAGCTGATCACTGAAAACAGATTCAGACAGAGAGACAGACAGAGCTGTATCAGTGAGAGGTGGGACGCCGAAGACAGAAAAATGTCTTTTTTTGATTTCTGGAGCAGCACGAAGGAGAGAGGCGCGCTGCTGAGGAGAGCCAATCAGCTGAGGCTGAATCCTTCACAGCTGTAAGTCTGATTTAAACTGGTTTTCAGTGAAACGTGTGGGACAGTGATAGACTTTGGTTCACAAACCTGCAGCAGTAGAAGGACACGCACATGTTCGAGCACAGACTGCTCAGATTTCTGCAGAAAACTCTGAACAAAATAAAACAGAAAGAGAGGAGTAGCTGTCCTTTGTGTGGGGCCTGCAGGTGCAGGTCTATTTACCACTGATCGTTAGGGATGGGTACCGGTAATGGCACCGGTTCTGACATAAACGGTAGTAACCAGACCGAAAAGCAGCGCACATTTCGGTGTTTATTTCGGTGCTTTTTCCCCCCATGAGATGTCACACACTTTGGATTCTAGCCAATCATTTTACCTTTCCAAGGATAGTAGGCGGGTCCAGGTACGTTCGTTCTTTTAGAGCAGAGCTACAGATTAAAAATGCCCAAGGCGAAGTGGTCAATAGTCTGGCTGTACTTCACAGCAAAAGATGCAAACTCAGCAGCCTGCAACAAGTGCTTTAAGGTGATACTGTGATAATGTGCAAAGGAGGTAACACCTCGAATCTGATGAAACACCTGGCGGCGCATAGCGCCGAGAAATGCACCATATTTGATAGCTTGCTGCGAGACCTCACACCGAGCACATCTACTGCGGGTGTGGTGCCTGTTATCGGACCCGGAGTTAGCAACATCCCCCAAAAACCCGAAGAGCAGAGTCCTGGCCCCTAGCCCTGCCAGTGTAGCAGAAATGATGAGGATGATGATGGCAGCAGCAGCCGTTCTTCTCTGCGTTATTAAACGTTATTAAATTAATGCATGTAAGGTGAACTAGCAACTAACATGAGAGGTTTTTGGACAAAGTGTGTGTTCTCCATTCTTTAAGCACCGGTTTGAGCACCGTTTAAGCACCGGCACCGTTTCAAAAGTACCGCTTTGGGACTGGTATCGGATAAAACCTAAACGATACCCATCCCTACTGATCGTACGGTATCACTGCGATTTGACCTTTTATCTTGTTTACTGGCTCTTCTCTCTCATACCTCCAAGCTATACAAAGTGCTACAGCCAGGATGTTAACACGTTTTAGTAAGCGAGCCCACATTACTGCTATTATAAAGCCGCTTGCTTTCTTCGATCGCAGACTCAGTATTTATTAGTTTTTCCTTGTACCCAGTTGAGTAATCCGAGTACAAGGTACATAATCTTATTGACAAAACAAAGGCAGAGTGTAGAGTCTACAAGAAAAGGATATCATATAGAGCCGGCTCCACAAACAGCATGCACAGTCACCTGAGAACTGTCCACCCATCAGTGCAATGGGAAGATAAAACGCAGTCAGTTGAGTGTGACATTAATATTTCTGAATGCCAACGTTTCCCTTAATTAAAGATCTGGGCGTCCCCCCCCCCCCCCCCTTTTTTTTCTCCATAATTTATTGCGTTGTGGTTTGCAGTTTTTTTGTGTTGTTTCACTTTAAATTTGTTCAAAAGGAAAAAGCTGAAAATTTAAGAAGTTAAAAGTTGAAATGTATGAAATGTAAATAGTTGTTTTTGTATTTTATAATTTATTTATTACATTATATGTGGAGTGAATAAATAAAAGTATATTTACAGTGGCCCCTAGAGACAAAGCACGTACACACTCCAAAACACAACGGAAGTGCTCCAGGATGCTATGGGTCGTGTTGAGCTTTTGTTACCTAGTGGCTACACAAGCCAGCAAGTACCAACAATCGAATTGGGTGTGTGGTAGTAACAGGTAAATTAAGTTCTTCTTCAATTATTTATATATATATATATATATATATATATATATATATATATATATATATATAAACACCCAGCGCGCCCCTGCGGGTGGTTTATCCTTCAAGCTCAGGTCCTCTACCAGAGGCCTGGGAGCTTGAGGGTCCTGCGCAGTATCTTAGCTGTTCCCAGGACTGCGCTCTTCTGGACAGAGATCTCCGATTTTGTTCCCGGGATCTGCTGGAGCCACTCGCCTAGCTTGGGAGTCACCGCACCTAGTGCTCCGATTACCACGGGGACCACCGTTACCTTCACCCTCCACATCCTCTCGAGCTCTTCTCTGAGCCCTTGGTATTTCTCCAGCTTCTCGTGTTCCTTCTTCCTGATATTGCTGTCATTGGGAACTGCTACATCGATCACTACGGCCGTCTTCTTCTGTTTATCTACCACCACTATGTCCGGTTGGTTAGCCACCACCATTTTGTCCGTCTGTATCTGGAAGTCCCACAGGATCTTAGCTCGGTCATTCTCCACCACCCTTGGGGGCATCTCCCATTTTGAGCTCAGGACTTCCAGGTTATACTCGGCACAGATGTTCCTGTACACTATGCCGGCCACTTGGTTATGGCGTTCCATGTATGCCCTGCCTGCTAGCATCTTGCACCCTGCTGTTATGTGCTGGATTGTCTCTGGGGCATCTTTACACAGCCTGCACCTGGGGTCTTGCCTGGTGTGATAGACCCCAGCCTCTATGGATCTTGTACTCAGAGCTTGTTCTTGTGCTGCCATGATTGTGCTCTGTGCTGTCTTTCAGTCCAGCTTTGTCCAGCCACTGGTAGGCTTTCTGGATATCAGCCACCTCCTCTATCTGCCGGTGGTACATACCGTGCAGGGGCCTGTCCTTCCATGATGGTTCCTCGTCTCCCTCCTCTTTCTTGGGTTTCTGCTGCCTGAGGTATTCACTGAGCACTCGGTCAGTTGGGGCCATCTTCCCAATGTATTCTTGGATGTTCCTTGTCTCATCCTGGACTGTGGTGCTGACACTCACCAGTCCCCGGCCCCCTTCCTTCCGCTTAGCGTACAGCCTCAGGGTGCTGGACTTGGGGTGAAACCCTCCATGCATGGTAAGGAGCTTTCTTGTCTTTATGTCAGTGGCTTCTATCTCCTCCTTTGGCCAGCCTATTACCCCAGCAGGGTACCTGATCACGGGCAGGGCGTATGTGTTGATGGCCCGGATCTTGTTCTTACCATTCAGCTGACTCCTCAGGACTTGCCTGACCCTCTGCAGGTACTTGGTGGTTGCAGCTTTTCTAGCGGCCTCTTCATGGTTCCCATTTGCCTGCGGGATCCCCAGGTACTTGTAACTGTCCTCTATGTCTGCAATGTTGCCTTCTGGTAGTCCAATCCCCTCAGTTCTGACTACCTTTCCTCTCTTTGTTACCATCCGACTACACTTCTCCAGTCCGAACGACATTCCAATGTCATTGCTGTATAGCCTGGTAGTGTGGATCAGTGAATCGATGTCTCGTTCACTCTTGGCATACAGCTTGATGTCATCCATGTACAGGAGGTGGCTGACAACTGCTCCGTTCCGTAGTCGGTATCCGTAGCCAGTCTTGTTAATGATCTCACTGAGGGGGTTCAGGCCTATGCAGAACAGCAGTGGGGACAGAGCATCTCCTTGGTAGATCCCGCACTTGATGGTGACTTGTGCTATGGGCTTGGAGTTGGCCTCTAGTGTTGTACGCCACATCCCCATTGAGTTCCTGATGAAGGCTCTTAGGGTCCTGTTGATCTTGTACAATTCTAGGCATTCCAGTATCCAGCTGTGGGGTATTGTGGGCGACCGTGGCTCAGGGGGTTGGGAATCGCATCTGTAACCGGAAGGTCGCCGGTTCGATCCCTGGGCTCTCTGTCCTGGTCGTTGTGTCCTTGGGCAAGACACTTTACCCTACTTACCTACTGGTGTTGGCCAGAGGGGCCGATGGCGCAATATGGCAGCCTCGCTTCTGTCAGTCTGCCCCAGGACAGCTGTGGCTACAACTGTAGTTTGCCTGAAGTGTACCTCTGGTGCAAATTACTGACCTCTGTCATCATTTCAAGTGGGGGAACTTGCACAATCGGTGGCTGACTACATACTTTTTTGCCCCACTGTATATATATATATATATATATATATATATATATATATATGATTGTTTGTGTATTAATACAAAAACAATAGACATGCATTCGATTGTGTAATTTAAATGATCTAGGTAGCTCTGTTTTGGAAGTTCAGTTAGAAATGTGTTTTGGAGTTTTTACGTGCTTTGGAATTTCTAAGTGCTTTGGAGTTTGTACGTGTTTCGTCTCTAGGGGCCCCCATAAATATTTATATATAAACATACATAAATAAAACCAAGTTTTTTTACATTACTAATTCCTTTTGTGCATAATTTTATATTATTGTTAATAATAAATTAATTAAAGCAACAAAACAACCTGAAGAGCTGGTTGGGAGCCGAAAGGGCCGGTTCTCTAAAAAGAGCCGGAAATCCCATCACTATTAGCAAGCAGTTTGCTGACTGTAGCGTGGGAGATGGGTGGTCTCGTAGGGTGTCTTGCATTGAAATCTGCTGCAATGACCCGGTTACTGCATTCACCAGATATCAACACAATTTCGATCCGCTCCTCACGTGTTAACCTCTTCAACATGTCAATGGCTGTGAACAAAGAGAAACTTGTAAATAACTCATGAAAGAATAAAGTTACGTTGAAACCAAGCACACCATTGTTTTTCTTGTGACATTACCAGTAAGTTTGATGTGTCACATGGCCCTCTTCCTATAGAGATTGACAGACCACATGACTTTCACGCAGTGCATGCCGTGAACTCGTGGCAAAACAATCCAAGTACCTGCATCAAATGCAAGCATTTGCAGCACCGCAAAACGTTCATTCTTCGGTTCCAATAAATTCTTGCTTTGTCTTTGCCCCCCAAAAAGGTATGTACAAAACGAAGGAGAACAATGCCGGTCCGTACAAAGACAGACTTGATGAAAAGTCAAAGAAAAGATACGAGGAAAAAAATCTAACCAGTGAAAGGGTCAGACCCTCACGAGCACACAGAGGGACAAAATACGTTAGCGTGCTGCCCAACTTCACCACGCTCATATTTATAATCATACGGTTCTTGGAGTGAGTGCATACACTCGTGAAGTTTAGTAACTTTAGGTCACTGCAACAAGCCCAGGTACAGTTTACCGACGGATGGGTACAGGACCTTGAAATGCACCGTGTAGAAAGTAAAGACCATCGTATGTATCATAAGTTTACCAGTCTCACAAATCGTAATCAGTGAATCAGCAGATCTTAAGTTCTGAGGAAGAGAATTCCACAGTCTGGTGGCCACAGTAGCAAAAGCTCGATCACCCCTAGTTTTCAGTCTCGTATACTGAATAACAAGTAATCCCTGACCACAAGACCTCAGAGACCTACTAGGGGCATAGGGCTGTAAAAGTTCAATGATGTATGATGGTGCTTGTTCTTGAAGAGCCTTAAATGTCAGAACCAGAATCTTAAAGTGGACTCTGAATTCGATAGGGAGCCAGTGTAACTGTATAAGCAACGGTGTTATATGTGAGTATTTCGATGTTTTCGTCAGAAGCCTTGCTGCAGCATTTTGGACAGTCTGCAGACGCTCCAGGGAACTTTTGTTTAGACATGTGAACAGTGAATTGCAATAGTCCAGTCGTGATGAAATAAAAGCATGAATAACAATCTCCAGTTCAGTATGAGATATTATGGGGCTCAATTTAGAAATATTTCTTAAATGATAGAAGCAAGACCGAACCAGAGATTTGACGTGAATATCCAATGTAAGAGCAGGATCGAAGGTTATCCCTAGGTTCCTGATAGATGGTTTCACAAATGTTGAAAGGGGACCAAGAGCATTCATTATGCTGGGTACATGTCTGTCTGGAGCACATAAAAGGACTTCAGTTTTATTTTCATTTAGTTGGAGGAAATTGTCGGCCATCCAACCTTTGATGGTTTCCAAACACACATTTAAAGTCCGCAGCTTAGAAGCATCTTCAGGTTTAAAAGATATATAGAGTTGGATGTCGTCTGCGTAGCAGTGGTAACAAATATCCTCAAAAGGGCTCAAAATATGCTGGAGAGGAAGTAAATAAATTAAAAACAATAATGGCCCCAGCACAGAGCCTTGTGGCACACCAAAGGACAGGGACGTAGAAGATGACCTGTACTTAGAAACTGCCACAGAAGAGTATCGTTCACAAAGATACGAGGAGAACCACTCTAAGGCAGACCCAGATACACCGACCCAGTATTTCAGCCTATCAAGCAAAATATAATGGTCAACGGTGTCAAAGGCTGACGTGAGATCCAACATTAAGAGAACAGAACACTTACCTGCATCGTTTTGCATCAGAATGTCATTGGAAACTCTAAGAAGGGCTGTTTCAGTAGAATGAGCTTTACGAAAGCCAGACTGAAATTTATTGAAGATATTATATTTGTCTAAAACTGCTGTAAGCTGCTTAGCCACAATCTTCTCTAAAATCTTAGCAATTAACGGTATTTTTGAGATCGGTCTGTAGTTGCTAGTGAGAGATGGGTCCAGCATAGGCTTTTTTAACAGGGGGTATATAACAGCAGTTTTAAAATAAGCAGGGACTTTGTCAGATCCCAAAGAGGTGTTAATTATAGTGAGCATACAGGGACCAATAGAGTAAAAGACATTTTTGAATAACGATGCGGGTAAAATGTCGAGTGAACAAGAGGATACTTTTGTTGCACTAACTATTTTTCCCAGCTCGGATAGTGAAACAGGTAAAAATCTTTCTAAAACAACAGGCCGAACTGGCGTGGGAACTGACAGTGCAGATGCTGATGGGGACAATTTTTTCCTTATATTGCTAATTTTTTCTAAAAAGAAAGCAAGAAATGTTTCACAGTCTTCAGCAGAAGAAATAATGGCAGCAGGTGGAGCAGGAGTAATGATATCAGTAATAGTATCAAATAAGACCTTAGGATTACCTCTGCTCTTTGCAACCAACTGAGAAAAGTAAGCAGCCCTTGCATCTCTAATAGCATTGTTAAAAGAGGCTAAAAGATCCTTTAAATAAAGGAGATGAACATTTAAATGAGTTTTCCTCCATAACCACTCAGCTTTACGACAATTATGTTTTATAGAGCGGATGTTGTCATTTAGCCAAGGTAGGGACTTGGAAACAGGCACAGGTCTCATTTTAACCGGACAGATTTCATCTAAGATCGAAAGACAATGATGATTAAATAGATCTGTTGAGAAATCAACACCGTTTTGTGGGGATAGTGTTAAATTAAAAGCATCTGAGAACTTCTGCGCTGTGGAGGAATTTATAATGCGCGACATAACTGCCCGGTGAACAGGAGACATAGGCTCATGAAAAGACATGTTAAAAAGAATACAATAATGGTCAGAGATAAAAATGTCCTTAGAACAAATACAATCAATATTCAAACCCAAGGTAAAGACAAGGTCCAGTGTGTGACCTTTGTTATGTGTGGGGCCGGACACATGCTGGATAAAATGAAAAGAATCCATAATGTTGATAAAACCCCTGGCAAAGAGGTCGGACTCATCATCAACATGTATATTAAAATCCCCCACTAAAAGCAATTTGGACAACCTCATAGTAGAGGACAGGAAGTCGCTAAACTCCGCTAAAAACAAGCTGTTTGGGCCGGGTGGACGATACACCACAGCACAGTAAAAAGGATCCTTACTGCCGATTTTAATGAGCTGCAATTCAAAAGAAAGAAAGTGTCCAACTTTCACTGAACGGCAGTTGAAACGGCTCTGAAATGCCACCGCGAGACCTCCTCCACGACCAGATCCCCGAGGCTGGCTGATGACAGAAAAGCCATTTGGGCACATTTCAATAAGAGACGAATAGTCCAAGCCCCGCTGCCAGGTCTCGGTCAGAAGCAGGAAGTCCAGATTTTTAGAAGCAATAAAATCGTTAAGCACAAACGATTTATTAGTCAAAGATCGGGCATTAAAGAGCGCCATAGTCAGCGGGGTGAGAGCATCATTATTGGGAGAAGCTCGAGTTAAAGGACGTAAATACTCGAGATTAGAGCCTTCACGTTCGTATATTCCACTCACCGAGGGGATGAAAAGCGAGTCAGCAGGAGAGTCTGGATGAACCCTTCTGAGGTAGCACGGTCTCGGAGAGCCAGGCCCTGTATATCCAAGCAGGGCCGTGGAGAACAAATTCCTCTCTATGGAGCTGTTTTGAGCGTAAGTAACAGAGCACGCACGACATCGCTTTCCAATCAGCCCCCGTCGCCAGAAAAGCCTAAGCTTCACCTGGATACCTGATCTCCTTCCTCTTCTTCTCCGTGATCTACGGGGAACGCTGAGAACGCTGGCCGAGGATCCAGCCACTGGCGGTAGATGGAAAGTGCCAAAGGAGTGCGGGGAAAAGTGCGGAGAATGGAAAGTGCCAAAGGAGGAGGACGATGAAACATCTTGGGCCATCATTGAAGATCGGATTGATAACAGCGTCAAAGGATCATAAACCAAAGCAGCCAGAACATCATTGATACAAATAAAAAACAGCAGAGTAGAGAAAAAAAACACGACGATAGAACGTGACAAACTGCACCCGGCAGCGGCGAAGCCAAACACAGGCGCCATCATACTGGAAGTGCTGATACAAAACAACTGTTTTATCCTGTGAATAAAAGTATATGTTTTTGTCACTGTACCATGGTAATAACAGAAGCGAAACACAATATTGTGTCAGGAAAATTCACTATTTATGCACAATAAACAAAGGAGCATAGCACGACAATTTCTGTTCAGCGCCAGACTTGCTTGTAACCTATATCACCAATTATGTTAAGAAAAATGACGCATTAACTACAACAGCAGACTGACCTTTGTGTAAATGCTTGGAGCAGACTAACCTGTGAGCTGGAGTGTTCTGGGACGTTATAATTGGTCTTTGAATGGCTGCAATCCAGTCGCCTCTTTGTTACTTCGGAAACATGGCTCGAACAATTTCTCTTCAACGACGTAATCCGATAACAACCGATCTCTTTACCCGTCGGCTTTCCGTGGCTGTCATGCGACCGGCTATTGCAGTTAATAATACAACAGCTTCTTGACATTTTTGTGTTTCTTTTTATCGCTGTGTGACTGATGTCAATTGAAAGCCTGCGTGCGCTAGTACCTCTTGCCACGAGTTCCCAGAATTCCTTGCGGTTTTACCCCTGAGTGACGTCACATTTTCAATCTCTATTGAAGAAACAAAAGTTGTATCCAAGATGGCCGATTTCTAAATGGCCACCATGGTCACCACCCATCTTGAGGAGTTTGCCCCCTCACATATACTAATGTGCCACAAACAGGACTTTAATAATGGATTGGATTTATATAGCGCTTTTCAAGGCACCCAAAGCGCTTTACAATGCCACTATTCATTCACTCTCGCATTCACACACTGGTGGAGGCAGCTACGGTTGTAGCCACAGCAGCCCTGGGGCAGACTGACAGAAGCGAGGCTGCCATATCGTGCCATCGGCCCCTCTGGCCAACACCAGTAGGCAAGTAGGGTAAAGTGTCTTGCCCAAGGACACAACGACCAGGACAGAGAGCCCGGGGATCGAACTGGCGACCTTCTGGTTACAGATACGCTTCCCAACCCCCTGAGCCACAGTCGCAATATCACCAACCATTCCCATGTTATTACGCTGTATCCATATAAATGGCCCACCCTGTACACACGCAGTTACTGTCCCTCCATTTACAAAGGCAGAGGCGTCACGGTGTGATTATTTTACGTGTAGTTTTCCTGTGTAATAATATTCAACATTGCTATCAATACATTTTTCAAAAATTGCCTCTCTGTGCCAAATGGGTTTAAAAACATAAAAAACTGGGATACTGTTTGTCTGTGATTTAGACGGGGGGAACAAATCGTGGCAGGATCAGCCTGATATTATTTGTATCCCGCTGTAACTTTACTGTATAAAGAGCAAACATCTCCAACATGTCAGGAGTAGTTAGTCACTACAACAAGTGTTTGTGAACTAAAAATCAATAATGTCGTATACTGTTTGTCCATGATTTGAACAGCCCAGCGCTGCTCCAGACGAAGGGAAAACCAATTCTGCAGGGAGACCTACCTCGGCACTTGTGCAGGTGAAGCCGAAGGGAAGATTTGCTTCACCATATTTTCTAGTCTTTGGCTTAGAATGAAGTTGGTTTGGAAACATATTCAGCGATGCTTCATCTCCTGCTTTGCGTTTGTGTTGGCGCCCCGTGTTAACAGTGTCCAAATGTTTTTTTTTTGGATTTTTCCCCTTTTCATACCACGTCCCCCCTGCAATGGCTCTGCGCCCCCCCCCCCCCCCCCCTAGGGGGCGGGCCCCGCAATTTGGGAAGCTCTGCACTAACCAGATCCAGTAGAGACTCTAGCATGAAGAGTTGGACACCACCAGATCCTCACAGGATTCACACCAGCTGGTTAGGGAAGCTAACTGCAAATGGATTAGACACACCTGCAATGACTAACTGAAGCCGGATAGTCTTGATCCCCGAGGATCCCCAGGACAGACTGGTCCCATCCAATTGTGAGCCAATAACCTGGCTTAGTACCACTTGGAAGCTTCTGTCAGGCGTCAGAGCAGCTAAGATGACCAGGCAAATAGCTCAATACATAAGAGGAGCAACAACAGGGATTGGCAGAAACACCAGAAGCACGAAACACCAGCTACAGTTGCTCAAGACTGCAAGACCAGACTTACTAACCTTAATCCCTAGAACTTCACAAGATCAACAGGACCCCAAGAGCCTTCATCAGGAACTCAGTTGAGATGTGGCGGACAACACTAGAGGCCAACTTCAAGCCCGTAGCACAAGTCACCATCAAGTGTGGGATCTACCAAGGAGATGCTCTGTCCCCACTGCTGTTCTGCATAGGCCTGAACCCCCTCAGTGAGACCATTGACAAGACTGGCTACGGATACCGACTACGGAGTGACGCAGTCGTCAGCCACCTCCTGTACATGGATGACATTAAGCTGTATGGAGAAAGCTGGATTGGAGAAATATAGTCAGATGATAACAAAGAGAGGGAAGGTACTCAGAACTGAGGGGATTGAACTACCAGAAGGCAACATTGCAGACATTGAGGACACCTACAATTACCTGGGTATCCCAAAGGCAAACGGGAACCATGAAGAGGCTGCTAGGAAAGCTGCAACCACCAAGTGCCTGTAGAGATGAGGTAAGTCCTGAGGAGTCAACTAAATGGAAAATCAACACCTACACCCTGCTGGTGATCAGATAACCTCCTGGGATAACAAGCTGGGCAAATGAGTAGATAGAAGCCAATGACATCAAGAAAAGGACGTTTCTGCTAAAAGTTAGCAGAAAGAAACTAAAAGTTAGTTTCAAGTGCTTGCTCATACGGTGTTATGTGATTTTTGGGTTTTCTCTCCAATATTGGAGGTCTTTAGGTTATATTAAATTTCAGTTCTTTGTATTCTTGAACGGCCAAGAAAGACACGGCTCAAAGTGGTCAAACTCAAAAAATGATCATTAATTTTACATATTCCGGAATATGGAGACCTGAACACACGAACACACAAGCTCAGGTCTGAAGCACAAACAAAAAGCCTAGTCATTTATATAGACGTCACACACACTTTAAGCTTCGATCAAAGACTCTGCTTAGTTTCACTTTCTGGCTGCAGGTCCTATTTTCTCTGCAAAAGCATGCAGTTTCCTGTCAGTACTTTGTGGCACAGACTGTACTCAGAGTTGGGCCTTTTATATAAAACAATATAATCAGCAAATACGCATTCAGATTATTATATATTTAAATCTCAACAGTTACAATATAAAGCACCTTTAGGTGAGTGTTGTATAGCAGCGGTCCCCAACCTGTTTTTCACCACGGACCGGTTTATGCCCGACAATATTTTCACGGACCGGCCTTTAAGGTGTCGCGGATAAATACAGCAAAATAAAACTAGTACTGAAAAAAAGAAGATTTATTCATAACACACGTGGAAAGACCCAGGAAAACCGAGTTAACAATAAAAACTATAACAAAATAACGCTGAAAACCGATAAAAACCCTGAAAACCAGACATTTCACACCTGAGCCTCAACTCTCGCGGCCCGGTACCAAACGACTCACGGACCGGACCCGGCTCTGGAGGACTCGGGGGTCCATGAGCAGTTTTGACTGTTGTTGTTGTTATTATTATTATTATTATTATCGTTATTATTTGGTGATGTGTGTGTTTTTCTGCAAAATGCTGTGTTATTCTGTGTTTCACTCATTATATGTATAGGCAGGGTGTGGGTGTGTACATGTGTGTGTGTCTGGAGGATGGAGGACAGCCACCTGCAGGCCTCGTCAGGGGAGCTACTTAGGAGAGTGTTGGAGCTCTCACCGACGCGGGATCATTGCGTTGTCATCCCAAGTTAGTGTGTGGCAGTGTATAAGAGCGCAGTTCGTATATGCCCGTGGGGGTCAGTGTTGACGGCTGTTTCTGTGGTTTTCCTGCAGGTGGAAGAGTGGACCAGAAAGGCAGCACGCACGGGTGTGCGGAAGCACGACAGCGGGGAGCACGAGCACAGACGTCGGAGGGGAGCACACACACAGGAGTCAAGGGAGCAACGGGGATTTATTGTGTTTACAGCTTTCACTGTAAATAAAGTGCACTGTTTGCATCGCAGAAACCTGCGTTTTGGGTCCTCATTCCCCACATCCCCACGGTCTGCCAGCCAGACCGTGACAGAATTGGTGTTATTTAAATAAAATTGAACCGAATAACACTGAGAAATCTGATAATGATTAATAACAGCCCTACAGACAGCTGCACCTCTGTAAGTGGCTTCAAGGAAACCAAACCAAAACCTCTCTTCCCTACAGAAACCTGTTGCTAGGCAACAGCGAGGTTCGACCACTTCTCCAGGATGAGAGAATGGCGTCTCTGCTGCCACCTGTAGGTATGGAGGTTTTCAGATGCTTCACAGCAGTCTCAAAGGAGGTGGTCCAACAACGACACGAAGCTGAGGTAAAGGAGCGAAAGGCGTGGAAGCACCAAAAGGTACCGATCAACTTTCAGGAATCAGTGATAGATAATCAATCAGTAAAATTAATACTGCTGATAAGTTGCATGAGGGGAAGCTCTTCTGTGTAACTCAGGCAAGTGAGAAAAACCTGACCAAACCTGCTCGTCACCTGGAGACTGGGAAGTCCCTCCCTTTCATCTATGGTGCCCCCCCCCCTCAGCTTCTCTGCACCCCATTGGAGGATCTGGATCCCTTCTACCAATCACAGAAGGTCTCTGATCCCCTGGTCTCTCTGATGTGTCTGTCCATCTGACCTGTCTTTCTCTGTCTTTCTTGGACCCGTCTCCCTCTGACCTTCTCTCTGTGACCAGTCATGTCCACCCTAGCTGGAAAACTCAAAAACTTATTTTATTGTTGTTGTCTGTTGTCCTCCTGGGCCTTACTCTGGGTTTCTGAATTCTCCAACTTTGTATGAGATTTTTGTGATCTTCATGTCTCTGTCTGATCGTTTTAGGTTAACATCAATGATTTTTAGCTCGTCAATGTGCCTAGTCGACCCATTCAGAGTAATGATTTATTATAAGAGTTTCAATCAGGATCTGGAGTGCATCACAGCACAGAAAAAGAATAGTGAAGGTTACAAATGATCTTCTTATGGCCTCTAACAGTGGACTCATCTCTGTGCTTGTCCTGTCAGATCTCATTGCACCATTCAATACTGCTGAGCACAATATTTTACTACAGAGATTAGAACACATTAAAGGTACTGCACTGGAGTGGTTTGAAACATATCTGTGTCAAACAATAGTTTGTTCATGTAAACTTGGAGCCTTCTTCACACATATAAGTTTTTCGTGGACTTCCACTGGCTTCTGTGCTGGAACCAATTTTATTTACATTATAAATGCTTCCTTTAGATAATCTTAGTAAAGCATCCGTTTTCACTGCTATGCAGCTGATACGCACCTTTATTTATTCATGAAGCCAGATGATACAAATCAAATTTTGTCCTTCAGTGCACATATTAAACAACTATGTAGGACTGCTTTCTTGCATTTTTGCTATGTCTCTAAATTTAGAAACATCCTGAGTGAAAAACTAGTTCCTGCATTACTTCTAGGCTGGACTACTGTAAAAAGAAAAAGAATGCTTCAGACCCTTCCCATTTAAATAACGTCCATTTCAAATTTGCCTTTCCTAGCCAAAATTCATGAAATGATAGTGGCTGCACAGGTTCATAGACACCTCACTGGAAATTACTTGTTTCAGTCCGGCGTCCGTTCTTTTCATAGTACAGGAACAGCTCTAGTAAAAATCCCTACTGATCTTCTGCTTGCAGCTGACTCTGGACTCATCTCCATCCTCATTCTCCTTGACCTTGCAGTAGCTTTTGATACTATTTCCCACCGCATCCTTCTTTATAGATTAACATCTATTAGGATCAGTGGTACAGCACTCGCCTAGTTGACCTTGTATCTCTCTGGCTACTCACAGTTTGTTCAGTTACTCACAGATCAGTATCTACTCCAGTTAACTCCGGTGTTCCCCAAGGCTCTGTCCTGGGTCCTTTTTATTATCTATCTCCTACCCCTAGGTAATATTTTCAGAAAATATAACATCCAGTTTCACTGCTACGCAGATGACACCCAGCTCTACCGGTCCTCCAAACCCACAACTACTCTCCCACCCACATCAGTTTCTGACTGTTTAAGTGAAATCAAGGTCTGGTTTACCCACAACTCTCTTAAAATCAATGGCAATAATGGCACTCCTTGGTGGCTTCTTGTCCGGGACTGGAGCCTGGGGCTCGCTCGGGCCACTTCGGAGGTGGGGTGCCCCCGGCCTCTCGGCCTGGGGCTCGGTCACTCTGGCGCAGCTGGCTGCCGGCGGAGCTCACGGGCGCGTGACTGCAACTCCCCCTGGCTTCTGCTCCGCGGCTGCTGAGTGAGCCCTCATCTGGGACTCTCCTCAGCTCTTTCTGTGGCGCGGCTGCCCCTCTGTTGGTCTTCCTTGGTCTCTTGTGTTCTGGGGGCCTCTGGATGTCTGGAGTTTTGATCTCCTCCATACCTGCTTCATGCCCTGGAGGACGGGGCTGTGGCCCCCCCACACCCTCTAGCAGATCATTACATGAAGGAACCTTTTAAAAAAAACACCTGTGAGCGTCCATGCTCACAGGTGTACACACGGGTGATCACACCCACAAACTACACCCTTTTTGGCTCCTACCTCAAAGCACACTGTGTTCTGTCGATCTTATGTGCTGCACAATAATGTTTAATATTTAGTATTTACTGTCATATTCCCATATATCATTGTGATGTTGTTTGTTGTATTGCTCTCATTTTCTTGTTTTCTTTTTCTTTCTCAACAGGTGATCCAGGTGGTTGATATATGCATTTTTTGTCTGCTTATTTAGTTGTTTTTTGTTTTTTTGCCCTCTATCCCAGTCCCTCTTGTCCGCTGTTTTTCTTTCCCTCTTCCTTTCTCCCTTTTCTTTTCCTCATTCAAGTCTGTCCCGTATCTAGCAAGTGAAAATAAAAAATAAAATAAACAATGAAAGGTGAATCAAATAGACCATTACGGCAAGGCTGGGATGGTCAATTTGGTAAAGTAAATCCGTTGGGCATCTTTCTTCGCCTTTAGACAACAATTTTGATGCAAAAGAGCCAAACGGGACAGGCCAAAAAGAAAAAAAAATTAATTAATTAATGGCAATAAAACAGAATTAATTCTAATAGGCACCAAATCAAAACTGACTAAAGTTCCAACCAGATGTCTTTCATTATCCATTAATAACTGTTTTGTCACACCCTCCCCTCAGGTTAAGAGTCTTGGTGTCATCCTCGATAGCACTCTTTCCTTCACAGCACATATAATATTTTCATCTCCGTAATATTAAACGCCTTCATCCCTCACTCACTCCAAACAGTACCGTCATACTTGTCAATGCTCTTTTCACATCTCTTTCAGATTACTTTAATTCTCTTCTCTATGGTCCACCTCCATAAATTGCATTTAGTTCAAATTACAGCTGCTCGTATTGTATCCAGAACTAGATCCACTGAACATATAACAGCTGTTCTTAAACAGCTCCATTGGCTCCGGGTTCACCTCCGTGCCAATTTCAAGATCCTGCTTCTTACTTTCAAAGCCCTTCATAACCTCGCTCCATATTTATCTGATCTTCTCCACACATACTCACCCCCTCGTACACTCTGCTCTTCTTCAGCTTCCCTTCTGTCTGTTCCACCTGCTCGTCTGACTACCATGGGACTCAGAGCCTTTAGTTGTTCTGTCCTGAGACTTTGGCCACACTTCCACCAGATCTCCAGACCACAAACCGTCTCTTCACTTTTAAATACTTTCTTAAAATTATTTATTCAGCACTGCATACCCTTCATTATGACTCCGTCTTAGTGCATTTTTACTTTGATTTGACTTTTATACTTTCATCTTTATTGTTTCCCTGTTAAATCCAGAATTCAAAATCCTGCTAGTCACAAAAAAGGTCTTGACTCATCTATCTCTGATCTGTCTGTCCCTCACCTCCTTTCTGTCCCTTATTTGTCTGTCTCTCATCCATCTCTCTGTCTCTTACTTGTCTGTCCTTCACCTGTCTGTCTCTCACCTATCTGTCCCTCACCCGTCTGTCTCTCACCCGTCTGTCTCTCACCTATCTGTCCCTCACCCGTCTGTCTCTCACCTATCTGTCCCTCACCTGTCTGTCCCTCACCTGTCTCTCTGCAGACCTTCATGGTTCTCAGTAAAGGAAACATCATTAACAGGTTTAGTGCTGACTCGTCTTGTTACCTGCTGAGTCCATTCAACCCGTTGAGGACCCTCGCCATCAAGACCCTTCTTCATCCATATCCTTTATGATGTCATAGTGTCAGGAGCCTCTGTGTGGTCAGGTTTTAGCTCTCTGGACCAGGTGAGCTGAGTTTCCCTGAACTTTCACACATTCTTCAGTATATTCATCCTACTGGCGATCCTGGGCTTCGGTGTTCTGGAGTTCAAATTTCCTGTGGTGAAGTAAGATACACACACACACACACACACACACACACACACACACACACACACACACACACACACACACACACAGATCTTTCATCTGGAGCAGAAAAACACGACTAAGTGATGAACAGGGCTGTTGATGGCAGCATCGATGAGTCACAGCATGAGAATGGTTTTAAAGTCTAAATCCATGCTAAGGCTCAAAGACAAAGAGCCAGTCTGTCCTCAGTCTGTCCTCAGTCTGTCCTCAGTCTGACAGCAGCAGCACACACAGGTCTGTAAAGGTCAAACTGACTTTGCTCGCTGTTGTCGAGACAGGAAATGCTCAGAATGTTCTGATATGTGAACAGATTTGTCATACAGACAATTAAGAGACGGCTTAAAGGGCCTGTTGTGATGTTTCTCCATCGAGACAGCTTTTGTGTGACTCGTCCATTTAGGAGAGATCTGCGGTGGAAGTGTTTGCCTCCTCTTCAGTATAATGGAAGCACTTTACTGTCTCAGACCCGCCGTGTTCTCCAGGAGGGAACAAGCATCGGAGGCGTTTGGAAAGGGAGGGGGGATGAGTGTGTGCATATCAGTGTTGATGTATGTGTGTGCGTGTCCAGAGTTTAGCTGAGACAGTGTCCTTCACCCTGCCAGGCTAAGTAAACAGTCTTCCAGCCAACCCAGATGGCCTTGCATGGAATAGAAGGAACAGACTCAAGACAGTCGTTATCAGGGTGTTGTTGTTCGGCTCCAGCCTTGAGCCGACATCTGGCACCGAAGGGACAGCTGCATTATGATGGTGATTTTTCTTTTATGCGGACAACTCATGAGAATTTCAAAGCTGTTCTTTAACACTCCGACACTGGTCTCTCAATCTCCCGTTGCAGAGCCGCGAGCTTCTCCATGATGTTATCAAACTTGCGCTCCGTGGTCTTGTCAATTCTTGTGCTCAAGGAGCAGATTCTGAGACCTCACGACCGCAGAGAGCTGCTCCAAGATGTGATCTAACTTTCACTCAGAGGTGTTATTCTGAGTATTCACGGCAGCCATAAGATTCTCCAAGCTCTTAACCGTGCTGCACTCAGTGAGCCCATTCTGAGACGTCGCGCCTCGTCCCATTGTTTCAATCCCAGCGGGCAGCCTTGGGGGGGTTTGAACAGCCGGTTCCACTTTCTTAATTCTCCAGGGCACCCGGGCTCTCCCGAGCCCAAACTTCTCTGGTGTGAAAGCTCTCTGTCTCACGTTTATGTGAACAGGTACGTGTACATGGCAATCTTCGTGTTTGAGGCTCTGGTGAAAGTCGTGGCAAGAGGCTTCTGTGTGGGACGCTTCACCTTCCTCAGAGATCCCTGGAACTGGCTGGACATCATCATCATCAGCACCCTGTAAGGCTCAATAACACACCTCACACTCTCACACAGACTGTATGTACAGCCATGAATCTGCATTCTTTCTAATGACCAGCAGGGGGCAACTTCAGGTTGCACAAACAAAATTCAGTGTAATCTGTTTTAGATTTATTGGAAAACGGCTGACATGAAGATGGTGAGACTTATTTCTCTGCCGTGATTCTCCGACACGTACAGTTATTGGAAAAGAAAGTTTTCACAGGACGATCCTGAGAAAAAAACAAGTCCGGCCTTATTGCCTTCATGGGAGTTAAGAGGGTAAGCAGCCCCAGCTCCTAATCGAGCCAGACTGATTAGTCATACAGAAAATGATCACATCAAGCTGTTGCTGCTGAAGGTGTCTCTCCAAGCTCATTGATGAGGTACAATTAGGACTGCTTATACTGTGAGTTTGTTAACGGAAGAGCTCCTCTTTGTTCACTTCTTTAACCTCCTAGGACCTGGCGTCCACGTGTGGACATCACATTTTGGGTTATTTAGACCGAAATACTCAATTTCGCTCTGCAACGGCCTGATATCCACTCACGAGGACATTATACTCCTACTGTTCTACTGAAATTTTAAACAAATATCCTCATATGTGGCTTTCATTTTTCTTAGAAACAAAAATTAGGTAAAAAAAATAATCTGGTAATTCTTTATTTTTACATTCATCGGGTCCCAATATGCCCAAATATCAAAGAGAAATTAAAAATGCATGCCGAGGAAGAGTTCGGATCTTAGGGGGTTAATGTTGGTTACAGATTAACGTGATCCAAAAAACAGGAAACAGTATAAAAGAGCTTTCACAATAAGAGCCTCTCAGTCCTGAATAACAAGGCTCACTGCAGCTCAGAAAATACTCAAGAAATGTGATCCACCGATTGAATCCACTCAATGCTGGACGTGACCTTTACAGTTACACCAACACAGTTCTTGTCAGTGTGGTCTCATATCTATAGATCCATGTCCGTGCAAATAAGGTGGGCTTTTTCCAGCTGCAAAGATGAAAATTATCTTTTTGCTGCTTTCACCACCACATCCATCCATCCAGTTTTCTTCTGCTTATCTGAAGCTGGGTTGCAGGGACAGCAGCCTAAGCAGAAAAGCCGAGATCTCTCCACGATGTCCTGGGTCTGCCCCGGGGCCGTTCCTTTGTTATTACCCTTATATTTCGAGTTTAGTTGTTCCTTGGTTCAGGCACTGAAACTCCCTGTTTAGGTTTGGGACTCTTTCAGTGTTTGAATCCAGGCTGACATCAAACACTGTCCCAGCAAACTGACCACAGAGACTCTTGATGTTTCTTAAGGCTTGGTAACAAGCTAACCTCCTGTAGCCAAATGCTCGCTGTGCTGCTCTGCTTTCCTGTGTAGCTTTCCTGTGTACGTCTCCTCTACCTTTGTCACTGATAAAGGTTTTAGATTTATATTAGGACACTAACTGTCACGTCCTCATCACCGGCTTTGCTTCTGTATGTTCTGCTCGACACACTTTGGCTTTTTCCTGCTCGGCTGTAAATGTGTCTTTATGTTTTACAGCTGCTTTAACCCTCCTGCCATCCTTTAAAAAACTCACACCCATCACCCTAGGGACCATTCTCAGCCACGCCATAAAAAGACCATATATCCATATTTTATTCCACTTTAAATTAGCCAACCTTGTAAAACTACTTCTCCCTGAAATATTCATGTAAAGTTTTAATTATATTCTCGTTGTTTTAACCCTTCAAATCCCAGTGTTATTACATGAGCGCCCTGTGTTATAAGCCCCAAAAACCAAAAAACGAAACTAAATATTTCCACAAAAAACCAGTTGAAGTAATATGTGATTGTCATTATAAGTAGGCCTTTAGATGGACCAAAGATTGGCACCAACATACATTTTGACCTGCCATTATTTTTTTTGCATTTTTTTTGCAATTTAAAAATTAAAACTTCAAGGCCCTGAGTCTTCATTGACATCCAAGAAAAGAAGAAAAAATAAAATCATATGATGATAATTTGGGGTTGAAAAATAGCGTTTATAATGGAAGTCAATGGGCAGAAAATGGTCCCCAGGGTGATGGGTGTGGGGATTTCTGCTGCTCAGCCATTTTAGGCTGATTTAAGGAATTCACACTGGAATATTAACATTGACAGGTAAAAACTATCCTGTGGCAAGTTTGGTTATATTCCACTGAACACAGTGGAAATGGCAGCCATTTAACACATAGCAGTGGCACAAAAAGGTCCCAAGAAGGCAGGAAGGTTAATCACTGCTTCATGATGATGATGATGATGAAGGTGGTGATGATGACTCTGTGTCTCAGATTGGTGTCACAGTTCGTAGATTTGGGGAAGTTTGCTGTGCTGATGACGATTTCTCTGCTGCTGAAGATCTTCACATGCAGCCGAGGTGTGTGTGTGTCTGTGTGTGTGTGTGCGCGTGTGTGTGTGTGTGTGTCTGTGTGTGTATGTCTGTGTGTGTGTGTCTGTGTGTGTGTGTGCGTGTCTGTGTGTGTGTGTCTGTGTGTGTGTGTCTGTGTGTGTGTGTCTGTGTGCGTGTGTCTGTGTGTGTGTGTGCGTGTCTGTGTGTGTGTGTCTGTGTGTGTGTCTGTGTGTGTGTGTCTGTGTGTGTGTGTCTGTGTGTGTGTGTGTGTGTGCGTGTCTGTGTGTGTGTGTCTGTGTGTGTGTGTCTGTGTGCGTGTGTCTGTGTGTGTCTGTGTGTGTGTGTGTGTGTGTGTGTCTGTGTGTGTGTGTGTGTGTGTGTGTCTGTGCGTGTGTGTGTGTGCGACTTGTATTCACAGCGTGGGGCTGTCTTCACAGGTCTGAAGAAGACAGTCGAAGCTCTTGTCCAGTCGGTGAAGAGGCTTGGTTGTGTCATCATCCTGACGTTGTTCTGCCTGAGCATCTTGGCTATGATTGGTTTACAGCTCTTCATGGGAACCCTGAAGAACAAATGTGTCATCTGGTCGATGAACACAAACACGACAGAGTTCGATTTCCACATCCACACCACCTCTCCAGGTATGATGGTCGTACCACGTCCTGATTGGCCGGTTAGCCTTTTAAGACAGTCAGATGGCTGACTCGCAGGTCTTCTTCCAACATTACAATGAAAGCAGTGGAAAGAGATCTCATGTGAGATCAGGTGAACCTCTGAGGAAAAGTCTTCAGGTCCAAAAACAGTTTTATTTGTTGTTATCAGATTTTAAAATCACCCGCAACAATGTAGATGCTGAGAATTGCGGAGTAAATGTGACCTTGAATCTGTCATTGAGAGTATTTCCTGGCTCAGTGATGTATTAAACATGTCCGTGAAGACAGCTCTGCAGCACGGTCCCTCAGTGCTCGTCCAGGGATGTTATCAGGACCTGGGGCTCTGCGAGAATCGATTAGAAAGTTTAGAAATGTTCAGCTGGCTTTGTAGTGCAGACTTCAGCACCTGTCATCGTTGCCACCCCTGCCCTTAAATTAGAAAGGTGAAATATGATCTGTTTGTACGGTTTGGATGTCTGTCTGCCTTCTAGAAAACTATTACTACATTCCTGGACATCCTGATCCTCTGGTGTGTGGAAACCAGTCAGACGCTGAGTAAGTAAACATGAGTCTCTTTCATTCACTGACAACAACAACAATAAAAACAAACTGTTTTTTATGTGTTCAGGTGCTGTCCAGATGGTTTCACCTGTGTGAAAGCAGGAAGTAACCCAAACTTCGGATACACCAGCTACGACTCGTTTTTCTGGTCTCTGATGTCACTTTTCAGACTCATGATGCACGACTTCTGGGAAGGCCTGATGCAGTTGGTCAGTAACTCACCGATGACCACATGCAGGCTCCTCCCAGTACTCCGGTTGTCTCATCCGTTTCTCTCACCTGTCTGTCCCTTTGCAGACGTTGCGAACTGCAGGAAAATCCTATCTGATCGTCTTTCTGTTCGTCTTCTTCCCGGGTTGTTTCTTCCTGCTCAGTCTCATTTTGGCGGTGGTTGTCATGACACGAGCGGAGCAAGAAGAGACTCGAGATGCCGAGGCCATACAAAGAGAAGAAGAGTTTGGACGGATTGTGGAGGTGCTGAAGAGGAGAGAGGAGGAGGAGGTCAGTAAGGACTCATTGCTTCCACAGGAATTAGGAGGGCAATGAGCAGCCAAATACTAATCAAGTCTAATCAGATTTAGTTCATTGGTTGGTCATCAGTAAGTGTGTGCACCTCTTTAACAGCAGATTTTGTCAGTTTGCTGTGGAGCATCCAGGTGTGTGCTAACACAATACCACATTCTCTCCAGGACTGGGTGCTGCACCTTCAAAAAAACAAAAGAAGGAATCAATGATCCACACACGGGAATAAAGTTGCTTCTTATTTGCTGAACCTTGTGTCACATGTTACAGGTGCAACTTTTTTACGTCTACCTAACTTACAGCCCTCTCTTCTTCTAAATTCTTACGTTTATCTCGACTTCTGGAACAGACTCAATACCGCTGTTGGGTCTGCGCTACAGCAGGCCCGCTGGTTCAGACTGATTCCTGTAAAGAAGGAAATACGGAACAGCAATCGATCGGTTTTCACATGCTACAGCAAGGGGAGGATCTCGGGGCAGCCCTTCTGCCCTCGAGCTCAGATTACTCCAAAGAACCAGCCCCCGCTTGCAGACTTTTTTTGTGTGACACACAGTTTACACAAGCACCCATTGTAAAAAACCCCTATGGTCACAAAAGGTTAAAACACTGCGTGTGTGTGTGTGTGTGTATATGCATGTGCGAGCATGTTTGTGTGTGTGTGGGGGTACGTTTGTGTGACTTCCTGCTGAGGATGTGCCTACAGTTACGCTATAGCCCCCCTCACCATTCAACAGGCTGGGGAGGGCAACAGAAACAGAAGCATGTCTCTGAGCACACAGTTTAAGGCCAGGCTTACAAACTTAAGTACAATAATGGCAACATTTAACAATTTCAGCCTAACAACCACCTTTCCTGGCCTCGCCAGTATAGCAACACACAATGCCCTATCTCAACAATCAACCTACTCTGTGCGCTTCTCCAGAAAAATAAACATGAACTTAAAACGCCTGTACTGATAATAACTGTTATGCATATATAAACAAATGATTCATTATGATACCACACTGGGCATTGCAGCAAATTCACGGCAAGAACTGATGCTCAGAGAAACCACAGAGAAACCCCAGTTACTGTGGCTGAGGTCCAACAGCCCCACCTCAGACTCTACAGGCCTCATTGAGCAGGTTGATGGGCTCCATGGCCACGACAAAAGGGAGATCAGAATCGCCTTTATTGGCCGTGTATATGCGCAGACACATACGAGGAATTTGGTTCGGGTAGATGACGACTCTCAATCACAGCAATGTAAATCACAACAATATGTAAACAACACAATAGAAACAATATAAAATAACCATAAGGTGTGTGTCTCTAGGAGGAGAGCCACACCAACAGCTGAGCTCTGACAGCTTGGAGCACTGGCACACTAGGCCCAGGTGTTGCCAGTGTTGCTAAAACATTCCACACCTGTACAAAATATACTGGAATAACACGAGTAGGTCTATTATCGGGCTTTAGTTCTGTTCATATATCAAACACGTCCTATTCTTCATCTAAATATCCTTCTGTGTCTAGCATGTGACCAATCCTGCAGACCTGTCGGCAGCATTTAAAATCCAGCTGTTCCAAAAACCTTTCACCAGCTTCTTCTCAACTTATTGTGTCAGCCGTGACCTTTCTGAGACAAAATAACCCTGTTTGGAAACTGTTCAGAGTACTGTGGGATGGCTCTGCTGAAATCGTCATTTAGCATAACTGAATTTGGGTGTTTTGTTATGGACAGCAGGCTTCCAGCAGGGCAGAGACTCCAGAGCAACAGGACTCACTGCAGAAGAAGAAATCAGCTGGTATACGAGCTACTAAGCAAGAATACGTTGAAGGTAAACAGATATTTACCTCCACCTCTTTAACCTCCACCTTCCTTCATTGGGACAGGACAACACGCTCTGTCACTGAGAGCAGTCACAGACAAACGCGAAGAGCCGAGGCTCTGCAGACAACTTAATGCTGACACAGTTTGTGGCCTCACAGAGTAGCTTTGTGTTGCAGAGGCAGAGGAGCACCACCGGCCTTTGTGCTGCACCTGCACTGACGCCTTCCTGAAGGGGGACTGTTGTGGCTGCTGGCGATGGCTCAAACAGCAGTTTCACACTTTTATCACGAACCCTTTCTTTGACCTGGTCATCATCATCTGCATCATTGTTAGCACCATCTTCACAGCCATGGAACATTACCCTATGATGGAGGAGTTCATGGAGACCCTGGTCATCGCTGAGCTGGTGAGTGTTGAAGAAGTGTCTGCAGACCCTGTTATCTCCTACTTGGTTAATTTAATGGCAGCTTCTTCACTGCAGGCTAAAATCAGGACTTTTCCATTCTGCTCCCTTAGTTTGGTGTAGACTTGATCAGTCGGAGGGACCATATGTTCTTCTTCGATGTGCCTCCATGACCAATTTAGTGATGAATGCTTTTAGCGGGTTCTTCAGCCACCTAGCAAGAGTGGTTTAAAATGTCCACTCAGAGCAACTACATCACAAATGGTAACAAACCAACGGTACAAACCTGTAAACGACCTGCATAACTGAGAGGAAAAGCAGCACAGTGAGGTAAAAATGTAACGGGGGTACAGTATAAACCTCTGGCAAGTCTCGAGAAAAGTAAGGATCAGCTGGGATTCAGAGGGAGCTTTACTGAGGTTTATTTACATCGTGAGTCTTTGCAGTAACAGTGATGCCTGGTCAGAGTGATCTACCTTTACATGGGTGACATTTCACAGGAAAATTATTGTTTTGTTGGAACTTCTACATCTGCACGGGACTCGGTGTGTTCGAGGTTTTTCGTTCGCCTGTCTGCCGATGGTTGGATGAATTGGATGCAAAACATGCTTCTACCCTGTGACCTCTGACCCCTTTGAACTGTGCAGGTCTTCCGTGTGATCTTTGCAGCTGAGATGATCATCAAACTTGTCGCACTGGGCCTGCATGGATACTTCCAGGTCAGATTTGTAGTTTCTTCTCAACAGTTCAGCGATCTGCCATTTTCAAAGAAACATTTGTGATTGTTTGTTGTCGTGGTTACAGGTGCGCTGGCATATCTTCGACTTTATCCTCGTCATCATTTCTCTGGTGCAGCTGGGACTGGCTGACGTTGAGGGTCTATCTTTGCTGCACAGTTTTCTTCCGGTTAGTATAACATCACCATCACTGTCATCATCATCATCTGTTCTCACGTATCTTTCTGTTTGTCCAGTTTCGAGTGTTTCGGCTGGCCCGTTGGTGGCCGATGCTCCACATGTTTTTGAAGATCGTCTGGGCCTCAGTGGGGAACCTGACTCTGGTTCTCTTCATCACGGTCTTCATGTTCTCTGTGGCGGGCGTGCAGCTGTTCCAGTCGGACTACAAAGCTAACGTCTGTCGCATTTCTCATGACCGCCAGCTTCCTCGTTGGCATATGGAAGACTTTTTCCACACCTTCATGCTTGTCTTCAGGGTCTTGTGTGGACATTGTTTAGAGTCTTTATGGGATTGCATGGAGGTCTCGAATGATGGCATGTGTGTGACCTTCTTCATGATTGTCCTGATTGTTGGAAAGCTGCTGGTGAGTCTCTTTACACTTAACAACCTAGAATGACCCAGTCCACCTTAGTCCATCAGGAGTTTTTGAATGAGTTCCTGGTCTGTTTGCAGATCCTACATCTGTTCCTGAATTTATTGTTCATCAATGTTCAGCTGGTGGATTCAGAAGACAAAACAACAAACATTCTGCAGAGTACCATGAAACAGACCAGAACCTGGATCCCCAAGAGAATCTGGACTTTGTGGGGGAAGAACTACGCTGACCAAGATCACAAAGGTGGTTTTTGTTTGTATATTTGTCTTTGTAGGTTCTCAGTTATCCAGGTCACAGTAATCCAAGGAGCTTGTTTTGTGCCATTACTTTATTGCTGTTTTGGGGGTCTGCATTATTAACATGGAATGTAGATATAACACTGGCACAGCCACAACGAGGTAACATATTAGTCAAAGTCAAACTTTATTGTCATCTCCGCTAAATGGCAAATGGTAAATGGCCTGTATTTGGATAGCGCATTACTTGGTCCCCTATGGACCAAAAGCACTTTACACTGCATTCAGTCATCCGCCCATTCACACACTGGTGATGGCAAGCTACATTGTAGCCACAGCTGCCCTGGGGCGCACTGACTGCTACAGCCAGTGCAGCATATAAAGACAAGACGACGAGTTACATCAGTGCAAAAAACCCTAATAAATGGATATAAAAGGAGTAGAAAAATAAATATACACTTAAGACTAAGACTTAGTGAAGTCCTGTCTTGAAGCCTGAAACTGGATGTTTACAAACTGGATCTGACTTCGACAGTGAGGGACTCTGCTCACTACTCATTGGTAGTAAAATGTAAAGTGGATTGTAGTCTCGACTTAAATCTTCCCGTCCTTCCTTCTCCTCAACAAGACTTCAAACTAGTGACTGAGACCATAAATTCATCAGTGAGCTGAGTGATGAGGTGAACACGAAGCTCATTTTCTCATATACTTGCAAATGTTCAGGTTACAACCAGAGGAGTCGCCACCTGCTGGACATTAGAGAGACTGCAGGTTTGAGGCAGTGTTGCCTTCATGTTTCAGGTCATCCTCACACATACTCTGTTGTTAGTGGTTTATTTTTTTTCTGTGGATTGTATTTGGATTTCTGTGTCTTTTTTAAATTTTAGATTTAGAGCTTTTAATTTGAAAATATTTTCATGTTTTCCTCATTTGCAGGTGACACTGAAAAAGACAACAAGGAGGAATATCTGGCCTTAAGCTCTGTGAGCTCAGATCAGCTGACCCTCGATGATAACCACACAAACATGGCCGCCTGGGAGGCCCCCGTCGCTGTGGCTGAGATCGAGTTTAGGACGCCTGAAAATGCAGAAGAAAAGGAGACGCAGCATGTAAAGCAGATTCTACTGTTTTTGATCCTAGAGCAGAATTTCATGTTAAAAGTAAATACTGATGTGTGACGCAGCTTCGGCCTCGAGTATGAACAGCAGATAAACATGTTTGTGTCGCCACGGGCGACCGTGGCTCAGGGGGTTGGGAATCGCATCTGTAACCGGAAGGTCGCCGGTTTGATCCCTGGGCTCTCTGTCCTGGTCGTTGTGTCCTTGGGCAAGACACTTTACCCTACTTACCTACTGGTGTTGGCCAGAGGGGCCGATGGCGCGATATGGCAGCCTCGCTTCTGTCAGTCTGCCCCAGGACAGCTGTGGCTACACCTGTAGCTGCCTCCACCAGTGTGTGAATGTGAGAGTGAATGAATAGTGGTATTGTAAAGCGCTTTGGGTGCCTTGAAAAGCGCTATATAAATCCATTATTATTATTTATTATTACACAGTACTATTTTCCTCACTGTGATCACTGTGCATGAAGAACATCTCTCCACCCTCGATGTGACCGCAGCATCATCAGAGCTTCAGCATAACTGCAGTTGTCTTTATGATGAATTGAGTGAAACACAGCGATGAGATGCTTTCACACACACATCCACAGCACACAGGTTTAAAGCAGACAACTGGACCGTGTAAAGTTCAGGTTTTAGTTTGAAATTCATCAGCAGCTGCTGATGTTAAAATCACTGCAACAGCTTAAAGAAGGTGATCATCAGACTTTTACAGGACTGAAATCAGCCATCCTGAATTCACAGACACAGTAAAGACCCGAGACATAAACCGCGTGAGCTTTCAGAGTGTGAACACTTAGTCCGGTGACAGTATTTTAAAGTAACTAGGACATTAAAGTTTATTTATGTTTGTGAACTTCTGTGTCTGCAGTGTGACGTCATGCAGAAACGTAAAGATGAAACTCATCCAGAACCTGAGGACTGCTGCTGCAACAGTATGAGCACACACACACACACACACTGTTATATCAAATTATTATATGTAAAATAGTTTAAACCTGCAGTGACAAACCTTTGTCTCCCTCTTGTGGCAGTGAGAGTAATTACGTAAATGCTGAGCTTTGGTAAACGTGTTCATGTTTCACCATATTTGGATCACACAGACTCGGATACCTGCTAATTAGTGTTCAGTAACATCCAAATAAAATCCTCAAGTTTCAGTCCCTGAAACTGGACCTCAGACTTCTTGAATGTCTGTTGGTCCAGTCAACCTCACAGCAGCCATATTATTGGTCAGATGATTGTAATAAAAATGATCCAAAAGACTCCAACAGCACAAACACGGTCCAGAGGTCCAGTTCAGGGACTGCAATTGGCAGACAGCTAGCAGCTACACCCGCCTGTGTCACCATCCACCTGTTAGTCAAAGAGGCCACGCCCCTAATAATGCCAACTTTAAGGCTCAATACAAACCTTCTCTCACTCTCTTACAGTTGTCATGAAAGGGGGAAATTATGGATATGGATTTGGTCTCAGGCTGTAAACATGTTTATTTGTGCTGTAAAGTTTTAACATAGGGACATGTTAAATCTATGGGGACCGGCTCACTGCTGGAGCCTCTGCAAGAGGAACTGCAGCTTTTGGTTCTTCTGTGCATGATTTAGTTTTCAGTGCCTCAGTTTGATGGATGATGTAGACCCAATTTAAAAGTTCAACAAACTGTGACATACAGAGATGATATCAAAGTTCCTGCACTGCAGCTGTTTCCGTTACATCAAGAGAACAGAAGCCAATCAGTCAGCAACGCCTCTGATGTGTTTCAGGCTGTTACATCTGCTGTCCGTTCCTGGAAATAGACACATCCCAGGGTACCGGCAGGGTCTGGTCTAACTTCAGGAGAGCCTGCCTCTGCATCGTGCAACACAAATACTTTGAGGGCTTCATCGTCTTCATCATCCTGCTGAGCTGTGCAGCTCTGGTAAACAGACATTGTCAATACATATTTGACAATATACATCATGAATTCATGTCCCATTCAAACCCTGGACTCACTTGGACATGTTTTATCTTCCTGGCTTAACTCCACACTGAAACCACTAAGCTAAACATATGGCACTGATAGCGACCTGCATGAACCCACAGACAGTTGATTTGGTCTTTGAAGTCACTTTTGGATCAGTGTATTGATGCATGCTCAATCATCCAGGTAAGTAAATCCCAAAGGTTGAATCTGTACACCTGGTCGTAACGTTTTCAGGAGAAACTTTCATCATCAGGGGACGTCTTCAGTCTCAGCTGACTGCAGGTCTCCAACCATATAAACAGGACATTTGCACACTGACTGAAACTAGCACCACTGAAGGAACAATGGGCTGGGAGGTCAGTTCCTTCATCGTTAATATGCAAATTCTTTTGACCATTTGATCAAAGACGATTGATCAATTACCATGAGTCCCATTCACAGAGAGTTGGGGAATGGCTGCAATCACAGCATTGTAAGATGGTGACAGATGTACCCTTAGGCCCCTCCTCCGTTCAGAGATGGTCCTTCCCTTTTCACGTGAATGGCCTCCTTGACTCCGCCTTCAAACCAGCGTTCCTCCCTGTCCAGGATGTTACATCCTCATCATTGAAAGAGTGTCCACTGGCCTGTAGGTGTGAATAGACTGCAGAGTCCTGTCCTGACGAGGTGGCTTTTCTGTGTTGTGTCATCTGCTTGTGCAATCTACTGTTTATAAGGTTGGAAACCTGCAGTCCGCTGAGACTGAAGAAGTCACCTGATGATGATGAAACGTTTCTCCCACTGAAAACGTTCAGATGAACTGAATCAACCTTTTTGGGTTTTGGAGCTGTTGGGGTGGTTTCCTGTTCATGGGTAGAAAAGTTATGTCTTATTATTGCAGAGGTGCTGCTCTGAAAGACACAAAACATCCCCTCACTAAGGCGCCAGAGTTGCAGATGATCACAGTCTACAATATTAGAGAGAGGATCACAACAATCAGATGACAAGAGCAGCCCTTGGTGACAGTGGGAAGGAAGAATCCCTTTTTTAACAGAAAGAGACCTCCATCTGAACCAGAATCAGGGAGGAGCAGCCATCTCCTGGATGTGTCGGAGGGTGGTGGGAAAAAACACAGACAGAAAAGAAGAGCTCATGAAGAACAAACAGGACAGCAGGTCGTCTGTTAAACCAGAAGGTCACACTGCTAGAATGACAGTGGTTGTCCTCAGATCGTCTCATATGCTGCTTGTTGTGAGTAAACAGGCGTGTGTTTGTGAACAGGTTTTTGAGGACATCTACCTGGGGCATCGTCCAGTCTTGCAGAGAGTTTTGAAGATGGCAGACCTGGTGTTCACCTTCGTGTTTCTGGTGGAGATGCTACTGAAGTGGATCGCTTTTGGATTCAAGAAATACTTCACAAGCTTCTGGTGCTGGCTCGACTTCCTCATCCTAGATGTAAGAGCACAATCGGCAGCACCGATTATTGGCAGTATTTTACAAAGCCAGTCACGGAGGGACCACAAGCCAGTGTTGTCCTGGTGCTGGTCCCAAGCCTGGGTAAATGGGGAGGGTTGTATCAGTAAGAGCATTCTGACTAAATCTTGGAATGAACGAAAAATGATGTGGGGCATTTAACCATGTGTGGAGCTGGGGATCATAGACCCACCTCAGCATTGGTGATGGCACCGAAGCTAAAGGACGGGCTGTTCATGTCTGAGATGTGGGCGGCGTTGACAGGATGTCAGTATTTGACGTTGTAGTAAAGAAATGGGGTTGTTTCAGTTTGAACAGATAAACTAACAGCACACAGTCAGGCTGGGTAAGATGAACCTGCTGCTTCACTGCTCTCCTGTACAATGAGGTCAGTTCAATTTAATCGAGTTCAATTCAATGTTATTTATATAGCACCAAATCACAACAACAGTTGCCTCAAGGTGCTTTACACTATAAGGTCAAGACCCTACAGTAATGTTAAGGAAACCGAAAAAACCCAACAATAATATGACCCCCTATGAGCAAGCGCTTTGGCAACAGTGGGAAGGAAAGACTCTCTTTTAACAGGAAGAAACCTCAAGCAGAACCAGGCTCAGGGAGGGGCGGGGCCATCTGAGGAGGGGCCTGATGATTTAAGACCTTATTGGTTTAAGAGTATGTGAGGAGCAGGATTTTGAATTCTGGATTTAACAGGAAGCCAAAACAGGATAAATATGCTCTCTCTTTCTAGTCCCTGTCAGGACTCTTGCTGCAGCATTTTGGATCAGCTGAAGGCTTTTCAGTGAGTTTTTTGGACTTCCTGATAATAATGAATCACAGTCGTCCAGCCTGGAAGTAATAAATGCATGAACTAGTTTTTCAGCCTCACTCTGAGACAGGATATTTCTAACTTTAGAGATGTTGCACAAATGGAAGAAAGCAGTCTTACATATTTGTTTAATATGTGCGTTGAAGGACATGTCCTGGTCAAAAATGACTCCAAGGTTCCTCACAGTGTTACTGGAGGCCAAGGTAATGCCATCCAGAGTAAGAATCTGCTTAGATACCATATTTCTAAGCTTTTCAGGGCCGAGTACAATAACCTCAGTTTGATCTGAATTAAGAAGCAGAAAGTTAGCAGCCATCCAGGTCTTTATGTCTTTAAGACATTCCTGCAGTTTAACTCATTGGTGTGTGTTATCTGGCTTCATGGACAGATAGAGCTGGGTGTCATCTGCATAGCAGTGTAAATGTATGCTATGTCTTCTAATGATGCTGCCTAAGGGAAGCATGTATAATGTAAACAGAATTGGTCCTAGCACTGAGCCCTGTGGAACTCCATAATTAACCTCAGTGTGTGAAGAGGACTCTCCATTTACATGCACAAACTGGAGTCTATTAGATAGATATGATACAAACCACTGCAGCGCAGTACCTGTAATACCTACAGCATGTTCTAATCGCTCTAATAGGATATTATGGTCGACAGTATCGAACGCTGCACTGAGGTCTAGCAGGACAAGCACAGAGATGAGTCCACTGTCAGAGGCCATAAGAAGATCATTTGTAACCTTCACTAAAGCTGTTTCTGTGCTGTGAACTCTATGAGAAGTAAGCAAAGTTTATTTATTAAGTTTATTTATTTATTAAGCACTTTTCACAGAGTCGCTGTACACAAAAGGGTCAAATAAATCTGAACATTAAGTGCTAAAATATTCAATAAAAATATTTGATAAAATAAAATAAAATAAACAGGTAGTTTTAAAATAAATAAATAAACCTATAATCATTCCAATAAAACTTCTGAAGCCTGTTTAAACAAAGATTTTAGTCCACAGAGTCCACTAAGTGTAGTTGTGGTGGTAGACTGTTCTACAGCCTTGGTGCCACAGACTGAAAGCCTCTGTGCCCCCTCGTCTTTAGTCATTTACAGGGAACAACCAAAAAATCCAGAGTCTGTGAATGAAGAAAGAAAGCAATGATTTGTCCAAGCTGGAAAACAGGTTATTACAATAGTCTAAAAATAACTTAGAAATGTTACTTACCTAACCCTAACCCTTACATGCAAGTGCGCCTGCAGTTAAACACTATAGCTAATAGCATCCCCCACCATGCTAGATGTAGGGGAGGAAAAATATCTGCACGCAGTTCAAGAAAAGGTTTACAGTTTTAAACACAACAATGACAACTTTGATCATAATGACTTCAACAGATACAATGGTTTGTTCTAACAGAGACGGTCCTATCAGATAAGTAAGAAGAAAACCAGTCTAAGGCAGAGCCACATACACCAGCCTGAACCTCAAGCCTGTCAGGCAGAATGTTATGGTAAATGGTATGAAAGGCTGCACTAACACTGGACAGAATGATAGCAGAACAGTCCCCTGCATCAGAAACCATTCAAAGATCACTACAGATTCATTATACAAAAGACAGAGTAAAGACCTGATTTCCTACAGTTGAAACCTGACTGAAACGCTTCCAATAAGCCATTCCTCTGCAGATGATCTGTTAGCTGTTGACAACTACTGTTTCAAGAATCGATAACATGAAGGCTGGGGATTGGCCTATAATTAGCTAAGACAGCTGGGACAAGGGGTTGTATTTAAGTAATGTTTAACAACTGCCATCTCGAAGGCCTGTGGCTTGTAGCCGATTATTAGAGACAGGTGGATCACATTGTCACCGCTGTGCTGTCTTCTAGGTGTCTCTGTTCTCCCTGATGGGCAACATGCTTGGATACACCAGCCGGCCTCTGAGAGCTCTGAGGACTCTGAGGGTCCCGTCTCGCTTCAAGGGCATGAGGGTGAGGCAGGCACTCATACAGATACAGACATTGCCGAGCAGGATGTAGGTGTACTCTTCTGCTAGAGAAAGAAGATCAAATATTTATAAAATTCTTTGCTTGTTAAATGATTTGTAGAGTTCGTGTGACTTTCTCTTTTGCTCTACTCATCATTGTGTTCCCTTTTTAGGAGATTTGAGTCCTTAGGGTGTGTCTGTTATTTCCCATAGACACTGAAGGTTTGTCCTATCCATCATCATTCTCCTTATTTGCAGGGTATCTGTCCCTAACAGTTTCTTCGATTTCACCCAACTCAGGGAGCGTTCATCAAACAATCTTTGTTTTCTTATTTCTCGGTTGTCCATCCTACAGACGTGGCCCAGGTATTTTAATCGCTGGTGTAAGCAGAAGGACTTTATCACTTTTGTCTCAGTAATGCGTGCAGGTCTGCATTTGTGAGTTTTAATCGCCAACCTGTTATTCAGCCTCCCAAATCTGTATGACCACACAAAAAGAACACACTGTCCTTTGATGTTCAGAGGAAAGTTTTCCCATACTTGAGGAGGTTACTCCACAGACTGGCGGCTGTGCTCCGTTTGCTCAGCCAGGCACAAGACTGGGTTCCCCAGGGTGTAGCTGTCCTAATGACAGAGGTGTGAGAGGCGACTGGTCTTACCAGGACTTATCAATGCCTTGTAACCCTAGTATAAAGCCAGTTGCATGTCACACAATTTACACCCCAAGTTGAATGATTGTTTACGTTGTATATCATTTGCTTAGTTTTTGTTTACAGGTTTTCAGGTCTTTCAGTAGCTAATAGTGAACTTTCCTGGCAGAACTAAAGTCCTGTTGGATGGAGAGCCAACGTGGAGGCAGCTTATTAACTGGATGTGAGCTGATTCACAGCAGAGACCTTTTTGTCTCTGTCTGTGTGCAGGTGGTGCTGAAGGTGCTTGCCGTGACGCTGCCCTCCATGTTCAGCATGCTGCTGGTGATTCTGGTCATCTGGCTTGTCTTCAGCGTGATAGGAGTGAATCTGTTTGCAGGAAAGTTTTCTTACTGTTACAATGAGACTTCAGAGGAGCTTTTCTCCTTTTACGTGGTGAACAACAAGACTGAATGCTTTTCACTGATGGATCAGAATTTCTCTGAGGTCAACTGGAAGACGTGGACGTTTAATTTTGACAATGTGGGGATGGGTTTCCTGTCGCTGCTGATCATGGTCAGTGTGAACACTCTAACTTGTTAGTTAGAATGCATAAAACCATCAACTGTGTGGAAAAAACATAACCAAGCTAACTAAAGTCAGTATCATTTAGTAATAGAGCTTGAATTCATTGTTTTTCTAATGAAACTCTGTGTTGATTGTGGGTCAGGGGACGTCTTCAGGCTGGATGGACATCATGTATGCAGCTGTGGACTCCAGACAAGTCAGTATACACGCTGGATCAGTACTGTTACTGTTGCTGTTATTACTGGTATATTACTACTGTGTGTGTGTGTTAAAACCACTGTATGTGTGTGTGTGTGTGTGTAGGTGGAAGACCAGCCGCGCTACGAGATCAGTGTGTACATGTACCTGTACTTCATCTGTTTCATTATCATCGGCTGCTTCTTTACGCTGAACCTCTTCATTAGAGTCATCATTGATACGATCCACCAGCAGAGACACAAGATAGGTCACGCACACACACACACACACACACACAGTTGGGCATCAGTCTGTAGAAGCTCCACAGTGTTGGCTGAATTCGTTCTTCCTGTTTCTGTCAGTTAACTTTGCTCTTGTCTCTCATCTCTACTTCGGAGGGAAACATGTTTTTGTGACGGACCAGCAGCAGAAATATTTGAGCACCATAAAGAAACGATTCTCTGAAAAACGCAACAAAACTGTTCCACAACCTCAGGTCAGTTCAGATATAGTTCTTCAGTCTTTGTCAACTGCTGGCTGATTTTCATTTTTAGCCCAGTCCTTGTACCCGACCACTTTCAGAAGATTACCCAACTCTGACCCATTCAGGCACAAAAGAGGCTCCTAACTCAAGGGATGAACTAATGTTGTGTCCACACATGATGCACAACTCAGGAAACAACCAGTTTCAAGTTGTATCTTTGAGCTCTTTTGCTGAATTTGTGAAAAATGCCAAAGTAATGGGAATCTAAGGAGCTTGGAAAGAGAACCGTTAGTTGTTTGAAGACGTTTCAGCTCTCATCCGAGAAGCGTCTTCAGTTCTAAGGTCAAATGGTGGAGAGTCCCAGATTGAAACCCAGTGGGAGTTTCCCCCCAAAGAGGTACAAAGGACCCCCTGATGATCCTCTGCCTAATCACATGAGCCAAGGTGTGAAAACGGGTGTGGGTCACAATCAGCCAGGGTTTCGGTTGAGCTCATGGTGAAACCCGGCCCCACCCTGTCATGTGATTTCCTGAGGCCAGATGGCCCAGGATGTGAGTGGGTGTTAAGGCGTCTGGGGAGGGATCTCAGAACTGGATTATAGATGGCAGAGAGTTGTAAACTCCAGGTGGACTTACAGTGGGGCAAAAAAGTATTTAGTCAGCCACCGATTGTGCAAGTTCCCCCACCTAAAATGATGACAGAGGTCAGTAATTTGCACCAGAGGTACACTCCAACTGTGAGAGACAGAATGTGAAAAAAAAAATCCATGAATCCACATGGTAGGATTTGTAAAGAATTTATTGGTAAATCAGGGTGGAAAATAATACACCTACAACTGCACGGCCACTAACAGCTCCAACATCATTGTGAAGTTTGCGGACGACACTACAGTGGTGGGTCTTATCACCAAAGGTGATGAGACGGCCTACAGGGAGGAGGTCAGCGCCTTGACCCACTGGTGTCAAGACAACCATCTCACCCTCAACGTCGCAAAGACAAAGGAGTTGATAGTGGACTTCCGGAGGTGCAGAGAAGTACACACCCCCATCACCATCAACGGCGCTGCTGTGGAGAGAGTGAGCAGCTTCCGGTTCCTTGGTGTACATCTGGCTGAGGATCTTACGTGGTCAGTACACACAAACAAAACAGTGAAGAAGGCGCAGCAGCGCCTCTTCTTTCTCAGGAGACTGAAAAGATTCGGCATGAGCCCCCGCATCCTCAGGACCTTCTATCACTGTGCCATTGAGAGCATCCTCACTGGATGCATCACCACCTGGTATGGCAACAGCACCGCCTACAACTGCAAAGCTCTCCAGCGAGTAGTGCGGTGCTCTGAACGGATAATTGGAGGTGAGCTTCCCTCCCTCCAGGACATCTACAGGAAGCGCTGCCTGAGGAAAGCGGGGAGGATCATCAAGGACTCCAGTCACCCCAGCCATAAACTGTTCAGACTGCTTCCATCAGGAAGGAGGTTCTGCAGCATCCGGTCCCGTACCAGCAGACTGAGAGACAGCTTCTTCCATCAGGCCATCAGACTGCTGAACACTTCATAGTCACCTCAGCTTCACTTAAGAGAACTTCAACATTATGCACTCCACACTGTATATAAATGCCACTGTTTTGCACATGTCCAACTACCAACCTCTGTATATTTTATCTATTTTATTTATTGTTTATTCTATTTAATTTTTAAAATATGTATAGACACACACACACACGTAGATATTTATATTTAGTATACACATTCAGTAATGCGCATAGACTCTTATATTGTACATATATTTATTCATATAATTCTCAGATTTACCCATTCTTATATTTTGCTTGTTCTTATGTTATTGTATTTTAACACAACTCTGTTGCTTGTGAAGCTCGCACACAAGAATTTGACTTGCATGTACTGTACCAGAGTACCTGCACATGTGATGTGACAATAAAAGTGATTTGATTTGAAAGTTCATCTCGCTTCCATCGGCCCAAAGATGTTTCTCAGACCTGTACACGCTCCTTTAGATGTTTTCTGGTAAAATCTATTCTAGCACTTCTTGAGTGTAACCAGTAGTTTGCATCTTGTTGTAAACTCTCTGTATTGATCGTAGACTTTCAAAGAGTTTCACCAACCTCCTCAAGAATCCCCTTGACTCAATTAGATGCTCTGATCCTAAATACAACACCTTGAATCAGTTTCAGGTTTTGTAACTGCTCAAACTTTCATTGAATAATGAGGGAATGGGCTTTACTGTTTGTCACCTTTGAGCCTCTGAAAACGGGGGACTGCATGAAACAACAGTTGATGGAATATTTTTACAAACCTTTAAAACTCACGGTGTGCAGACACTAAAATACGCATCAGAGTCCAGATACTTATGGATATATGTTCATATGTAGCACGTGAAGGCACGTATGGAGGCGTTGCAGTAATAAAGGTAATGAATGTTAGAGCTGTCAGATTAATGACTGTAAGGACGAGTCTCATTTTGTGCAGTAGAGAGAGTCATCAGCTGTCAATCAGACTCTTACACCAGCCTTCATATATTAGCCTGTTGCCTCCTACTGTGGAGGTGAAGAAACAAATTCTGTTTCAGCAGTGATTAAGATAACATTGAATCACAAAGTTTCTCCTGTAAGAGGGTTTTTACTGAAAACTATTTGCAGTGTCAGCAAACCGACTGACTGCCGGAGTGTTTAAAGCTTACGTCTTTGTCTCCAGAATTGCTGCCTGGCTTGGCTGTTTGACCTGGTCACCGCTCTGTACTTTGAGATCTTCATGGTGGTGGTTATCTTCTTCAACATGGTGGTTCTAATAGTGGAGACTGATGATCAGAGTGAGGAGAAGTCACTTGTCCTGAACTGGATCCATCTCATCCTTGTGGCCATCTTCCTTGTTGAGTTTATCCTGAAGATCATTGCACTCAGACAGCATTACTTCAGAAATGTCTTGCACATTGTGGACTTTGTGGTTCTCACTTTGTCCATTATAGGTGAGTCCTACACACAGAAACAATCTTCTTTTCTTATCTGATCTCAGTTTGGTTAGTTACTGCAAATGTCTGCGGGCTGTAACAGGAAGTACAATGTTCCCTGTTTTTACTCTAAAGTCAGTCCGTGTCATGGTTTCTGCAGTTTAAAATGTCTTTGCCCTCTTCCTGATTTCCTGATGTTTGTCACACTTACATGTTTCAGCTCAAACAATGAAAATATTTGTCAACGATAACACGTGTAAACGCAAACTGAAGTTTCTAAATGAATGTGTTTATTATTAAGGGGAAAAAACCCCAAATCCAAACCTGGCCTGTGTGGAAAACCTCCACTTATGGCATCAAAAGCAGAAGAAAGAGTGTGGTGTGTCTGGGTTATTTCCATTGTTGTCTAAAGCATTGGAGAAGATGGTCCTCTCACAGACGCAGGCCTCCTTGGATGCAAATAATATCAGCGATAAATTCCAGTCTAGCTTTAAACCACGCCATAGCACCAAAACAGCGCTGCTGAGAGTCCTTAATGGCCTTCTTTTATTTGCCGACTCAGAGTGCTCTATGTTCTTAGTTTTATTGGACTTGACCTCTGCCTTTGATATGGTTGACCATAATATCCTCCTATTGAGGCTTGAGCACACAGTAGGCATAATGGGTAATGCCCTGAACTGGTTTAGATCGTATCTGTCGGACAGGTCTTACATACTTACTTGCTCTTCCTCTGTTGCTCCCCTCTACTGTGGTTTGCCCCAGGGATCTGTGTTGGGCCCTATGTTGTTTTCATTGTATATGCTGCCCCTAGGCTCTGTCTTAGAGAAGTATAATATCTCCTGTCACTTTTATGCTGATGATATTCAAATTTACTTTCGGCTCTCTGGTGATGTTTGGTCATCAGTACACTGTCTGCTAGAGTGTTTGAGAGAGGTCAAAGATTGGCTCTCTGATAACTCTCTTATATTGAACAAGAAGAAAACAGAAATCGTGCCGTTCGACAACCATATTTCACAGGGCCAATTTGCTGATACTCTTGGACCCCTTGGCACCTTTCTTTCTGGCACTGTTAACAACTTAGGTGTCCTCTTAAACAGCTAAGTTTGACAAACAAGTATCCTCGGCAATGTTCCCTCTAAGCTGCACGCATGGGCAATTGCGCACTGCTGGCACAGTCTCTGCACACAAAAAAAGAAATCGAACCTGAATTGAAATTAAAATTAAAACTTTAACAATTCTGTTTTGCAGTGTTAGTCAGTGACTGACTGGCTGCTCCCGTATGGGATCAGAACGATGCCACCTTATCCCATAGTCCAGCCAATCACGCGATTCACATTCGTGTATACGCAGCTAATCAATGTCGCTGACTGGCTATGACAGTGTCCTTATGTGCCGACACCGGTGTTTTAGCGAGCAAAGCGGCTGATGTGGAGTGAAGCCACGTTAATGACAACGTGTACAACCATTGGAGATGTGAGCAGGACAGACGGAACAACTGACGGACAAAGTGTGGACTTTATACCAGTTTTTAAATTGTGTTGATTGGCTACGTAAAACCAGAGTTATGATAAAATATCTGCAATGTTTGGTTTTCTTCCTGAATACTGTCGTTGTTGACGGGTTTTATAAGGAAAACGCTCGAAAGCCTGCGAGCAAAAACAACACCCAAAAAACCCCCCACCCTTTCCTATTGGTCGGAAAATATACCATGTGGACCAATCAAAAAATGATAGAGAGAGAGAGAGAGAGAGAGAGATTTGTGACGTGTGTTGTCGTGTGTTGTCGTGTGTTGCGACGTTTAGCTAGTCTGTAGTGTAGTGTACTCATAATACAAGTCAGAGCTTTATAAAAACAAAAAAAGAAAGTTGTGTTTTCAAAACTGGAGTTCAAGTTATTTTTACTTCCAATACTGTAGTGTTAACATGCTACAAAACCAATTTTTTAAAAAACATTTTCAGCTAAGTTTGACAAACAAGTATCCTCGGCAATGTTCCCTCTAAACTGCACGCATGGGCAATTGCACACCGCTGGCTTATTGAGTAACAGTTTTCCTGTATAATATCACTATAAAACAATATCCTGTAAATGCTACCATGGTATCAAAATATCACAACAGTTCTCTCCTTTTATCATAAAATGATAACATAGTATAAAGACAGAATGTAATAACATAATCTAAAGACAAATCATAAACGTAAAACAAATCATAAATGTAACTGGTCCTTCGAGCAAGCTTAATGTCAAAAATTCTGAGAGCATATACATGGTATCAGTCAACAGACAATAATCATCAAAAACAAAATAATACATGCTGCAACGGTTACAAAGGCTACAATTAGTTCCTTCCATTTTCCAAACGTGTCCTGCAGCCACTTGTCTAGCCACTGACCGTGACCTGCATTGGCTCTTAGTTCTATCTGCAATGCTTCAAGTCTATTCATAGCTTGTGTGAATGAACCGTTAGGGGCGGTATTATTGGGAATGAAAGTACAGCATACATCTCTAAACATCGCGCAAACACCTCCTTTCTCAGCTAACAGCATATCTAAGGCCATTCTATTTTGCATGGTCATTAAAGAGGTAGCAGACATCTGTTCTTCTAGGGCTTTAAGGGCCGTATTGGTCAGATTGGTATGTCTTTGCTGATGGTAATAAACATAATTGATCCAGGCTACATTTTTGTTTACCTGTATCCACGGTAGTATTGAGGCAAACCCTGCTGATATTTCTCCTTGTGCCTTTAATTCCTTTGGTATCCCGCGTGGAACTCCTATAGCATCTATGTAAACGTTATGTGAGTAAGCGGAGCGTTTTGTACGTCTGCTGGATACAGGCAGATCCGAGGTTTGTTGTATTAGTAGTTCTTGAGCTAAAGTTACTAGACCACAGGTACCGGTCCAATTAACAGGTAAGGCTAATCTGAGAGTATTATTGCACATCCAATAACCGTTAGGGATTGCTCTAGTTAGACACGTGACCATGTGTGATTTAACTAACTCCCCCGAGTCAGTATCATTTAATACACCCTCTGGGGGAACAATGATCGATTCTCCGCTCGAACTTGAACTGTGTGTGTGTTCCTCCAGATATGATACAACTTCAGCCACAGAGACAGCTAGCCATGTCTCATTACAGCGTGCACCTGGGGAGTCAGAGAAGAATGTATAGTTATCCTTTGTATAATCTATGTGGGTGTCTGGGCCAGTTAACTTTAGTCTGCGCAGACATATCATACTAGTATTAAAATGGAAAGGGATCTGTCCTAAGGGCAGTGAGGGTTTTAACCTATTCTTAGGGCGTTTCATTGGGGCGCAGGTCCCTGCGGTGTCATTAGATAACTTCAATAATTCGCCTAATGGAGTCTCAGGGTTAGTTGGTGTGTGTGCGTGTCTAAGTAAGCAGTCGAGAGGGCTCAGAGTCAACTGTAAAGTGTCTTTAAGGAGAGCATTATCTCCGCCGATTTCCTCTAGTCCCTCAGTGAGGGGGAAACCGGATATGGGGTATCCTACTATAACCTGTTCTGGATTACCCTTTGAACAGACATAACAGTTACTGTTTCCTAAATCACGAGCAGCTGTTCTAGCATTTTCATACCAGGAGTTGACTCCTGCTCTAGGGGGCGCATAAAATGGTTTATTAGGGGCGTCTATGTTGCCATTTACTGATTGTGAGGAGCGTATTAAGTATGTGTCTCGTAAAATAGAGCATGAGGTATTGTCAGCAAAATATGACCTGCAGAAATGTGTACATGGTTGCAGTCTACAATACAAAATAGCAAAGAAAAATCCTAAGGTTAATGCGATAGATGTGATAAATAACCTAAATATATAAGAAAATATATAAGAAAAACAGTTCTTCAGTTGTCTCCTGGCCTGGTCCCAGGTTCGAGAGACATAGAATAAACGTCGTATGATGACAATGGGCATTTCATTTTCTCCATGATCAGGATGGAATGAGTCTATCTTTATCAAGTTAGACATCATGTGGTACTCTCGGCTTTCTGTTCCTACTGGATGTTCGAGTACCTTGTTGTTGTTCAGGTGAAGCATCAAAGAGCTCTCTGAGTCTTGGCTCTTTCAGGCGTTGTGTGTTAATCAGTGATTGCGTGTGTGTAGGTGGATTGGATCCGGGCGCTGGCTCGCCTGAGTCGTCATCTACCTGTGTGTGTTTATTTGTTCTGGTTCCCGGCGCTGGCTCGCCTGAGTCGTCGTCTACTTGATCCGACACCTGAGGTGGTCTGGTTGGGCTGGTCTTAACCCTGCTGGCATGAATCCACTGAGGTTGTCCGTCTGTGAGGATGCTGGTTCTCGTCACTGCAAGTACAGTCTGGGGGCTGGAAAACGCAGCCTCCCCGAGTGTCCTTGGTTTTAGCGACTTCACCAACACCGCGTCTCCATGTCTCCACTGGTGGAACTGTGGAGGGGAGAGGCTGAGAGAGACAAACTTTCTGATAGTTATTATTCAGTGTTTCTACCAGATTGTGAACATAGTCGGACAATGCAGTGTCTATGTCCCCTTCCAATAGCGGTGCCCCTCTGGAGGCTGACCATGGTGTTGGAAATGGTCTTCCCATGATTATTTCAAATGGAGATAATTTGGTTGCTGCGGATGGAGTCATAATGTATGAAATGGAAAATCTGGTTGTGATAAATGCTGATGTTTTGCTTTTGGTCTCCCTACATTAGTTCGTGCACATGTTAGACAGGTTGCTAATATGCTTTTTACTGCATGTAATGTTTTCTCAATTACAAATCTTGATTTTATTGCCCCTATTACCCCTCCCTGTCCGACATGACTCACACCGTGAAAATGTCGGACAAGGACTGGCAGCAGGGAAGATGGGAGGGCAATCAAACCCTCAAAATTTTGTATAGGCCATCTCTGTCATCTAAGGTACAGTCATTATCCTCCCAATAGGTGTAATCAGATGCAGAGGCCTGCTCTTGTATAAATTTTAAATCAACATTTGTTTCTAAATAGTCTGGGAGTGTAACAAGTGGCAGCTGTAGGGGCACAGATAATACTTCCTGTGGAGGTGGGAGCTGTGACGCAGCTGCAGCTTTGGCAGTCACGTCTGCTAGGGCATTACCTGCTGCTTCGTCTGTGTCAGCTGTACTGTGTCCTTTCGTTTTAACGACTGCAATGGCTGATGGTAGCTGTATAGCCTGAAAAAGTCTTTGAACAAAATCAGAATTTAGTAATTGATTTCCCGTCAGCAGATCTAAATCCTCTTTGTCTCCACAATGTGCCAAAGTCATGTACGACGCCAAACGCATAACGGCTGTCCGTGTAAATTGTCACATGCTTATCCACATGTAGCTCACAGGCGCGTATTAAAGCCATGAGCTCTGCTTTTTGTGCTGAGTGAAATGGTAATGAGTGAGCCTCTAGTATGATGTCAGGCAATGTCACCACTGAATAGCCACAAAGAAATGAGTTGTCATTCGGCCTTGAACAGGACCCGTCCACATAAACCGTGGCTGAGTCTGGGATAGGTGTTTGCTCTATCAATCAATCAATCAATCAATCAATCAATCTTTATTTATAAAGCACTTTTCATACAGAGAAAATGTAGCACAAAGTGCTTTACATAGTTAAAAGCAGCCCACCCCACCCTCCAACTCACTCCCCACACTCTCTAAATCTGGACGTGATGCTGTGGATTCCTGTATACGCGTCATGCAGTCATGAACGTCAAGCCCGTCTGAGCCATCCTGTCGGTCAGAGGAACACAGCATACGGATCAATAAATGTGCTGGCGAATTGGGTGTGCTGCTCACCTTTATAGTGAGATTTGGTGTGGAGGTCAGTGTAGCTTCATAACCTGAGCGACGTTGTGCGGTCATGTGTTGTGTAGTTATGTTTGCTAGAATGGTCGTGACCTGGTGATTGGTGTGTAGAATAGTGTCATGTGAGAGTGTGAGCTTCTCACAGTCCCTTATCATGATAGAGCAAGCTGCTACTGCTCTCAGGCAGGCCGGCATCCCCTGAACAACCACAGGCAGCACCTTTGAGTGGCGGAGGCCAGCGCTCCCTTTAATGCATTGAAAGAGGCAGTCATTTCTGTGGACCACAGTATTCGAGGAGGCTTGTCTTTTTTACAACAGTCACGCAGAATGTGGTCATGAAAAGAACAGTCTGGTATCCACTGTCTGCAATAGTTCACCATGCCTAGGAAGGACAGCATTTCCTTCTGTGTATTGGGCCGAGGGACGGAGGTCACAGCTTTGACCCTGTCTGCAGTCATGGAACGTTGTCCGTGAGACAGTGTGAATCCCAAACATTGAACAGAAGTCTGACAGTACTGCATTTTCTTTGCCGATGCTTTGTGGCCAGTCTGTTGGAGGTGCTGGAGAAGCATGTGTGTAGCAGTTTGACATAGTTCCTCACTCGGAGCACAGAGGAGGTCATCCATGTACAGCCCTCCGGAGGAGTGAAGCTGTCCAGGGTAGCACGGACCACCATTGAGAAAGCAGCAGGGCTATCTACCATGCCTTGGGGCAAACGAGTCCAAGTGTACTGCTTATTTCTATGTGTGAATGCAAATATCGGCTGTGTGTCTTCATGCACAGGCACTGAGAAAAAAGCGGAACACAGGTCCACCACGGTAAAATGTGTAGCTGTGGATGGAATGGATGTCAATATGCTGGGAACGTCTGGGACGAGAGGTGGCAGAGGCATAATGACTGCATTAATTTGCTTTAAGTCTTGTGTGAAACGCCATACGCCAGGTTTGTTAGGCTTTGGCACAGGATTGACAGGAGTGTTATGTGGAGATGCTGTGGGCTTTATTACTCCTGTAGTCAATAAATCTCCTATGATGACATCTAGGGCTGCGACTTTTTCGGCAGAAATGGGATATTGCTTGACATATACTGGCTTGTTGTGTTTCAGCTGTGCGTGATAAGGTGTACAGTCAATAAATCCTACATCATTCTCACCTTTTGACCATAATGTCATATTCTGGTATTCAGCTGGCAACGTAACTGCAGAAATAGTACAGTGGATAGGGTAGGTTAGATCTATGTGTCGACATGGTGTAGTTATGTCATAACCTATGTCTGAGTTATGTGACAAAACCACTGTTTGACCTTCACTGGTGTGAGCAGTTATCATGTTGTTGAACAGTGTGAGAGAGACAAAAGTGTGGCTCCCAGTCATGGGATTACCTGGTAACGACTGTACACGTGTTTGGCACAGTGTGTGACATGGAGTACCGGACAAAAAGATGTTGAGTTCATTCTCTGCTGAGGCGTCCAGCTGACACAGAGGCTGTTCCTTCTCCATGATGTCGGTGCATAGGGCAGAAAAAACATAAGCTGTTATCAGTGTCAGCAAACATTTCACCCTTTGTGTTAAATGAAATACACAAATTCATTTTTGCTCTGGGTGTCTGCGGCTGCTGGAAAACGGAGCTAAATTTGTTGTTGCCAGTTACCTTGACTGGAAGAGCTCTGCTGCCGCCTAGTGGCAGGAGCTTGTCCTGCATTTTGTGGTTGAGGCGCGCGTGCTCTATTGGAAGCTGCAAATTTGCATTCCCTAAACCAATGTCCTATCTTTCCACAGCAAAAACACACATCTCTACTCTTATCTTTCCGTCCTCTGAAACCTCCCTGCTGTGCTGGGGCAGGTGGTACTCTTGCATACATTAGTTTCTCACTTTCTTCTGGATTTGCAACATCAAAATTCAGCATCATTTTAACATAGACTTTATATTTTATTTTTTTCGGTTTTACAGTTAATTTAGATTTTTTCTCGGACCTGTCTGAGGTCTTTGAATTATTCTGACCCATGTTCAGTGATTTCCAGAGGGGTTTACATGCTTGAAGGATTTATGTTAGTATTTTTGCTGTGGCACAGCTGAGGTTACTTTCAATTTTATTGCTAGCAATTTTATCTTTTATTTTGTTTTTGGTGAGCAACTTCTCACTTAACGAGCAACTTCTCGCAAAACAACAGGCAACTTCCTGTGTCTCTCTGCTTTTAATTTACTTTATTCGGGGACTAAGGAAGATTCGTCAGTGTATCCCATTTATCTGGGCCACTAAGGAAAACTTCGTCAGCATATCCCGTTTCTTTGTGGGTCACTGAGAAAGGTATAATACAGTCCCATATAAATATAAAAGACACGTATTTACCTTCGTCAGCGTATCCCACTTCTGACACCAAATTGAAAGAAATCTCCGTCCCGGGTCATCCGTGGATCGGGTTTCCTCCGAGGCGTGGGCACCTATAAGCAGAGTTTTGTCTTTACCCTATAAGATTCAAAATTATTCAAAGTAACACTCAGGTATACCGTTCAGCAGGTTAGTTACGACGTCGGGAGTAGCTTGGGAGAACAAGGAAACACAGACTGCTTCAGGTTGCTTTCCCAAAATCAACTCAAAGGTTTATTCATCAGACAACAGTTTATATAGAGGAAAAAGGTTCATGTGTCAGCAGATTCTCAGTTCAAACCGGTACAGACCAAATAAGGAAGCGTCTTCCTGCCCTCTGAGCAAAGAAGTATCCTTTGTATAGTTTATCAGTTCAGCTACAATTTATGATCATCCCAGCAAAATACACTCCTAGACATAGAATACAGAGTTCTTTCATTAGTGAATTCTGAAACAAACCACCAGGCCTTTAACAAGCCTTTTTGTAAGAGATAAAGAAGGGAGGATGGGAGTAAGGAAGTGATCTCTGTGGTATTTTCGACCTTGAGGTACTAGCCTGTGATTCTTACACATTAATTCTTGGGTCACAGAGAAAGAGAAAAACAACTAGTAAATGGGCCTTATTGAGTAACAGTTTTCCTGTATAATATCACTATAAAACAATATCCTGTAAATGCTACCATGGTATCAAAATATCACAACAATGACAACGTGTACAACCATTGGAGATGTGAGCAGGACAGACGGAACAACTGACGGACAAAGTGTGGACTTTATACCAGTTTTTAAATTGTGTTGATCGGCCACGTAAAACCAGAGTTATGATAAAATATCTGCAGTGTTTGGTTTTCTTCCTGAATACTGTCGTTGTTTATATTTACTGCAGGAAGAAATGGTAAAAACGGCGTTTTATAAGGAAAACGCTCAAAAGCCTGCGAGCAAAAACAACACCAAAAAAACCCCACCCTTTCCTATTGGTCGAAAAATATACCATGTCGACCAGGAGGGAGAGAGAGAGAGAGATTTGAGATTTGTGACGTTTAGCGTGTTTGGAGTGTGTAGTTAGTGTGTAGTTAGTGTGTAGTTAGTGTGTAGTGTAGTCAGTAGTGTTGTTGTGTGTCAAAACAATGAGGCGCCTGCTGAGTGTTACAGGTGTTACAGCAGTGACACATCTGCTGCTGTCAGGCCTGCAGGTATCAGGCTGTTGTTCTCCTTCATCTCATAGTGGACAGAAATTATTTTTTGGAGCGGCACAAATAATTTGTGTGGCATCAGATTTGATGCAGAACAGCTGATTGTTCTGTAAATAGTTTGAAATGTTTGTTTAAAAAAATGCTTTGGCTGCATTTTTAGGTAAACAGCTGCAAAAAACTTTGTTGTTTGCATAACTCAGTTACTCTTTTGAAGAAGTAACTAAATAATTAATTGCCCAACATTGGTCATTATTTACTGTATTTTGCAGACAGAGTTACAGGACTCTCTCCCACAGAGTCATACTCATAATACAAGTCAGAGCTTTATAAAAATAAAAAAAAGAAAGTTGTGTTTTCAAAACTGGAGTTCAAGTTATTTTTACTTCCAATAGTGTTAACATGCTACAAAACCAATTTTTCTAAAACATTGTAAGTGGCCTAAAGCAGTTAATTAAAAGTCGTCTAAGATAAATGTAAATGCTGTAATTTGATTACTTTAATAAACCATGTAAATTGGATGGATTAGATGCTGGCGTGACCACAGTGCACACGTCTGCTGGTGCTCACAGTGGTCCAAGGGACGCTCAGGGAGTTTGTGTGTTCGCTCAGACACGTGAAATATTAGAGGGAACATTGATCCTTGGTAGTTAAATCTAGTTTTTACCAACTGCGTCAAATATCCAAGGCCAAGCACTACATAGGACCTTGAGAACCTATCCATGCATTTCTGACCTCTAGATTAGACTACTGTGATTCCCTTTACTTTGGTCTCTGCCCTTCTTCATAGATTGCAGCTTGTCCAGAATGCTGCGGCACACCTTTTGACTGGAACCAGAAGGTTTGCCTCTATTACCCCAGTCCTCGCTGACCTGCATTGGCTCCCTGTCAAATACCACATTGAGTTCAAAATTCTCTTGCTCACCTTTCAAATCATAAACAATACTGCGCCGTGCTACCTCATTGAACTCCTTAATCCGTATATCCCCAGGAGAGCCCTAAGATCATCAGGACAGTTACTCTTGGTGCAGCCTAGATCCCAGCTAAAGACCAGAGGTGACCGTGCTTTTGTCCTGGCAGGCCCTAGCTTCTGGAACAATCTTCCTGCTGCCGTTCACGCCTCTGATTCCATCCATTCATTTAAATCACAGTTAAAAACTTAGCTGTGTGGCCGAGCGTTTTCGGTTAGTCAAGTGCACATTTCATCCAGCTGTTATTTATCTTCTATTGATGTACCACTGTATGTATACCCCCACTTTATATTTATGAATACTCAGTGATTTTATTTTCTAAAATACACTCTGATGTTTTATTTCTTATTTTATCTGTATTTTTGTTTAACCAGCTTTTCTCAATTCTTAGCTTATTTGTACTCTGTTATGGTCTCATATCTGTTATGTTTGAACATTTTTATGACGCACTTTGGTGTACCTTCGGTCTTAAATGTGCTATACAAATAGTTGTTGTTGTTGTTGTTGCAGGTCTCTTCTTAGCTGACATCTTGGAAAAATATTTCGTCAGTCCCTCTCTCTTTTCTGTTATGCGATTGGGTCGTTTGTTCACCTTATGTGGAGCGTTCCCTCACATTCGGTTTGCCAGAAGGATCTGGATGCTGATTATGGGCTTTGTGATGTCACTTCCTGCCCTTTTCAACATCGGCCTGCTCTTCTTCCTAATTGTGTACACATTCTCCATCATTGGGATGTTTAACTTTGCCTACGTGAAGCATGAGATGATGATCGATGACATGTTTAACTTCAAGACATTTGGAAACAGCATCATCAGCATGACTATGATCACCACGTCCTCGGGGTGGGACGGCCTGTTGAGTCCCATCATGAACACGCCTCCAGACTGCGACCTGCGATTACCTGAGCCTGGTAACTGCGCCAACCCGACGGTGGGGATTGTTTTCTTCAGCTCCTACATCCTCCTCTTCTGCCTGCTGGTGATCCACCTGTTCATCGTTGTCATCCTGGAGCTCTTCAACACAGCGAGCCCTGAGGACGCTGAGATGCTGAGTGATGATCACCTCCAGATGTTTTATGAAACCTGGAGGAGATTTGACCCCAGTGGCTCGCAGGTCATACAGTACAGGTGAGACTGAGCTCGGTGACGGTTTCTAACCTTAACACTAATCAAAAATGGTTCTGCACTATAATGGACTCCACTGTAACAGTCTAATAGTCTCTAATGGACTTTAATATTTTCTAATGTGTTCCCCAGTGAGCTGGCAGACTTCTGTGATGGTCTCCAGGATCCTTTGAGGATTCCCAAACCAAACACCATAAAACTGACTCACTTGAATCTGCCTCTGTTTCCTGGAGACCAGATCAGCTGTTTGGATGTTCTGCGCACAATTACTACACAGGTAAGGTCACCTGGGACGGGCTGCCAACATTTTGATATGTTTCTTAAACTCTGTTTGCTTAAACTAAAACCACTCTAAAGTCTTCTCCTTAAATGTTTACTGAAGAATTTTAGGTTTCCTCTTTATTTTCATCTTGTTAATCAACCAAAGACCCAGACATTCATTTGAAAGCCTGATGCTTAGCCTCGTCCACCCCAGCTGTAAAACTCAGAAACCAGTCTTACTTGTTATCATCTATCGTCCACCTGGGCCTTACACAGAGTTTCTGTCTGATTTCTCAGACTTTTTATCTGATTTAGTTCTCAGCTCAGATAAAATAATTATTGTGGGTGATATTGTGGATCCAAATTCCAAAGATGGCGCCAGTGTTCACGGCCAGCCGTCTGTCCCTCCCAGTGTTATTGTTTGCCTTTGTTTTACTCGCTTCAAAAGATGCTAACTCTCTGTGTTTTTATGATCGCCAAACGCTTTTAGATTTAACATTACCTTGTTAGAGACGTGAATCCTGCTGGAACTACGGAAATCAGAAATTTCTCCCTCCACCGTTTCTGCCCGGCGTTTCTGTCCCTGCCAGCCTTTGCTTTATCTCGAAGCTACCCCAATCAACCAGGCACCGCCGGCGCTGGGGAAGACGAAGCAGTCGACTGGTGAGACTGAAGGCTGCCTTCTTACGTCCCGGGAATGATCAATACTTTGAGGCGGCCAGATCTGACTACGTCAAACACTGGACCTCCCCGACCATGATCTACCCCTGTATGGTTCCTGTCGCTGGGATTACTACAATGATCCCACGCCTGCGACCTCCGCGACATCGTCGAAGAGGAATAAATTTCCAGAACCTGCGGACACTTCAACGGGCTCCTATTTCCATTACTAAGCCTTCGACTTCACTAAGGAGTAGCCTTGCTAATGTCCGCTCGTTAGATAATAAAACCTTTATTTTAAAGGACTTTTTTACTCACAGCGATTTGGATCTGACGATCCTATGGATTTGGATTACCAATTTTTAATTTGGAAATAATTGATGCAATCTTTTCCGACTACTGTCCATTAGTGTTTAATATACTTTTATCTCATTGCCATCTTAAACCTACATCCTCAACACGATGTTATCGTGTTTTTAAACCAACGGCCACAGAACAGTTTTCCACTGCCTTTGAAGGACTGTCGAATTCTTCTCTTGGTGATGGCATTGTGCAGATGGATTTGAATTTTAATAATAAATGTAAGACTATTCTTGATGAGATCGCCCCATTTAAATCAGTGCGATCAACAGCGTACTCAGACCCGTGGATAAACGACTCAACTCGATCAGCTAGGCGACAGTACAGGAAGGCTGAACGAAAATGGAAAAAAGACAAGTTACAAGTGTCTTTCCTGCTGCTGAGAGAGAGCCTATCTAGATATCAAGTCATCGTAAAAGCCGAAAAATCTAAGTTTCTCACAACATTATTGAGACCAACTCTAATAACCCCCGAACTCTTTTCTCAGTTATTGATTCGGTCTTGAATACCTCCCCCGCTTTCCATATAGATAGCTCCATTGAAACTTGCGATAGATTCTTGCAGTTTTTTATTAATAAGATAGAAAGGCTTCGATCTACATCTACCCCATCTCTGTATAATGTCTCATCAACATATACCCCCTCAACTGCTTTTGACCAGTTTGAGGCTGTATGTCTTAAGCAGGTAGAAGAGCTTTGCAATAGCATAAAGACATCATCCTGCCCCTCAGATGGAGTCCCAACCCATTTTCTAAAAAAGATAATTAAGGTAGTCAGTCCTGACATTTTAACTATTTTTAATAGCAGTCTCAGCTCTGGAGTAGTACCAACTGGATATAAGCACGCTGTAGTGCAGCCAGTGCTTATAAAACCGAATCTTGATTCCTCTGTTCTTGCTAATTTTAGACCTGTTTCCAAGCTACCGTTTCTGTCAAAAATTCTAGAAAGGATTGTATTTGAGCAGCTACAAACCTTTCTAAACAGTCATAATATTTTTGAGAAGTTCCAGTCGGGCTTCAAAACCCACCACAGCACAGAAACTGCCCTCCTAAAGATACTTAATGATATTTTATTAATCACTGACTCAGGAGACCCAGCTGTGCTCCTGCTCCCAGACTTAACTGCAGCCTTTGATCCTGTTGACCACAGCATTCTGATCTCCCGTTTGGAGCAATGTGGTATCAAAGGTATCCCCTTGGAACGGTTTAGGTCGTACCTCTCCAAGAGGACTTTTTCCGTGAGCCTTGATGATTTTATTTCTTCCCCAGCTCCTTTTACTTGTGGTGTCCCGCAGGGATCCGTATTAGGCCCAATTCTTTTTTTCAATCTACATGTTGCCCCTAGGCCTAATCTTTAGGAAGCATAACATCTGCTTTCACTCATATGCCGATGACACCCAGATTTATCTTCGGTTTAATAGAAACACCTCTACGCCCATGGAATCGTTAGTCAAATGTCTCGACGAAGTTAAAGCTCAGGCGGTAGAGCAGGTCATCTACTGATTGGAAGGTTGGTGGTTCGATTCCTGGCTTCCCCTAGTCTGCATGCCAAATATCCTTGGGCAAGATACTAACCCCAAATTGCTCTCTGATTCATCCATCGGAGTATGAGTGTGTGTGAATGTTACTGAGAAAGATATGCTTGTGCGAATGGGTGTGAATGGGTGAATGCACAAGTTGTGTAAAGCGCTTTGAGTGCTCAGAAGAGTAGAAAAGCGCTATATAAGAACCAGTCCATTTACCATTTACCAAAACCTGGATGGCCTCAAATTTTCTTACCTTCAACGAGGATAAAACTGAGGTAATTATTTTTGGACCAAGCGGTAATTTCAATGCCCCAGATTTGGACTCATGCAACCTAACATGTGCTGTTAAAACGCATGTAAAAAACCTGAGGGTTTTCTTGGATAGCAAACTTACATTTGAGAAACAAATTAATTCAGTTGTCCAGCGGTCCTTTTTTAAATTAAGGCTCCAATCCAAAGTGAGATCTTTTCTATCCTTTAGAAACTTGGAACGAGCCATTCATGCGTTTGTTTTATCTCAACTGGATTACTGCAATTCACTACAGGGAGTGCAGAATTATTAGCCAAGTTGTATTTTTGAGGAATAATTTTATTATTGAACAACAACCATGTTCTCAATGAACCCAAAAAAACTCATTAATATCAAAGCTGAATGTTTTTGGAAGTAGTTTTTAGTTAGTTTTTAGTTTTAGCTATTTTAGGGGGATATCTGTGTGTGCAGGTGACTATTAAGATAAGATAAGATAAGATAAGATAAGATAAGATAAGATAAGATAAGATAAGATAAGATAAGATAAGATAGAACTTTATTAATCCCTCGGGTGGGTTCCTCTGGGAAATTCGATTTCCAAAAAAGCACAGCACCGACAGAAGTTACAGAGTTACAGAATATTATATATATATATATATACACACACACACACACACACACACATATATAAATACAGAGACAATATAAATAAAATATACAAAGGGGATAAATAGAATAAATAGGAATAAAAAATAAAAATACAAGTGAATTGCACATTTCAAGTATTGAGGTCTATTGCACTGTTGACTATTTACAAAAGTATTGCACAAAAGGTATTGCACAGTGAGGTGAAGAGGCACTACAGCTTAGTTGTTCCCCCCTCCTTTGTCCTCCTGTTTCCCCTCCCTCTCCCCTCCAGAGAGGAGTTAAACAGTCTGATGGCGTGTGGGACAAAGGAGTTTTTAAGTCTGTTAGTTCTTGTCTTTGGGAGAAGCAACCTGTCACTGAACAGACTCTTCTGGTTGTTAATGGCCGTGTGCAGAGGATGCCTAGCATTGTCCATAATGTCCATCAGTTTCTTTAATGTCCTTTTCTCTGCCACTGTCACCAGAGTGTCCAGCTTCATGCCAACCACAGAGCTAGCCCTCCTGATCAGTTTCTCCAGCCTGGATGAGTCCTTCTTTGCTGTGCTGCTCCCCCAGCACACCACAGCATAGAAAAGTACTCCAGCAACCACCGACTGGTAAAACATCCTCAGGAGCTTCCTGCAGATGTTAAAAGACCTCAGCCTCCTGAGGAAGTACAGTCGGCTTTGGGCTTTTTTATACAGGTGCTCTGTGTTGCATGACCAGTCCAGTTTATTGTCCACCCACAGCCCGAGGTACTTGTACTTGTTGACCACCTCCACCTCCTCCCCCTCTATCTGAACCGGCAGTGGACCTGCTCTAGACCTCCCGAAGTCCACAACCAGTTCCTTAGTCTTTGAGGTGTTGAGTTGCAGGTGGTTTGTGTGACTCCATGCGACAAAGTTCCTCACCAGACTTCTGTACTCCTCTTCCTCATCGTCCCAGATACACCCCATGATGGCTGTGTCGTCTGCAAACTTCTGAATATGGCATAATTCAGAGTTGTAGCTGAAGTCAGAGGTGTACAGGGTGAAGAGAAGAGGGGACAGCACAGTTCCCTGTGGTGCTCCTGTGCTGCTGACCACAGTGTCAGACGTGATGTCCTTCAGCCTGACGTACTGTGGTCTGTCGGTGAGGTAGTCGGAGATCCAAGCCACCAGGCAGGGGTCCACCTCCATCCTGTTCAGTTTTTCCTGAAGCATACAGGGCCGGATGGTATTAAAGGCACTGGAAAAGTCAAGAAACAGGATCCTGACCGTGCCTTTTCCCCCATCCAGGTGTGAGTGGGCTCTGTGTAGGAGGTATCAGAATCAGAATCAGAATCAGAATACTTTATTGATCCCTGGGGGAAATTATTTTTTGTTACAGTGCTCCATTTTAAACCAACATTAAGACAAGACAGACAATACGCTAACTAAGAATAGTACAATATATACATATATATACATACATACATACATACATACATAAGTCACTTATAAATAAATATTTGGAAAAGAAACATGTGTAGTTGTAGCAGCAAACAGTGTGTTAAGTGGATGCGTTGTACAGGGAGATGGCCACAGGCAGGAATGATTTCCTGTGTCGTTCAGTGGTGCTTTTCGGTAATCTCAGTCTCTCACTGAACGAGCTCCTGTGACTGACCAACATGTCATGGAGTGGGTGGGAGGTGTTATCCAACATTGTCTTTATCTTGGACAGCATCCGCCTCTCCGACACCACCTTGAGGGAGTCCAGCTCCATCCCCACAACATTGCTGGCCTTACGGATCAGTTTATTAAGTCTGTTGGCATCTGCGACCCTCAGCCTGCTCCCCCAGCATGCAACAGCATAGAGGATCGCACTGGCCACCACAGACTCATAGAAAATCCTCAGCATTTTCTGGCAGATGTTGAAGGACCTCAGTCGCCTCAAAAAATAGAGACGACTCTGGCCCTTCCTGTAAAGTGCTGTGGTGTTTTTAGCCCAGTCCAGTTTATTGTCAATGTGTACTCCAAGGTATTTATAGTCCTCCACAATGTCAACACTGACCCCCTGGATTGAAACAGGGGTCAAGTGTTTCCTGGTCTTCCTGAAGTCCACGATCAGTTCCTTGGTCTTTGCCACGTTGAGCTGCAGATGATTCTGCTCACACCACGTGACAAAGGAGTCGACCACAGCCCGGTACTCTGTCTCATCATCCCTGCTGATGCATCCAACCACCGCAGAGTCATCAGAAAACTTCTGAAGATGGCAGGTCTCTGTGCAGTGGCTGAAGTCTGTGGTGTAGAGGGTGAAGAGGAAGGGGGAGAGGACAGTCCCCTGTGGTGCCCCTGTGTTGCTGATCACCTTGTCAGACACACACTGTGGGAGACGTACATATTGTGGTCTTCCTGTCAGGTAATCAACAATCCATACTTTGCCCATCTCCCATCAGTGTTACGTCCACTCCTGCCGTGTCTTGTTATGATTATCAGTGTCACCTGTGTTCCCCGTGTGCATCCACTTCCCCTGATCTTCCCTCATGTGTATTTAGTCTCTGTGTTTCGTACAGTCTGTGTCGCGTCGTCTGTGTTCCCACCCTCCGTGTTTCCATGCCCGGTCTATTATATTCCAAGTCATAGCCTTACCTTAGTTTATTCCCAGTTTAGGTTTCTGTTTAGTTATTGCTCTTGTGCTGCCCTTATTCTGGTTTGCTTCTGTTGTATTCATCAGCCACAATAAAAGGCTCGCTTTTGTTTAAGTCCACTTCCTTATCACTCGTGTCTGCACCTGAGTCCTCCACGCACTTTCCACTCGGTCCGTCACAGCGGACCGTGACAGTACGACGCGACCATGTCGGACTCAGCGGACATTTCGGAGGAGGTGGGAGAGGAGCTGAACAGGCTCTGCCGCGTAATGGATCGCATCATCGGATGCACGGATCCGAGAGTGGTTTCCACGGGATTGGCGGCCGTGGACGCCATTATGTTGCGGGAGCCGCGGTTGCGACAGCTCCCCCGCCTCGTCGAGGCATTTGACTCCCTGGGCCCCCTGAAGGAGGAGCTTCGTGCCCGTGCGCTGGCCCAGAGGGTCCTGGATGCCGCCTCAGCACCCACACCTCCACCCCGTAAACGGGTGTCGGCGCCGCTGCCTCATGAGCCAGAGGCTGCGACAGGGGGAACGCTGAGGCCCACTTCCACTCAGCCATCGCCTCACCGTGGATCGGCTTCCTCGTTTCCGCCACCGTCATGCTGCACTAACCGGCACACGGAGGCGGTGGAGGCCGTAGACTTCGGGGACGATGAGCGTCAGCAGGTGTTACGGGCTTATCGGGAGGACGAGCTCCGGTGGAAACCCTGGCTCATCCCAGAGGAGGAACTCTCACCTGCTGCACCGCCTACCAGCCGCTCGCCGTCTCCAACCCGCTCAGACTTCGCTTCCCCTGCCTCGCCGTTAGCGAGGATATGGGCAGAGGAGGATGTTGCCGCTACGCCACCCTCTGCAGTGGTGGCATCAGCGCCCATCGCGCCAGCTACCAGAAGGGGGCGGCGCCGGCGCCGCCGTTGCACCGCACTAACTCCGGTGAGTGACTGCGTTTTTGCGCCTCACGTCCCTTCTATGAAGCAGGGTGAGATGAGTGTTGATTCGCCGGGACCGGAGACTATAACGGAATTGGGCTCCAGAGCTGAAGGAACTGTGTGTGACTGCTTTGAAGGAGCACGCAACGAAATCACAGACCATGTTTTTGACTCTGTAAGATCTGGGACTTTTTCTAGCGTTGCTCTCTTAGTCGCACCACATGAAGCCCAGGTTCATGAGACGGCGAAAGGGGTCCACACGTCGGAAGTACAGGTTGCTTCTGAGCCTGCTAGGAATGGCGTGAGCTTTCTCTCCGCCTCAGACTGCCTTCTACCTCAGCCGTCTGTTCCCGCTGGAGGGTCCGAGGGGCCCGTTCAGCCACCTGTCTCAGCTGGAGGGTCCGAGGGGCCCGTTCAGCCTTCTGTCTCCGCTGGAGGGTCCGAGGGGCCCGTTCAGCAACCTTCCTCATCAGCTGGGGGTTCTGGAGAACCGCACCAGCCTCATGCCACGTCAGCTGGAGGGTCCGAGGGGCCCGTTCAGCCTTTTGTCTCCGCTGGAGGGTCCGAGGAGCCCGTCCAGCCTCATGCCACGTCAGCTGGGGGGTCCGAGGGGCCCGTTCAGCCTTCTGTCTCCGCTGGAGGGTCCGAGGGGCCCGTTCAGCAACCTTCCTCGTCAGCTGGGGGTTCTGGAGAACCGCACCAGCCTCATGCCACGTCAGCTGGAGGGTCCGAGGGGCCCGTTCAGCCTCCTGTCTCCGCTGGAGGGTCCGAGGGGCCCGTTCAGCAACCTTCCTCGTCAGCTGGGGGTTCTGGAGAACCGCACCAGCCTCATGCCACGTCAGCTGGAGGGTCCGAGGGGCCCGTTCAGCCTCCTGTCTCCGCTGGAGGGTCCGAGGGGCCCGTTCAGCAACCTTCCTCGTCAGCTGGGGGTTCTGGAGAACCGCACCAGCCTCATGCCACGTCAGCTGGAGGGTCCGAGGGGCCCGTTCAGCCTTCCGTCTCCGCTGGAGGGTCCGAGGAGCCCGTTCAGCAACCTTCCTCGTCAGCTGGGGGTTCTGGAGAACCGCACCAGCCTCATGCCACGTCAGCTGGAGGGTCCGAGGGGCCCGTTCAGCCTCACGCCTCGTCTGCTGGAGGGCCCGAGGAGCCCATCCAGCCACCTTCTGCTACGCCGGCTCCAGCCTGTGCTTCGCCTGCTGCGGCTTCATCAGAGTCTCCGTCAGCCGCAGCTCCAGAGCCTTCGCCAGCTGCAGCAGCCTCCGAGCCTTCGCCAGCTGCAGCAGCCTCCGAGCCTTCGCCAGCTGCAGCAGCCTCCGAGCCTTCGCCAGCTGCAGCAGCCTCCGAGCCTTCGCCAGCTGCAGCAGCCTCCGAGCCTTCGTCAGCTGCAGCAGCCTCCGAGTCTTCAGCCTCGTCTGCCGCGGCTTTGGCCTGTGCTTCGTCTGGTCCTGTGCCCACCGGGCCATGGCCGGCACGCCTGACACTGGAGAGCCGCCGCTGCCTTCCGCGCGGCCGGCCCCCTGAACTGCTCCGTCGTCTCCTCTGCCGCCGCCGCTGCCTTCCGCGCGGCCGGCCCCCTGAACTGCTCCGCCTTCGCCGCTGCCTTCCGCGCGGCCGGCCCCCTGAACTGCTCTGCCTTCGCCGCCGCCGCTGCCTTCCGCGCGGTCGGCCTCCGGAACGGTTGGACTGGACTTTTGTGTTGTCGCCTCTCGGGTTGGCCTTCGGGCCTCTTTGGACATTCGCCTTCCTGTTCTGGACTCTTTTGTGTATTTGTGGACTCAGTTTTGTTCTCGTGCTCCTTGTTTTTGGTTCGTTTTGTTCCCTCCGTCCTGGTCCCCCGCCTCCCGCCCTGGGTGGGGTGTTTTCTGTTTCGCTTGTGTTTTGTTTCTCGGGTTTGGGCTGTCGGGAGCCAGCCCTTTAGGGGGGGGTGGTGTCATGGTCCTGGGCCATGTGGGCCCAGTATTCTTAGTTTTCATGTATTTTTGTATTTTGTTCTTTATTTAGGCCATGCTTCCTGGGTTGATCTGTTACGTTGTTCCTTATGTGTTTTCCCTTCGTGACTCTTACCCCCTGTGTGCCCCTCTGTGTATTTATGAGCCCTCGTCTCTCTTTGTGCTTTATTCTATGTTTTCCCCAGCCCGTTATGTCTGCGTTCTCCCCGTGCTCTCTCTCCTCCTGTTTGAACCTCTGTGTACTTCCTGCTTTACTTTGCCCATCTCCCATCAGTGTTACGTCCACTCCTGCCGTGTCTTGTTATGATTATCAGTGTCACCTGTGTTCCCCGTGTGCATCCACTTCCCCTGATCTTCCCTCATGTGTATTTAGTCTCTGTGTTTCGTACAGTCTGTGTCGCGTCGTCTGTGTTCCCACCCTCCGTGTTTCCATGCCCGGTCTATTATATTCCAAGTCATAGCCTTACCTTAGTTTATTCCCAGTTTAGGTTTCTGTTTAGTTATTGCTCTTGTGCTGCCCTTATTCTGGTTTGCTTCTGTTGTATTCATCAGCCACAATAAAAGGCTCGCTTTTGTTTAAGTCCACTTCCTTATCACTCGTGTCTGCACCTGAGTCCTCCACGCACTTTCCACTCGGTCCGTCACAGCGGACCGTGACAATTTTTGACTTTTCTGAGCCTGTCAAGTCCTTCTTTTGACCCATTTTGCCAAAGGAAAGGACGTTGCCTAATAATTATGCACACCTGATATAGGGTGTTGATGTCATTAGACCACACCCCTTCTCATTACAGAGATGCACATCACCTAATATGCTTAATTGGTAGTAGGCTTTCGAGCCTATACAGCTTGGAATAAGACAACATGCATGCAGAGGACAAAATACTCATTTGCCTAATAATTCTGCACTCCCTGTATATGTGGGTGTCAGTCAGTCCAGCTTGGCCCGGCTCCAACTGGTACAGAATGCTGCAGCTCGCCTTTTCACTCGTGTGAAGAAACACCAACATATTACTCCGGTGCTTGCTTCCCTTCATTGGCTTCCAGTGCGTTTTAGAATTAAATTCAAAATCTTACTTTTAACTTATAAAGTGCTAAATGGCCATGCACCGGACTATTTGTCTGACCTTGTGCAGCTGTATACGCCCTCTAGAGCAGCGGTCCCCAACCTTTTTTGCACCATGGACCGGTTTAAGCCTCAACTCTCGCGGCCCGGTATCAAAATAACTCACGGACCGGTACCTGTCCGACGCCCGGAGGTTGGGGACTGCTGCTCTAATTTTTAATTTTTATCTGTTGTTGTTATTAATGCCACTGTTTAATTGTTATGTTGTACAGCACTGGGCGATCGTGGCTCAAGAGTTGGGAGTTCGCCTTGTAATCGGAAGGTTGCCGGTTCGAGCCCCGGCTTGGACAGTCTCGGTCGTTGTGTCCTTGGGCAAGACACTTCACCCGTTGCCTACTGGTGGTGGTCAGAGGGCCCGGTGGCGCCAGTGTCCGGCAGCCTCGCCTCTGTCAGTGCGCCCCAGGGTGGCTGTGGCTACAATGTAGCTGCCATCACCAGTGTGTGAATGGGAGGATGACTGGATATGTAAAGTGCTTTGGGGTCCTTAGGGACTAGTAAAGCGCTATATAAATTCAGGCCATTTACCATTTACTTTGGTCAACACCCTGTTGTTATTAAAAGTGCTTTATAAATGAAAATGAAATAAATAAATGATTTTAACATCCATGTAGATGCTAAAAATGACAGCCTCAACATGGCATTTAATCTGTTATTAGACTCAATTGGCTTCTCACAAAATGTAAAAGAACCCACCCACCACTTTAATCACACTGTAGATCTTGTTTTAACGTATGGGATAGAAACTGAACATTTAACAGTGTTTCCTGAAAACCCTCTCCTGTCTGGTCCAAACTCTGCTTCAGGTCCCAAAGTCAAATGAACTCTGCGGCATCACTCAGAGTTACAAACTGTCTAAATCAGGAGTCGGCAACCTTTCTGATGATGAGTGCATCTAAAATTTCCTCAGAAGTCAGTGTGCCATATGACTGCATTAGCAATACATTTAATAACGCTCTATATTAACAGTACTTTACAGAATTATATTTGTTTGCAGATGTTGGCAGTTGGCAAATAGTTATCAGCTATTTTGAAACAAAAAAAAGACACTTTTTATCCATAACAGCAAATGAACGGTACAGCAGAAAATGCAAATGCTGTTTATGGTCTCCTCACAACAATGAAAACAAACACTGTTGTGACAGTGCTGTACACTCTCTTGCTGATATGATTTTTATACATTTTACATCAGATAAAAACTTTGGTTTTTGGTCTACAAAGAAAAGGATCCTGGTGTTATTTGTCTCTCAGAAACAGTTCATAACTTCAACTCATCCATGTCACCTAAAAGGTAAACCTGTTTCTCCATCACTTGTTCAGCTCTGATGATCCAGTAAGGACATCTTCTGGTTTCATCTTCATGTTTCCCTCTCACCACATATCCAAACAGACATCATGACCAGCAGCTTTACAGCTGTGGCTCCAGCAAACATCAGCTGATAGAAAGTAATATTAAATAAATTCTAACAACAGCTGATCAAGCTTAAACCTGCTGCTGTTCTTTAGTGCGACATCTGCTGGTTTCCTCTTTCTGGTGCCGATCAGCTGATTGTTGATCAGCTTCATGATTGAAGTAGAAACAGGAGAGGGAGGGGAGAGAATGAGAGAAGACGCAGAATAACTCCAGCTTTGTGTCTTTTTTCATTGTAGCTGAAGTCCGGGACAAACTGTTCCTTCTCAGCTCAACACGAAACGTAATAATTTCTCTGAATGCGGGGTGATTATGTTTGTACGGGACGGTTGGCAACTCTACTAACTAACCTTATGAACAAAATAAAGTTCACCATCAGTAACATCATAGCACCACCCAAGTATAGAAACTCCGTCATGCTAGAACGCAGTACGAGTTATTGTAACTGACTGTAAAAAGTCAGCACAACGAAAATAAACTCCACCTAAACTTGGTTTATATCTGACCCAGATAGACTGCAGGTCATAACTTCTGAAGTTCAGATCACCTGACACTCGGACCGGCGGCCGCCTCGGGTCTCTCCTCCTCCTGCCTCCCCTTTTCCTCATCCACCTGCTGGCCTCTGTGGAAGCTCCACCACAGCCACCACCAAACAACTGAGTTACATTTACACATCAGCCAACAACTGGCCAATCCACCACCTTTCAATGATTATACGTTGCAAAAAACCAAAACAACAAACAAACAAAACCATCGGCCAACCGGGCAAATGCCCGGTAAGCCCAATGGCCAGTCCAGCTATGATCGTGCCATCAGTTAACCCTTCGCGTGCCAGCTGTGGCACGCGTGCCCAGGGTTGCCGACCCCTGCACTAAATTCTTTCATCTGTAATAAAATGATCAGCGTTGCTGTTTTACCAGGTGTAACAACTAAGTTTAACATCCAGGCATCCATGAAAACAGTATTTATGAAGTTTAATGGAGTTAGAAGTTAGCAGGAAGTTAGCTCGCTATTTTCCGCCTAAACATGACATAGCATGTTCTGACTGAGAGATTTCTGGAGTCTGGAGAAACAGTTTGCTGCTTTATAAGAAAGCCCTCCGTAAAGCCAGAACATCTTACTATTCTTCACTGATTGAAGAAGATTTTTGGTCTCTGGTTTTCCATTACTAAAGAAACCTTTAAAGACCTTCTTTCCCTCAACTAACAATGAAACAGGAATCATACTTACGGTGTCTTTGTGTGAGAAATCTATTAATAAATTACAACTATTGCTGGTATTATTCTTAATGTAGTTACAACCTTGTTATGATGTTGTTGTTGTGTTTGCAGGTGTTTGGTGAATCAGGAGGGGTGGACAAAGCCAAACTGGATGAAATATTCAGGATTAACAGCCAGGTTCTTGTCTTCTCGTTGTTAGTGGGCTTTTAAGCACAGATGATTGCTTTGTGATGGTGTCATCAGTGATGATTTCACTGCTGCTGATTTACTGATTTTATTTGAGCTGATTAAATGAGCAATTCAAACATTTCAGCTGAAATGCTGAAACACTTCAGTGATTATTCTATGGACTGCTTACATCCAGTGTTCCCCTGGATTTTGCCTTTAAGGTTTCAGACCTTATTTTAGGTGGTTGTTGGGTGACATTTGATCTGTAAATGAATAACATGGACACTTCAAAGATTTCAACAGGTGACAAATCTCACAGGTGAGTCCTGTTTCCTACAGGTGTCATGTGAACAGGTGAGCTTCACCTCATCAACACAGTGTGCTGCAGACCTGATCCAGGAACACGTGCGTGATGGAGACACTGAGGGAACGCTACTCCAGGTTGTGGGCGGAGCCTCATCCTCCTGTCAGTAAACTTGAGTCTTCTTCTGTAAAGACTCAGATCAAAGTAAAAAAACAAATGTAATGTGTGGTAACGTTTTTTCTTCTTCTCTGTCAGGACACCCTCTGTGTCTTTTTTAAATTGGTGTTAGTTTTCTCTGGTCCCCTTCCCAATCAGACCAGGAGTGACATGTTTAGCCGCATGTTCTCCTTAAACTGCTGGCTGTCTGAGTGGTGTCCCAGAAACGATGTGGGCTTCATAGATAATTGGCAAACCTTCTGGAGGAAACCTGGTCTTGTTAGGAGAGACGGCATCCATCCCACTTTGGATGGAGCAGCTCTCATTTCTAGAAATATGGACAAATTTTTTAAAACCCATCTCCACTGAGACTGTGTCAGCTCCCAAACAGACAAAAATTTACCAAAAACTCACAAAGAAAGAATAATACAGCAGCATAGACAGACACCCTCAATCAGGCCCGGCCCTAACCAATCTGGCGCCCTAGGCAAGATTTTAGGTGGCGCCACCCTACATTGGCAGTGTAGTGTATGTACTCAGAAGAAACCGAATAGCTTTGTCTTTGACCTTTTTTTTTTTTACTTAAAGAAACCAAATTCACAATCAGAATAATTAACAAGATAAAAAAAATATATGAATAAATAAATGAATACAAAAAATAAAAAATGAATATATGAAACACAATACATTTTACATACATAAACACAATAAAACGTGTCAACAAGTTGGATAAAATAAATTAAAAATACAATATAAATAAGGCACTGCACAAAACAAGATATTACTGTAAATAAACCAGTATGACTTTAACAACTATATTACAAAAAAGGGGATCCTACAGAGTTCTCTAGTTGTGCTTTTTAATACTGCATTAACTAGAATGACTTACAAATTACTGTACACCACCCCCTCATCAACCTCACATCACCTGCTACAGCCTTACTCTCCTAGTGTCACGGCGAGTGAGAGGAGCCGTGTGGAGGAGGAAAAGGAGGATCCACACGCAGGCAGTCGTGAAGGTGTAAAAGGTGATTTATTGAACACAAAAGGAGAGGCAAACGGCAACACGGAGAACTAAACTATACTGGGAAACAACTAAAACTACAAAGCACAAACCTGAATGAAAATGAGCAGAGGAGAATGATGACGGACAGCAGGGAGAACACACGGGTGAGACATGGTAGAAACGCAGATGAGGCAGGGTGGAATACACAGACGGACCAGCAACTACAATGACGGAGGACACGACTTAAATACACACAGAGAAATACGGGAATTACACACAGGTGGTGGACACAGCTGGGAACAATCAGTAAGACGAGACAGAGGTAAAACTGAACACACTCACATGAGACGCAGACCTTCACAATAAAACATCACACGCAGGCTCGACATCGAGAGACAGACAGGAAATAACATATGAAACTAAACCCGCATCTTAAACCCAGATAAACAGAAACATGGAACTCTAATAATAAACATCATAATCATCATCATAAACACAACAAGAGAACAAGAAAACAATCCCCGATGTAAACTAAAACCCAAACATAATAAAACTCAAAATACTGGGTCCAACGGACCCAGAACCGTGACACCTAGTCTTTCTTGCAGCAAAGTCATCTACAACATCATCATATGACAACTGATTTGAGACCACATGATTTATGCTTATGATGGAAAGTCCACTGAGACGTTCTTGCATCATAGTAGATCTCAGGTAGGTTTTAATGAGTTTGAGCTTAGAGAAGCTTCTTTCAGCAGCAGGTACTGTAACAGGAAGAGTGGCAAAGATTCTCAGAGCAACCCACATGTTGGGGTAAATTTCTACCAGCTTCTTCTCATGCAGGAAGGTCAAGAGTTCCATGTTTCTCATGTTCTTTGATGGCAATGGTGGGAAATTCTGCATTTCCATTGCAAGTTCTGTGCCATTAATGTCCGGCTGGCTGTCATGGGTCAGAGTAGTACTCAGTGTTTGGCACTGCTGTAGCAGCCCTTTATTTTGTAAGTTGTGGAAATTGAGGAGTACTCCAAACTTGTCATTCACCTCTCCAAGGTTCTGAAATCTCTCATCAAGTGAAGAGATGGCTGTATCCACTACCACATTAAAAAAATGTGGTTTCCATTTTTTTAAGTGCATCTTGTATGGGCTCATCTGGAGACTCATAACCGAAGTGCCTTTTGGTGGTTCTCACTCGCTTTTGTTTGAGTTCAGCCTCCACATTCATTTCTTCACACATCTCCTTTGCCGTTGTCTGTGCATCAGAAAATCCAGTGTTTCTGTAGCTGGTGAGGGAATCTTTGGTTTTCTTTAGCAAGTCGACAGCCACATCTAGCTGCATGGAGGCCGACTGCATGAGTTTACTCACATACTGGATCTTGCTGAGAATGTCATACCAGATGGCTGTACAAATGCAAAAACGATAGGATCCAATCTCCTCAGCCAAAGACTGGGCTTCAACACTGACCACAGGGTCTGTAGCTGTTTCCCTCACCTCCAGAAGAGCCTCTCTGACTTGCCGAGCCTGATATCTGACTGCCTCAATGCTTTTTATCCTGCTTTCCCATCTGGTCTCAGCCCATGATTTCAAGGTGGTTTTCACATGTTTCAGGAGAACATCCCACCTATGGGTGGAGGCTGAGAGGAGCTTGAATAATTTTGCTAAATGCCCAAAGTAGCCAAGGGCATCTGGTGAGCTTTTTGCAGCATCAGCTACTACCAGATTTAAAGTGTGGGCACCACATGGGACCAAAAAAAGCTCCTTTTTTGAAGCAACCTTGCCTGAACACCTTTATTTTTTCCCTTCATGTTGGCCCCATTGTCATAGGACTGTCCTCTGCAGTCTTCAAAAGGAATGTTAAGCTCCTCTATCCGTTTTAGGATGAGAGTTGACAAATGATCTCCTGTTGATTCCTCTGCAACAAGAAAGCCCAGGAAATGCTCTTTAACTTGTGGTATGTCTTCTCCTGACACTATCCATGTGGTAGATGGCCCAGGGGTGGGATTTAGAAACTTCAACAGTGCATCTGAAGAGAGGAGTATGTGACACCACTGAGTATTAAAGTCTAATAATAAAAGCATATGATTCCAGGAATAAAATGAAATGATATAATATAAATGAAAAACCAAAGAGATATATGTATGATGTTAACTGATATGCAAATTAGATTAGATTCAATTTATTGTCATCATTACAGTGAAATGCTCATATGAGAATGTTATGTTATGATTATCTTTGACCGAATCACAGCAGTGCTCATATTAAAAAACAGCATTCCCTCTCATGTGATATTGCTTAATTAACATTAATGATGTGCGCTTTAACAACTAGGCTTACAACTATAATATATACAGGGGTGGAAAAGTGACTAGCTTTGACTTTGCTTAGGCTGCTGCCCCCGCGACCCGGCCCCGGACAAAGCGGATGAAAATGGATGGATGGATGGATGGATGGATGGATGGATGGAAAAGTGACTATTACCTGCAGGGTAAACGTTAGCTAACCAGAAGGCAATAACAATGTAAACAAAAAACACCTGGTTAAAAGATGAATACAAATGAGGAATGGTGGGAAAGGTGGGAGTACTGTAATTACCTAACGTTACATTATTATTTTCCATAACAATTTAGCCCCCTCCACAATATTAACTGACGTTAAAACAGTTAACTAGCTATTTATTGATTAGCAATTAGCGAATCATGTAACATTAGCTTAATGCTAAAAATTTAGGTTACTATCACATTCAGACAAATAATTTCATGTAGGCTAACGTTACCTACCTCTGTCTTTTTCTCGTTTCTCCTCCTCTTCTTTTCTCTTTTTTCTTCCCTGGCCACCTGACAGTTTTGGCCGTTTTGACATCTTGTGTTGATTTTTTGATGTGGTGACGTCCAAAGGAACCATGATACGGGAAGGGAGGGGGCGCACCGTGCCGGGAGGGGGGGGCGTAATGTTGTCACAAATAATATTTCTATTAAATAAGCTTTACTTTGCATTTTAATTAACGTGGGATTATTTTTTGTATTTAGAAATAATAGTACCAACTTTTTTTTTTCTTTTCAACATTTGTGGCACTGGCGTGGCGCCCCCTGATGGACGGCGCCCTTAGCATTTGCCTATACGGCCTATGCCACGGGCCGGCCCTGCCCTCAATGAATAAACTGACTTAACCACAGAGCACTTCGCTCTCGCTCTGCAGGCCTACTTGTTGTTCCTAGAGTATTTAAAAGTAGAATGGGAGGCAGAGCCTTCAGTTTTCAGGCCCCTCTTCTGTGGAACCAGCTTCCAGTTTGGATTCAGGAGACAGACACTATCTCTACTTTCAAGATTAGGCTTCAAACTTTCCTTTTTGCTAAAGCATATAGTTAGGGCTGGACCAGGTGACCCTGAATTACCAGTTACCATTGCTCCATTGTCAATGGCAGAGGTGGAAAGAGTACTAAAATATTTTACTCAAGTAAAAGTACTATTACTTTGCTGAAATTTTACTCAAGTACAAGTAAAATTACCTGTCTAAAAATGTACTCAAGTAAAAGTAAAAAGTAGCTCATTTAAAATGTACTCAGAGTAAAAGTTACATAGTTACGTTTCTGTCAGCAGGAGCAGACAGTGGGATATAAATCTCAAAGTAGTTCTTTTTTAGTGAAAAGAAAAACTTTACAAATTAAAGTGCAGTGGCAGTTAAACTCCATCTTTAACGTGACCTTAACGCCAATTTGTTCTACTACCCATCATTCCCTGCAGTATTTCCGAAGCGCAATGTTTTTTTTATTTTTAATTTACTCAGTAGAGGGTGTGATTGAAAACGTAGCGAACTACAAAACTTTTAAAAAAATATACTTAAGTAAAATGTAATTCGTTACTTTCCACCCCTGGTCAATGGCCATGACATTTTGCATATTAATGACCAAGACACTGACCTCACAGCCCATTGTCCATTCAGTGGTGCAATAGTCGAGACTGAAGAAGTCACCTGGAAACACCGAGATTAGAACCACCTGAACCTGCTGAACTGTTAAATTGCATTCAAAAATAAACAAATAAAATAAATGAATAAATAATGTTCAAACAAAAAAAAAAAAACAACTAGAATTTAGGAGAGATGAAAACAAAGAGAAATGCAAATGATTTGAAAATAAAAATGAATTAAGTATGCCCCCTCTGCTTGGAACCCTCCATTACAGCAGTCTAACTTTATATTCACACAAACATGAATACAGCTCATAGACAAAGATCTTAAGAGCTCTGTCAGCTCCTTCCTGCTTTTATAAATGACCCTCAGGTCACTGGAAACTGTCCCTGTGCAAGAATCTAAACTGAAAGGATCAAACTCACTGTGGAAACAAATGGAAACTAGACTAAATTCAGTAAATCAAGACAAAACATAAACTAAAAACAGTGTTTTTGCTGTTTACTCATTAATGAAGGAAGGTCAGCTGCTGCTCCTGTTTGTGGTTTTCTACCTTCACACATATTCAGTCGAACATGGATGTGAACTGGGTCTCTTCATGACTTTAACCCAGCTGTCAGCTGTCCTTCTGTCTCGTGTCTCTAATACTGTCGGCTCTGGGTGAAGCTTTTTCAGACGAGTATTGTTGTGACGTGGATCAATATAAATAAAGCTGAACTGGACTCTGCGTCACTTCTCGTTGGCTGTTTTTCTTCTTTTCTGACTAAGTAGTCTCACACTTTTCTTGTAGGCTGTTAGGAATAAAATGGTTAAATAAAGCTGTTTTTGTGTGAGTTTTATATAAACATTGGAATTGTGCTCGTTAAGAGTTGGCACTGTGCAATGAGGGTCAAAAGTCCATTCAGAGCTGTGATTAAACTGAATTACTGAGAGTGACATGTTGAGCTGCAGAGGGATTTGCAAACATCATTACTGGTTAGAGTCAGGGGGATATTTTTCTGGGCCAGAACTTCCCGGACTTAGAAAATAAGTAGAAACAACAGGCTGGATATCAGGGAGTGAGGTGTTTTTTTCCTTTTTCCAGGAAAAGGAGCAGATGCAGACAACATCAGTGGTGGATGCAGTGCAGGAGAAGATCCAATCGGCTGACTGCAGGACCAGCTGCGTCATTCCCAAGAGGAGATAATAATACTTGTTTTTGTTGTGTTATAAAACTGTATTACCTGCTCACAGGGTCATCCTTCATGTGAAGCAGACAGCTGTAACTTGCAATTTCAACTGCTGAAATGATTTCAATCTTTTAAAAGACAGTCACTCACCTGGATTCCTTAAGCAAAGAGAACGACCGCTCATGCTTGTGTGCTGCATGCTTGTGTGCTGCATGCTTGTGTGCTGCATGCTTCTACTTTCCAAAACACTGTTTCTGGTGGTAAACTTCCAGTAGCTTGGCTTCTCTCACCCCTTTCTGTCCCGGCCCTGACTTTGAGTACAACATGGGACATTTTTTATGACAACATTTTTTAGCTGCCATCTCAGGCGCAGTCTCCCTTTCACTGTGTTGTCAAGCGTCTGTAGAAATGGGAATCCCAGGTCCGTAAGGCTGTTTTGTTGTACTAGAAGTCTTGGGATTTGTCAGGTGCAGCTTTGCAAACCTAAGTCGTGTTCTTTTAGAGAGAAGATACCAGTGTTGGGGAGTAACGGAATACATGTACCGCCGTTACGTATTTCAAAGACAAAATATGAGTAACTGTATTCCGTTACAGTTACCGTTTAAAAAGGTGGTATTCAGAATACAGTTACTTTGTTGAAATAAATGGATTACACTGCGGTACTTTCCTGTTTCATTTTGTCGCGGGTCAGGACTGTTTGGGTTTGTTTGACAGCTATGTGCTGTTGTTCCAGGCGGCAGCGTTACGGTTGCCATGGTTACAGGGCGACGCTCTCTCTCTCTCTGCGACTGTGTGTTTCCTGGGTGAGAGAGCGCCTTTTCGCTGTTGTTGTTGTTGTGCTAAGCTAACAGGCAGAATGCTACAAGCATAGCTCTAAAGAATGTAGCATCATGGGCAGTGTAGTCCGTGTTGCAGGGAGAATGGACTGCCATACACGTTATGGGTCTGTGAGCGCGAGGAGGGAGAAAAAGGGGAGTGGAAAGGTACGAGTTGTCATCGAGGAAAAACGGGAGCTGGAAGCATGTAAATATAATAATAACCACTGCAGCCAAGAAGAGAGCCTGACGAGCCCAGCTGTAAGTAAGCTATTAAGACTCGACTGTACACCGTGTTCGTGTTTTCCTCCAAAACAATAAGTTCCGTTGGAGCCTTTCAACGCCTCGCTCTGTCTCTGCTAGCAAAGTTGACCCACACAACAAAGTAAAGCTATTTTTCGGCTACGAGCCGACAGGGACCCCGCCGTATTAGCCAGAGGTCCCTTTACTACAGTTCAGAGTCGCGGACCTTCAGTAATAGTAATAAATCACACAGCAATAGTACATTCACGTTGTTGTAAAACGCACGATAATATATTAAGTAATCTAAAGTATTCAGAATACGTTACTGTCATTGAGTAACGTAACGGAATACGTTACAGAATACATTTTAGGGCATGTAATCTGTATTCTGTAATGGAATACATTTTAAAAGTAACCTTCCCAACACTGGAAGATACCATACTTGTTCAGTCTTTTTCTTATCGTGCTGTCATGAACTTTCACATTTAACACTTGCTGCACTTTCTCTGAATAAGCTGACTGTCTACTTATTATAGTACATGGCAGCTGCCATAACAGGAAATCCAGAATAAATCTATTAAGCTTTAGTTTGAACTAAAGTGTGTGTTTCCCACCCTGACACTTTCAGCAGTCAGTCGAGGCTTGGAACCCACAGAGCGGGGCAGGCAGTTCAGACAAAATCCAAAGCACGTGTTTTCATATGCATGTGTTTATTGTGAGTTAGACTTGTGTTTACAAACATTTTTTTAAAAATACATGTAAATGTAGAGCAGGGATGTCAAACTCAAATACACAGTGGGCCAAAATTCAAAAATGGAACAAAGTCGCGGGCTAACATTAATATTTATTGAAAAAAAATCTTCCTCCAGATATAAGAATGAATCTTTTCTTATGGACTCAAACACGTTTTGCTGAAAAACTGAATATGGAACAAGCAAAGCTTAATACTAAACAATAGATATATTAGCTGTATAATACCAGTAGGCCAGCTCTAATTGTAATTTGGCATGGCTTCGCGGGCCAAATGTAATTAGGCTGCAGGCCAAATTTGGCCCGCGGGCCAGAGTTTGACACCTATGATGTAGAGAAATACAAATGCTTTAATAACTAGTATATTAGAATATTTTAATATATACCTTTATTAACATTATTATATAAGATGATGGTTCACAACAGACACAAAAAAGCAACAGTTACATGAAGAATAACCAATCAATCGAATAATCATGCAGTCTGCTATGTAGGTGTTATTCATATAATCGGATTGGATACTTCCTGAAGGTGAGTTGTGTTAGTAGACTACGTGAAGACATGCCACATGAGCACATTGGGACCAGAAAAGCACACTGCCATATGTTCTGTTACTGAGGAGCGTTTGAAGGACAAAGACAATAAAATTCTGAGAAAGATATTAAACATTTGAATGTTTTGAGAAACACATTAGTTGAACTAAAGTCCATTTGGAAATCCCCACAGGCAGTTATTTTGAAGTTTTAACTTAAACAACCTAAAATCCTAAGGTCAGTGAGTCAGAAAACGTGAACGAAAGATCATATGTGTGTGCTAATCAACAGGATAGACTGTAGCCTCAGGTGCATATTGTTAACTGGTGATTATGTGACGATGCATTTTATGCAGCGGCATTTTGAAACAGCTGCAGATGTGAGAGCAACGACTGCCTGACCTTCACATAAAGGGAGTTACAGTGGTCCAGACAGGATAAAATAAAAGCATGGATCAGTGTGCTGCCCAGAAAGAAGATTTCACACCTGCCAGTCGCCTTACATGATAAAAAATGGACTTCACTGCTCTAATTTGGCTGTCAGTAATAACAGGTTTAAAATATTATTGTTTAATATAATAATAATAAAAAGTTTAAGGCCAACCAGGTTTTACTGTTATCTAGAAATGCCAAGAGAGGTTTAATGGAGAGGCCATCCTTCTGCTTTAGTGGCAAATAAATGTGGCAGTCATCAGCATAACAATGAAAAGAGGTCCCATGCCTTCTAAGGATGGATACTGTTTTCATCTAGAAAATACTTCAGTTGACAAAAAACAATTTTCTCTAAAACGTTGGAAATAGGCCTATAATTAGCTAATACCTTGTGATCAAGGCCAGGTTTCTGAAGCAGTGGCTGCACTACTGCATGTTTGAAATTTGCAGGAACCACACCAGAAGACAAACTGCTGTTAATAATGTCAAGGACATACTGCCTATACTAGGAAAAATGTCTTTGTGGGGGGACAGGATCCCGAGGGGAACCTGCGGGCTTAATATGGTGAACCACATCCTCTAAAGTGGAGAATGTCAGAGACAGAGGGGTCAGAGTCAGGAGCTTTGATCAGAGCCCTGGTGGTGCCAACCTGTTCAAGAAAAAAACTCAGAAAAGTATTGCAAATATCAGGAGAAACTTCCAAACAGACATTCAGTGGAGTATCAAGAACAGTGTCAATGGTCCTAAACAACACATGTGGGTTATGACTGTCGAAAGAAACAATATTTGCAAAATATTCCCTTTTTGCCTCTTTAACAGTGTTCTGGTAGCGATGCCAGCAGAATTTGAGAATTTGAAATGACTCCTGCAGTTTATCCTTTTTCAATCTCTGTTCTGCTCGACGACATTCCCTCTTAACAACCCGACTGCTCTCATTAAACCAAGGCTCAGGTTTAGCCTTCGGCTGCCTGGTTTTTAAAGGAGCCACAGAGTCCAAGACTGTTTGACAGCAAGAATAAAACCAGGAATTAAGCTCTTCTGTGTCAGAGGAAACAAAGTCAGAAGGGCCACGGAGCTGATTAAAAGCAGCAAAAAAACTGCGCAGCAGTGGAGGGGTTAATAACCCGACAGCGCCAAGCAGGAGCGCCAGATTTAACTGCAGTATGTGTAAAACCAATGTTGAATAACACAGGCATATGATATGAGAGTGCACAGTCACAAATCTCCAAGTCAGTGACAGGCAGACCATATGACAGGACAAGGTCCAGTTTGTGTCCGTGCTCATGTGTAGGGCCACGTACGGACTGTACCAGGCTAAAAGAGTCAATAAGGCTTAAAAAGTCCTTTACCAGTGGCTTATCAGGACAACATACATGTATATTAAAATCTCCAATAATAAGAACACTTTGGGCATAATCCCAGCTAAAAAAAATCAGAAACGTCATTTATGAAATTCTTAGTGTATTTCGGGGGGCGATAGATGACAGCGCAGAAAACCGGGTCTGTGCGACTCACCTCAAACGAGGTAAGTTCAAAGCTGGAGAACGAAGGCTGTAGAAAGTGTTACGATATAAATATATATTCTTAATGCTTATTTTCTGTTTATATTGTTTTATAGAGGCCAGACTAGGAGAACGCCAGTTTGAGCACAATGTCACAGAGTACTGACAGGAAACTGCTTTTGCAGAGAACAGGAAGTTTTAGTGCAGAGCTGCACAGGCGTATTAAGTAAACTGTGTGTCGGTGTGATGCAGTGCAGAAATATATATACGGATTTAGCTGGCAAAGAATTCAGACCAGAGTGTGTGTGTTTGTGTGACGGGTCTCCATTTCCAGAAATGTAAAATAAAGATCATTTTTGGAGCTTGACCACTCTGAGTCCAGTCTTTCTCTGTTGCCAAAAGAATTCAAAAGAACAGAATTTAATAATAGCACTGCTTCCATTTGTAATCCTGTGCCTCCACCTCTGCCCGACGTTCATGGTGAGTTAAAATAGCAACAATCGACTGGTAAAAGTTCAGATATAGCACTGGACTCATTGAGACACATCTCAGTCACAGAAAATCCAGATCACAGGAACTGAAAAAGTCCCGAAGAATAAAAGTTTTGTTTAAAACCAGGCAAACCGTGGGTGGAGCTGGAGCACGGGCTTCAGCAAGTCCAGAAACCTGACGCAGTGCTCTCAGGCAGTGTTGCCAACTTAGCGACTTTGTCGCTATATTTAGCGAGTTTTCAGACCCCTTAGTGACTTTTTTTCTAAAAAAAGTCGCATATCGCTTTTACTCTCAACAAGCAGCGGGTGCTGTAACGCAGTCAGTTCTTCTTTTACTCTTTTACTCTTATGCTGTTTTGTGGATCACAAGGTTTAAAACTACTTATAAACACACACACAAAGTAACTCCACCAGAGTGCTTATTTCGGGTCACTTTTGCCGGTCCAAGCCCGGGTAAAGGAGCAGGGTTGGAATTGTGACATTAAAAAAACAATAATTGCTAAAATAAATTTAATTTGTAGTTCTAAATAAACTCTAAATGCCTTTAGGATGTTTTTTACTCACTTTATGTCTCTTCCACAATGTTATTTCTCTCTCCAACAGTGAAGGTTACAATTACATTAGCATGACCAATTATGCAAATTAGGCAATGACGTCATTTAGCGACTTCTAGCGACTTTTAGGACCGCCAATAGCGATTTTCCTAACTGAGGAGTTGGCAACACTGCTCTCAGGTTTCAGAAATGTTCTCGGCTGAGGTTTGGGTGGGGAGGACGCGCAGTAGAGTATGGACTGATGGATGGATGGATGGAAATATTTTTTATTTCACTATAAATCATATAATCAAAGTTCGTAATGTAATAAAATCAGCTTCAGCTCCTTCTTCTCCTCTCTTTGGTAGTTTTGTTGTTGTAGTTTAACATAATGTTTGTTTGTATACGCAGAACTGGTTTTATTCCTGTCACAATAATAACTCATAATAAGGGTTAATAAGTGTTAGTAAAATAACTGGTGTTTATGTGGGTCTCAGGTAATTGCCCCCACACAAACCGAACTGTCAGAAGGGAAAAATCTTTGGCATCATCGAGAATGAGAAGAAGCACACTTGCACATTTTTCTTACACATTTTGCTCTGATCTGGTGTCACTGAGTCCTCGCAGAAGAAGAGTCGAGTTCACTAACAGGAGAACGAAGGAAGGAGGTAGAAGTAGATTATCATCTCACTGTAATTCTCTGCCCACAGCCTGGACTACCATTTGCTCAGCATCTCCACCTTGCACATGTTTCTGGATCATGTCTGTCTCCTCCTGTGCTGGCGAGGTGGTGGTTGATTCACGTGACACCTGTGGAAAACGGGACTCACCAGTTAGAATCTCTGCTTCATGTAGTTTTATTGACCTAGTTAGTTTTGGCACAGTGTCCTTAGTTATTTAAAGATTCAATTGGCCTGATTGATTTAAAAAAAATAGTGGTAAGTTATGTGTCTGTGACCTCTCTGCAAGTGTGTTCCTTAAGCTTTATTGAGACCCAGCAACCATCTAAAATACAGTGGGGCTATAATTATTTGATCCCCTGCTGGATTTATAAGATTTCTTACAAAAAAGGACAGTCCCTTATTTTTATGGTAGGTTCTGAAAATCTAGTGGAGCAAAAGTTAAATTTTTATAGCAGTTGTGTTGAAGGGCTTTGGGCATTTGCATAGAGTTTTTTTTATAATTAAAATAATCTTTCTAGAAAGTGCCTGGAAAAAGAGCAACATTTTTGGGCCCATTTTTATAACGTTTTCACGCTGTGGTGCTAGCGACCAGAAATATGCGGAAGTAAGGGCGGGAACAAATCAAGAAGGCTAGACTGTCCAATTTCACAGCCGCTCATTTCCAGCTTACCGGCCTCCTGAGGACCAAGCCCACGTAGCCCACAAAGGCCGGGTCCTCCGAAGGATGCGGCCTAGGTTTTGGGAAACAGCAAATACGTGAAAAGGCGTGTCTAAAAGTATTCTTAAAAAACAACTTAAAAAGTATTAAAATGCGTAAATGTAAATAATCCAAAGAATAATCACTGAAGTGTTTCAATAGTCCAGCTGAAAAGTTTGAGACAACTATTTTTTTCATGCTGAATAAAATCAAACCTGAAGCTCTGACTTTTAATTTATTTTCTCTCATTAACCTGTTGCAAAAAATCTGTTGCAATGATGTGTTTTTAAAGTTCACTAATATATAGAATAGAATAGAATAGAATAGAATAGAATAGAACCTGGCTGTGAATCCTGACTATTTCATCCAGTTTGGCTTTGAGGGCATCCACCTCTGCTGGTTCATCAAACGCCTGCAAACACAACAACATCAAAAATCACAATAAGAATAATACAAGCAATAGTTATAGTTTATCAACAGGCCACCTGGGCCACCATAAGTATGATTCCTTTTTTGTCCTTAGGTGAGGTTAAGAAGGCCTTTAAAGTTTTCTGTATTGAAGGAAAAATTTATTTATTAAAAAGGAAAGTCCAGGATGTGTACATCCTCATCACTGAAAGGGTGGCCGCTGGCCTTTAGGTGCAATTGCGGCCTTTTCCAAGCACTCTTTGAAAGGTACTCATTGATCAGTGGCTGTTGATCAATGAGCATGAGTGACGTAGATCAACCGGCAAATCAAGAGCTTCGCTTTTACGCTCAGCTCTCTCTTCACCACGACGGACCGGTGCAGCGCCCGCATCACTGCGGCCGCAGCACCAATCCGTCTCCGGCTCCCTTCTCCCATCACTCGCAACCAAGACCCCGAGATACTTGAACTCCTCCGCTTGGGGCAGGAACTCATCCTGGGCACTCCACCCTTTTCCAGCTGAGAACCATGGCCTCAGATTTGGAGGTGCTGATCCTCATTGCTTCACAATCGGCTGCGAACCGTTCCAGTGTGAGCTGGAGGCCATCACCCGATGAAGCCAACAGAACCACATCATTTCATTTCATTTCATTTATTTATTTATTTCACACTTGGTATAACAGATCAAACAAACCAACCACACTTTCTATCAACAAAGCACTACAACCATGTGTGAAAAGGAGCAGGAAGAAGAAAATATTCTCATTAAACCCTGCCCCCTATCTACAATCCAACTTATATTACAAGTGGGCACCAAAAATCAGGGAACAAACTAATATTAACATTTCTCTCCGGTCCTAACCCAAACCAAACAACAAATTTACAATCAGAATATACCACTCCACATAGTAACAGGGAGAAAAATTAAATTAAATAAATAAAACAAAAAATTATAAAGGATCCTTTTTCAATGAACTCCAATTTCATTCGCATTCTTCATATTGAGTTATCGTTTTAAGCATGTAACACTTTTTAAAACAATGTAAACTTATACAATTCTTTAAATTATAATGAAGAGAGTTCCACAGTCGTATACCCTCGTCGTATATCATCCGCGAAAAGCAGAAATGAGATTCTGAAGCCACCTAAGTGAAAGCCCTCCGCCACTTGGCTGCGCCTAGAAATCCTATCCATAAAAATTATGAACAGAACCGGAGACAAAGGGCAGCCCTGGCGGAGCCCATCGCCCACCGGGAACGAGTCCGACTTATTGCCGGCAATGCGAACCAAGCTCTTGCAACGGTTATATAGGGATCGAATGGCCCGTAGCAATGGGCCAGACACCCCAGAGTCCCGCAGCACCTCCCACCGGACACCCTGAGGGACACGGTCGAATGCCTTCTCCAAGTCCACAAAACACATGTGGACTGGTTGGGGAAACTCCCATGCACCCTCAAGTATCCTTCAGAGGATAAAGAGCTGGTCCAGTGTTCCACGAAAACCGCATTGTTCCTCCTGTATCTGAGGTTAGACTAGCGGACAAACTCTCCTTTCCAGCACCCTGGCATAGACTTTCCCAGGGAGGCTGAGGAGTGTGATCCTCCTCCCACATAGCAAGCAGGTCTGGCCTGGATCTGGCATCAAGCCGGCACTGCTGGCTGACTTCTGGCATGATAAGACGTGTGTCATCCAGATATGGGCCAGGCTTGGCATAGCTGGCACTGTTTATGCGATGGCATGCCATATCTGGCTCGATTGTGGTTTGGTTTATGTGGCCCAGGCTCATAGAAAACAAGCCTGGCTGGGTCTGACAGCTGCAGGGAGGAAGGACCTGCGGAAACGCTCCTTCATGCATCGAGGATGCAGCAGTCTGTCACTGAAGCAGCTCTGCAGTTCAGCAACATTTACATGCATGGGCTGGGAGACTCTGTCCAAAATAACATCTCTGATGGACAGAGTCCTTCTGTCTCCCACCACCTGCACTGGGTCCAGGGTGCATCCCAGAACAGAGCCGGCCTTCCTGATGAGTTTATCCAACCTCTTCCTCTCAGCTGCCGATAAACTGCTGCTCCAACATACCACACTGTAAAAAATGACAGATGCCACCACAGAGTCATAGAAGGTCTTTAAAAGCGCTCCCTGGACTCCAAATGACCTCAGCCGCCTCAGCAGGTAGAGTCTGCTCTGACCCTTCCTGTAAAGAGCATCAGTCCAGTTTATTATTTAGGTGAACACCTAGGTACCTATCCACAATGGGCCAGACACCCCATAACTCCCACCAGGTGGGAGTCCACTATCCCAATGGATGTTCACCGGTGTCAGTGTGGTGGGTCTGCATCTCCGGAAGTCCACCACCAACTCCTTGGTTTTCCCGGCGTTGATCAACAGGTGGTTCTGCTGGCACCAGTCCACAAAGTCCAGAGTCCGCTGTCTGTACTCTGAGTCGTCCTCACCTGTGATGAGGCCGACTATGGCAGAGTCGTCAGAGAACTTCTGTAGGTGGCAGCGTGGGGAGTTGATGGAGAAGTCTGCAGTGTAGAGGGTGAAGAGGAACGGTGCCAGCACAGTTCCCTGTGGGGCCCCCGGACTGCAGACCAGCGTGTCTGTGAGGTAGTCCAGTATCCACTGGGACATGTGGTGGTCCATTCCTGATAGCTCCAGCTTGTCCCTCAGAAGTTGTGGCTGGATGGTGTTGAAAGCACTGGAGAAATCAAAGAACATGATCCTCACAGTGCTTCCAGGCTTCTCCAGGTGAGTCAGAGCTCGGTGCAGGAGGTCGATGATGGCGTCCTCCACCCCGATGCCAGGCTGGTAAGCAAACTGCAGATCCAATGAAGACAACACCAGGGGGCGCAGATGGTTTAGAACCAACCTCTCGAGGGTCTTCATCAGACCTGGATGACCTCTAATTTTCTGCTTCTAAATTCAGATTAAACTGAGGGTATTGTACGTTATACAAAAATTTTTAGTACCATGGTATCTAAGCAGATTCTTACTCTGGAGGGCAATGCTTTTGCCACCAGTAATGCTGTGAGGAATCTTGGTGTTGTTTTTTTGACCAGGGTATATCCTTCAGTAGGCATATAATCTCTGACTCTTTTCCTCAGCGTATCTTTAGTCATGCCTACCTGGTAGCAACACCTCCCTCAGCCTGTTTGGGCCCGGAGGTTTTCTTCCCACTTAAAACAAGATCTAGAGTGTGATTAAAGTGGTGGGTGGGTTCTTTTACAGTTTGACAGAAGCCAATTGAGTCAAACAACAGATTAAATGCCATGTTGAGGCTGTCATTTTTAGCATCTACATGGATGTTAAAATCACCCACAATAATTATTTTATCTGAGCTGAGAACTAAATCAGATAAAAAGTCTGAGAAATCAGACAGAAACTCTGTGTAAGGCCCAGGTGGACGATAGATGATAACAAGTAAGACTGGTTTCTGAGTTTCACAGCTGGGGTGGACGAGGCTAAGCATCAGGCTTTCAAATGAATGTCTGGGTCTTTGGTTGATTAACAAGATGAAAATAAAGAGGAAACCTAAAATTCTTCAGTAAACATTTAAGGAGAAGACTTTAGAGTGGTTTTAGTTTAAGCAAACAGAGTTTAAGAAACATATCAAAATGTTGGCAGCCCGTCCCAGGTGACCTTACCTGTGTAGTAATTGTGCGCAGAACATCCAAACAGCTGATCTGGTCTCCAGGAAACAGAGGCAGATTCAAGTGAGTCAGTTTTATGGTGTTTGGTTTGGGAATCCTCAAAGGATCCTGGAGACCATCACAGAAGTCTGCCAGCTCACTGGGGAACACATTAGAAAATATTAAAGTCCATTAGAGACTATTAGACTGTTACAGTGGAGTCCATTATAGTGCAGAACCATTTTTGATTAGTGTTAAGGTTAGAAACCGTCACCGAGCTCAGTCTCACCTGTACTGTATGACCTGCGAGCCACTGGGGTCAAATCTCCTCCAGGTTTCATAAAACATCTGGAGGTGATCATCACTCAGCATCTCAGCGTCCTCAGGGCTCGCTGTGTTGAAGAGCTCCAGGATGACAACGATGAACAGGTGGATCACCAGCAGGCAGAAGAGGAGGATGTAGGAGCTGAAGAAAACAATCCCCACCGTCGGGTTGGCGCAGTTACCAGGCTCAGGTAATTGCAGGTCGCAGTCTGGAGGCGTGTTCATGATGGGACTCAACAGGCCGTCCCACCCCGAGGACGTGGTGATCATAGTCATGCTGATGATGCTGTTTCCAAATGTCTTGAAGTTAAACATGTCATCGATCATCATCTCATGCTTCACGTAGGCAAAGTTAAACATCCCAATGATGGAGAATGTGTACACAATTAGGAAGAAGAGCAGGCCGATGTTGAAAAGGGCAGGAAGTGACATCACAAAGCCCATAATCAGCATCCAGATCCTTCTGGCAAACCGAATGTGAGGGAACGCTCCACATAAGGTGAACAAACGACCCAATCGCATAACAGAAAAGAGAGAGGGACTGACGAAATATTTTTCCAAGATGTCAGCTAAGAAGAGACCTGCAACAACAACAACAACAACTATTTGTATAGCACATTTAAGACCGAAGGTACACCAAAGTGCGTCATAAAAATGTTCAAACATAACAGATATGAGACCATAACAGAGTACAAATAAGCTAAGAATTGAGAAAAGCTGGTTAAACAAAAATACAGATAAAATAAGAAATAAAACATCAGAGTGTATTTTAGAAAATAAAATCACTGAGTATTCATAAATATAAAGTGGGGGTATACATACAGTGGTACATCAATAGAAGATAAATAACAGCTGGATGAAATATAGGGAATGTGCACTTGACTAACCGAAAACGCTCGGCCACACAGCTAAGTTTTTAACTGTGATTTAAATGAATGGATGGAATCAGAGGCGTGAACGGCAGCAGGAAGATTGTTCCAGAAGCTAGGGCCTGCCAGGACAAAAGCACGGTCACCTCTGGTCTTTAGCTGGGATCTAGGCTGCACCAAGAGTAACTGTCCTGATGATCTTAGGGCTCTCCTGGGGATATACGGATTAAGGAGTTCAATGAGGTAGCACGGCGCAGTATTGTTTATGGTTTGAAAGGTGAGCAAGAGAATTTTGAACTCCATGTGGTATTTGACAGGGAGCCAATGCAGGTCAGCGAGGACTGGGGTAATAGAGGCAAACCTTCTGGTTCCAGTCAAAAGGTGTGCCGCAGCATTCTGGACAAGCTGCAATCTATGAAGAAGGGCAGAGACCAAAGTAAAGGGAATCACAGTAGTCTAATCTAGAGGTCAGAAATGCATGGATAGGTTCTCAAGGTCCTATGTAGTGCTTGGCCTTGGATATTTGACGCAGTTGGTAAAAACTAGATTTAACTACCAAGGATCAATGTTCCCTCTAATGTTTCACGTGTCTGAGCAAACACACAAACTCCCTGAGCGTCCCTTGGACCACTGTGAGCACCAGCAGACGTGTGCACTGTGGTCACGCCAGCATCTAATCCATCCAATTTACATGGTTTATTAAAGTAATCAAATTACAGCATTTACATTTATCTTAGACGACTTTTAATTAACTGCTTTAGGCCACTTACAATGTTTTAGAAAAATTGGTTTTGTAGCATGTTAACACTATTGGAAGTAAAAATAACTTGAACTCCAGTTTTGAAAACACAACTTTCTTTTTTTTTTTTTATAAAGCTCTGACTTGTATTATGAGTATGACTCTGTGGGAGAGAGTCCTGTAACTCTGTCTGCAAAATACAGTAAATAATGACCAATGTTGGGCAATTAATTATTTAGTTACTTCTTCAAAAGAGTAACTGAGTTATGCAAACAACAAAGTTTTTTGCAGCTGTTTACCTAAAAATGCAGCCAAAGCATTTTTTTAAACAAACATTTCAAACTATTTACAGAACAATCAGCTGTTCTGCATCAAATCTGATGCCACACAAATTATTTGTGCCGCTCCAAAAAATAATTTCTGTCCACTATGAGATGAAGGAGAACAACAGCCTGATACCTGCAGGCCTGACAGCAGCAGATGTATCACTGCTGTAACACCTGTAACACTCAGCAGGCGCCTCATTGTTCTGACACACAACAACACTACTGACTACACTACACACTAACTACACACTAACTACACACTAACTACACACTAACTACACACTAACTACACACTAACTACACACTGACTACACACTAACTACACACTAACTACACACTAACTACACACTGACTACACACTAACTACACACTAACTACACACTAACTACACACTAACTACACACTGACTACACACTAACTACACTCTAACTACACACTAACTACACACTAACTACACACTGACTACACACTAACTACACACTAACTACACACTGACTACACACTAACTACACACTAACTACACACTAACTACACACTAACTACACACTAACTACACACTCCAAACACGCTAAACATCACAAATCTCAAATCTCTCTCTCTTCCCCCCCCCTCCCTCTCCCCGCCTCTCTCTCCCCCTCTCCATCCCCCTCTCTCTCCCCCCCCTCTCCCCCCCTCCCTCCCTCCCTCGTATAATTCTGAATAATCAGTGACCAACGCATAAGCCGCTGGTTGTGATTATACATCTTGGAGAGGAAAACTAAAGGGTTGTGATCTGTGAATACTTGGACTGACCTCTGACCTGACTCTGTATAGACTTCAAAATGTTGCAAGGCCCACAACAAAGCAAGGGTCTCCTTTTCAATGGTAGAATACCTGAGCTGGTGTTTGTCAAACTTCCGAGAGAAGTAACTCACAGGATGGTGATTTCTGTTTTCTTCTTGTTCAATATAAGAGAGTTATCAGAGAGCCAATCTTTGACCTCTCTCAAACACTCTAGCAGACAGTGTACTGATGACCAAACATCACCAGAGAGCCGAAAGTAAATTTGAATATCATCAGCATAAAAGTGACAGGAGATATTATACTTCTCTAAGACAGAGCCTAGGGGCAGCATATACAATGAAAACAACATAGGGCCCAACACAGATCCCTGGGGCAAACCACAGTAGAGGGGAGCAACAGAGGAAGAGCAAGTAAGTATGTAAGACCTGTCCGACAGATACGATCTAAACCAGTTCAAGGCATTACCCATTATGCCTACTGTGTGCTCAAGCCTCAATAGGAGGATATTATGGTCAACCATATCAAAGGCAGAGGTCAAGTCCAATAAAACTAAGAACGTAGAGCACTCTGAGTCGGCAAATAAAAGAAGGCCATTAAGGACTCTCAGCAGCGCTGTTTTGGTGCTATGGCGTGGTTTAAAGCTAGACTGGAATTTATTGCTGATATTATTTGCATCCAAGGAGGCCTGCGTCTGTGAGAGGACCATCTTCGCCAATGCTTTAGACAACAATGGAAATAACACAGACACACCACACTCTTTCTTCTGCTTTTGATGCCTTTCAACACCATCAGGCCAACCCTCCTGGGTGATAAGTTAGCAGCGATGCAGGTGGATGCTTCTCTGGTGTCCTGGATTGTTGATTACCTGACAGGAAGACCACAATATGTACGTCTCCCACAGTGTGTGTCTGACAAGGTGATTAGCAACACAGGGGCACCACAGGGGACTGTCCTCTCCCCCTTCCTCTTCACCCTCTACACCACAGACTTCAGCCACTGCACAGAGACCTCCATCTTCAGAAGTTCTCTGATGACTCTGCGGTGGTTGGATGCATCAGCAGGGATGATGAGACAGAGTACCGGGCTGTGGTCGACTCCTTTGTCACGTGGTGTGAGCAGAATCATCTGCAGCTCAACGTGGCAAAGACCAAGGAACTGATCGTGGACTTCAGGAAGACCAGGAAACACTTGACCCCTGTTTCAATCCAGGGGGTCAGTGTTGACATTGTGGAGGACTATAAATACCTTGGAGTACACATTGACAATAAACTGGACTGGGCTAAAAACACCACAGCACTTTACAGGAAGGGCCAGAGTCGTCTCTATTTTTTGAGGCGACTGAGGTCCTTCAACATCTGCCAGAAAATGCTGAGGATTTTCTATGAGTCTGTTGTGGCCAGTGCCATCCTCTATGCTGTTGCATGCTGGGGGAGCAGGCTGAGGGTCGCAGATGCCAACAGACTTAATAAACTGATCCGTAAGGCCAGCAATGTTGTGGGGATGGAGCTGGACTCCCTCAAGGTGGTGTCGGAGAGGCGGATGCTGTCCAAGATAAAGACAATGTTGGATAACACCTCCCACCCACTCCATGACATGCTGGTCAGTCACAGGAGCTCGTTCAGTGAGAGACTGAGATTACCCATGATGCACCACTGAACAACACAGGAAATCTTTCCTGCCTGTGGCTCCCGGTACAACGCATCCACTTAACACACTGTTTGCTGCTATAACTACACATGTTTCTTTTTCAGCTATTTATTTATGAGTGACTTATGTGTGTATGTATGTATATATATATATATATGTATATATTGTACTATTCTTAGTTAGTGTATTGTCTGTCTTGTCTTAATGTTGGTTTATAATGGAGCACTGTAACAAAAAATAATTTCCCCCAGGGATCAATAAAGTATTCTGATTCTGATTCTGATAAGTGGAGGTTTTCCACACAGGCCAGGTTTGGATTTGGGTTTTTTTCCCCTTAATAATGACAAATATTTTCATTGTTTGATCTGCAACATGTAAGTGTGACAAACATCAGGAAATCAGGAAGAGGGCAAAGACATTTTAAACTGCAGAAACGATGACACAGACTGACTTTAGAGTAAAAACAGGGAACGTTGTACTTCCTGTTACAGCCCAGAGGTGGGACCAAGTCATTGTGTTGCAAGTCTCAAGTAAGTCTCAAGTCTTTATCCTCAAGTCACAAGTCAAGTCTCAAGTAATGTCAGGCAAGTCAGAGTCGAGTCTCAAGTCACTGGTGTAAAAGCCCGAGTAAAGTCACAAGTCTGAAACTTTGAATTTCAAGTCCTTTCGAGTCTTTAAAAAAAAAAAACGAAAAAAAGCATGTTGCAGTTATGCTAAATGTAAATATTAGACCATGTAATTTTTAAATCTGTGTTTTTCTCAACACATGATGAAATAGTGAACTTAGAAAATATACACAAATTGTGAAATTGTACCTCTTTAAAATGCAGCTCAATTAAACCTAGCTCCAAGAATAATTTTCACCGACAGTTCTGAGATAAGCTGCATGTTATTCTTGGATGCGCTTGTAGGACCGGCTTTAAAATAGCATGACAAAAATATCACACACATTAAAAAAAACTGTATCACCAACGGAGCCTGGACAACATTTGCTAGTTAGATGAAGTCATGAAGCCCCGCCTACCGTTCTTTATACAACTTCAACTGTGATTCTCTACTTGCATGTTTTGCATATTGCATTTCGGTTTTTTGTTGACTACTTCATAGTTTATGTACCTGAAAAAATTAACTCCTTGCAGCATTTTTGAGCGTTTTTTTCCTTTTCTTTTCTTTAAAAATCTGGTTAATTTGATTGGCTGTGCTACAGCTCACGCACACATACATACATACGGAGTGTGGTTTGAATAAATAAATTGAATTAATGGTGCACACTTTGCATGTTAAATTTTATATTTGGGGTGAAACATCAAGTCTTTTCAAGTAAACCGGTTCAAGTCCAATTCAAGTCCCAAGTCATTGGTGTAAAAGTCCAAGTCAAGTCACAGTCTTAGAACATTTTTTCAAGTCAAGTCTAAAGTCATAAAATTAATGACTCGAGTCCAAGTCATGTGACTCGAGTCCACACCTCTGTTACAGCCCGCAGACATTTGCAGTAACTAACCAAACTGAGATCAGATAAGAAAAGAAGATTGTTTCTGTGTGTAGGACTCACCTATAATGGACAAAGTGAGAACCACAAAGTCCACAATGTGCAAGACATTTCTGAAGTAATGCTGTCTGAGTGCAATGATCTTCAGGATAAACTCAACAAGGAAGATGGCCACAAGGATGAGATGGATCCAGTTCAGGACAAGTGACTTCTCCTCACTCTGATCATCAGTCTCCACCATTAGAACCACCATGTTGAAGAAGATAACCACCACCATGAAGATCTCAAAGTACAGAGCGGTGACCAGGTCAAACAGCCAAGCCAGGCAGCAATTCTGGAGACAAAGACGTAAGCTTTAAACACTCCGGCAGTCAGTTGGTTTGCTGACACTGCAAATAGTTTTCAGTAAAAACCCTCTTACAGGAGAAACTTTGTGATTCAATGTTATCTTAATCACTGCTGAAACAGAATTTGTTTCTTCACCTCCACAGTAGGAGGCAACAGGCTAATATATGAAGGCTGGTGTAAGAGTCTGATTGACAGCTGATGACTCTCTCTACTGCACAAAATGAGACTCGTCCTTACAGTCATTAATCTGACAGCTCTAACATTCATTACCTTTATTACTGCAACGCCTCCATACGTGCCTTCACGTGCTACATATGAACATATATCCATAAGTATCTGGACTCTGATGCGTATTTTAGTGTCTGCACACCGTGAGTTTTAAAGGTTTGTAAAAATATTCCATCAACTGTTGTTTCATGCAGTCCCCCGTTTTCAGAGGCTCAAAGGTGACAAACAGTAAAGCCCATTCCCTCATTATTCAATGAAAGTTTGAGCAGTTACAAAACCTGAAACTGATTCAAGGTGTTGTATTTAGGATCAGAGCATCTAATTGAGTCAAGGGGATTCTTGAGGAGGTTGGTGAAACTCTTTGAAAGTCTACGATCAATACAGAGAGTTTACAACAAGATGCAAACTACTGGTTACACTCAAGAAGTGCTAGAATAGATTTTACCAGAAAACATCTAAAGGAGCGTGTACAGGTCTGAAAAACATCTTTGGGCCGATGGAAGCGAGATGAACTTTCAAATCAAATCACTTTTATTGTCACATCACATGTGCAGGTACTCTGGTACAGTACATGCAAGTCAAATTCTTGTGTGCGAGCTTCACAAGCAACAGAGTTGTGTTAAAATACAATAACATAAGAACAAGCAAAATATAAGAATGGGTAAATCTGAGAATTATATGAATAAATATATGTACAGTATAAGAGTGTATGTGCATTACTGAATGTGTATACTAAATATAAATATCTACGTGTGTGTGTGTCTATACATATTTTAAAAATTAAATAGAATAAACAATAAATAAAATAGATAAAATATACAGAGGTTGGTAGTTGGACATGTGCAAAACAGTGGCATTTATATACAGTGTGGAGTGCATAATGTTGAAGTTCCAGTAGTGAAGCTGAGGTGTCTATGACGTGTTCAGCAGTCTGATGGCCTGATGGAAGAAGCTGTCTCTCAGTCTGCTGGTACGGGACCGGATGCTGCAGAACCTCCTTCCTGATGGAAGCAGTCTGAACAGTTTATGGCTGGGGTGACTGGAGTCCTTGATGATCCTCCCCGCTTTCCTCAGGCACCGCTTCCTGTAGATGTCCTGGAGGGAGGGAAGCTCACCTCCAATTATCCGTTCAGAGCACCGCACTACTCGCTGGAGAGCTTTGCAGTTGTAGGCGGTGCTGTTGCCATACCAGGTGGTGATGCATCCAGTGAGGATGCTCTCAATGGCACAGTGATAGAAGGTCCTGAGGATGCGGGGGCTCATGCCGAATCTTTTCAGTCTCCTGAGAAAGAAGAGGCGCTGCTGCGCCTTCTTCACTGTTTTGTTTGTGTGTACTGACCACGTAAGATCCTCAGCCAGGTGTACACCAAGGAACCGGAACCTGCTCACTCTCTCCACAGCAGCGCCGTTGATGGTGATGGGGGTGTGTACTTCTCTGCACCTCCGGAAGTCCACTATCAACTCCTTTGTCTTTGCGACGTTGAGGGTGAGATGGTTGTCTTGACACCAGTGGGTCAGGGCGCTGACCTCCTCCCTGTAAGCCGTCTCATCACCGTTGGTGATAAGACCCACCACTGTAGTGTCGTCCGCAAACTTCACAATGATGTTGGAGTTGTTAGTGGCCGTGCAGTTGTAGGTGTAGAGTGAGTACAGGAGAGGGCTCAGTACACACCCCTGTGGAGCACCAGTGTTCAGTGTGATGGGGGATGAGGTGATGCTGCCCAGCCTTATTCATTTTATTCACCCCAGTTTGAATAACACCTTGGGACTTGCGCCAGAAAATAAAAAAGTCAGTAATTCTAATAGGTTTTAGGTTCAGGGGATTTACGCAAATTTGCGCAGGGTTAGTAAATCTAGTGTTAAATTAAATAAAATTAACTATAGCTAAGAGGCAAACCAGGTTGCTGTGCGAATCGGTTGATTAAATTATTGCAGTTACAGCGCAGACCTATGATTGTTGGGAGCAGTTCTGATTGTACAGTCTGACAGCTGCAGGGAGGAAGGACCTGCAGAAACGCTCCTTCATGCATTGAGGATGCAGCAGTCTGTCACTGAAGCAGCTCTGCAGCAACATCTACATGCATGGGGTGGGAGACTCTGTCCATCAGAGATGTTATTTTGGCCACAGTCCTTCTGTCTCCCACCACCTGCACTGGGTCCAGGGTGCATCCCAGAACAGAGCTGGCCTTCCTGATGAGTTTATCTAACCTCTTCCTCTCAGCTGCCGATAAACTGCTGCTCCAACATACTACACTGAAAAAAATGACAGATGCCACCACAGTAAGAGCTGCCAGTTTGTCTACCATGGTGGTGACCATGGTGGCCATTTAGAAGTCGGCCATCTTGGATACAACTTTTGTTTTTTCAATAGGAAGAGAGTTAAGTTGGCTACAATAGGTGACACGGGGGAAAGGACGCTCTTTCGAGGATTCCAATGTTCACATGTTGGACAGAGAGGACAGATGTTTAAAAGAGGAGTGAAAGAAGCCATTTACAGTGGGGCAAAAAAGTATTTAGTCAGCCACCGATTGTGCAAGTTCCCCCACCTAAAATGATGACAGAGGTCAGTAATTTGCACCAGAGGTACACTTCAACTGTGAGAGACAGAATGTGAAAAAAAACATTCCATGAATTCACATGGTAGGATTTGTAAAGAATTTATTGGTAAATCAGGGTGGAAAATAAGTATTTGGTCACCTCAAACAAGGAAAATCTCTGGCTCTCACAGACCTGTAGCGTCTTCTGTAAGATGCTTTTCTGTCCCCCACTCGTTACCTGTATGAATGGCACCTGTTTGAACTCATCATCTGTATAAAAGACACCTGTCCACAGCCTCAAACAGTCAGACTCCAAACTCCGCCATGGCCAAGACCAAAGAGCTTTCGAAGGACACCAGGAAAAGTATTGTAGACCTGCACCAGACTGGGAAGAGTGAATCTACAATAGGCAAGCAGCTTGGTGTGAAAAAATCAACTGTGGGAGCAATCATCAGAAAATGGAAGACATACAAGACCACTGATAATCTCCCTCAATCTGGGGCTCCACGCAAGATCTCATCCCGTGGGGTCAAAATGATCATGAGAACGGTGAGCAAAGATCCCAGAACCACACGGGGGGACCTGGTGAATGACCTGCAGAGAGCTGGGACCAAAGTAACAAAGGTCACCATCAGTAACACACTACAACGGCAGGGAATCAAATCCCGCAGTGCCAGACGTGTTCCGCTGCTGAAGCCAGTGCATGTCCAGGCCCGTCTGAAGTTTGCCAGAGAGCACATGGATGATACAGCAGAGGATTGGGAGAATGTCATGTGGTCAGATGAAACCAAAGTAGAACTTTTTGGTATAAACTCAACTCGTCGTGTTTGGAGGAAGAAGAATACTGAGTTGCATCCCAAGAACACCATACCTACTGTGAAGCATGGGGGTGGAAACATCATGCTATGGGGCTGTTTTTCTGCCAAGGGGACAGGACGACTGATCCGTGTTAAGGACAGAATGAATGGGGCCATGTATCGTGAGATTTTGAGCCAAAACCTCCTTCCATCAGTGAGAACTTTGAAGATGAAACGAGGCTGGGTCTTCCAACATGACAATGATCCAAAACACACCGCCCGGGCAACAAAGGAGTGGCTCCGTAAGAAGCATTTGAAAGTCCTGGAGTGGCCTAGCCAGTCTCCAGACCTCAACCCCATAGAAAATCTGTGGCGGGAGTTGAAAGTCCGTGTTGCTCGGCGACAGCCCCAAAACATCACTGCTCTCGAGAAGATCTGCATGGAGGAATGGGCCAAAATACCAGCTACTGTGTGTGCAAACCTGGTAAAGACCTATAGTAAACGTTTGACCTCTGTTATTGCCAACAAAGGTTATGTTACAAAGTATTGAGTTGTATTTTTGTTATTGACAAATACAGCGGGGAAAATAAGTATTTGACACATCAGCATTTTTATCAGTAAGGGGATTTCCAAGTGGACTATTGACACAACATTTCCACCAGATGTTGCCATCAAGCCAAATATTGAAGTCATACAATCAAATCAGAACATATAAGTATACAAGTTAAACCATAATAAATAAAGTGAAATGACACAGGGAATAAGTATTGAACACACTTTATTCAATACTTTGTAGAAAAGCCTTTGTTGGTGATTACAGCTTCTAGACGCCTCTTGTATGGATAGACCAGTCGTCTGCATTGCTCAGGAGTGATTCTGGCCCATTCTTCCACACAAACGGTCTTTAAATCTTGAAGGTTCCTTGGGCCTCTTTTATGAACTTTAATCTTCAGTTCTCTCCATAGATTTTCTATGGGATTTAGGTCAGGTGATTGACTGGGCCATTCAAGCAACTTGATTTTCTTTCTTTGAAACCACTTCATTGTTTCCTTGGCCTTGTGTTTGGGATCATTGTCTTGCTGAAATGTCCACCCTCTTTTCATTTTTAGCTTCCTGGTAGATGGCAGCAGATTTTTATCCAGAATGTCCCGGTACATCTCTCCATTCATCCTGCCTTCAATAATATGAAGTCTGCCAGTACCCCTTGCTGAAAAGCAGCCCCAAACCATGATGCTTCCACCCCCAAACTTGACTGTTGGTATGGTGTTCTAGGGGTGGTGAGCAGTGCCATTTCTTCTCCAAACATGGTGTGTAGAATGACTGCCAAAAAGTTCAATTTTGCTTTCATCTGACCATACTATAGTCGTCCAATAATCCACAGGCTTCTCCAAATGCTGTTGCGCAAATTTTAACCGAGCCTTGACATGCTTTTTGTTCAGCAATGGAGTCTTGCGTGGTGAGCGTGCATGGATGCCATGGCGGTTCAGTGCATTGCTTATAGTTTTCTTTGAAACAACAGTACCTGCTGATGCAAGGTCTTCCTGAAGTTCTGTCCGAGTGGTTCTTGGCTCTTGGAGAACCCTCCTGATTATTCTTTGGACTCCTCGGACAGGGATCTTGCGTGGAGCACCTGATCGTGGCAGGTTTATGGTGAACTGATGCACTTTCCATTTCCGGATGATGGCCCCCACAGTGCTCACAGGAACATTCAGCATTCTGGAAATGCACCTATAACCATTCCCATCAAAATGCTTTTCAACGATAAGATTACGAAGATCTTGAGAGAGTTCTTTGCTTTTACCCATCATGAAGTCTTTCCTGTGTGCCTTCTGGGTAATGAGGAGCCTTTATAGGCCATCAATTAGGACTAAAGCAGCTGATATCAATTAGTACTGATAGGGGACAGGATTTCTCTATCAATACTGACAGATTTCAGGTGATCTCCTGGCTTTCTATGTCATTTTGCCCCTTGTTATCTCCATGTATTCAATACTTATTCCCTGTGTCATTTCACTTTATTTATTATGGTTTAACTTGTATACTTATATGTTCTGATTTGTTTGTATGACGTCAATATTTGGCTTGATGGCAACATCTGGTGGAAATGTTGTGTCAATGGTCCACTTGGAAATCCCCTTACTGATAAAAATGCTGATGTGTCAAATACTTATTTTCCCCGCTGTACTTATTTTCCACCCTGATTTACCAATAAATTCTTTACAAATCCTACCATGTGGATTCATGGATTTTTTTTTTCACATTCTGTCTCTCACAGTTGGAGTGTACCTCTGGTGCAAATTACTGACCTCTGTCATCATTTTAGGTGGGGGAACTTGCACAATCGGTGGCTGACTAAATACTTTTTTGCCCCACTGTAAGTCCACCTGGAGTTTACAACTCTCTGCCATCTATAATCCAGTTCTGAGATCCCTCCCCAGACGCCTTAACACCCACTCACATCCTGGGCCATCTGGCCTCAGGAAATCACATGACAGGGTGGGGCCGGGTTTCACCATGAGCTCAACCGAAACCCTGGCTGATTGTGACCCACACCCGTTTTCACACCTTGGCTCATGTGATTAGGCAGAGGATCATCAGGGGGTCCTTTGTACCTCTTTGGGGGGAAACTCCCACTGGGTTTCAATCTGGGACTCTCCACCATTTGACCTTAGAACTGAAGACGCTTCTCGGATGAGAGCTGAAACGTCTTCAAACAACTAACGGTTCTCTTTCCAAGCTCCTTAGATTCCCATTACTTTGGCATTTTTCACAAATTCAGCAAAAGAGCTCAAAGATACAACTTGAAACTGGTTGTTTCCTGAGTTGTGCATCATGTGTGGACACAACATTAGTTCATCCCTTGAGTTAGGAGCCTCTTTTGTGCCTGAATGGGTCAGAGTTGGGTAATCTTCTGAAAGTGGTCGGGTACAAGGACTGGGCTAAAAATGAAAATCAGCCAGCAGTTGACAAAGACTGAAGAACTATATCTGAACTGACCTGAGGTTGTGGAACAGTTTTGTTGCGTTTTTCAGAGAATCGTTTCTTTATGGTGCTCAAATATTTCTGCTGCTGGTCCGTCACAAAAACATGTTTCCCTCCGAAGTAGAGATGAGAGACAAGAGCAAAGTTAACTGACAGAAACAGGAAGAACGAATTCAGCCAACACTGTGGAGCTTCTACAGACTGATGCCCAACTGTGTGTGTGTGTGCGTGACCTATCTTGTGTCTCTGCTGGTGGATCGTATCAATGATGACTCTAATGAAGAGGTTCAGCGTAAAGAAGCAGCCGATGATAATGAAACAGATGAAGTACAGGTACATGTACACATTGATCTCGTAGTGCGGCTGGTCTTCCACCTACACACACACACACACACATACAGTGGTTTTAACACACACACACAGTAGTAATATACCAGTAATAACAGCAACAGTAACAGTACTGATCCAGCGTGTATACTGACTTGTCTGGAGTCCACAGCTGCATACATGATGTCCATCCAGCCTGAAGACGTCCCCTGACCCACAATCAACACAGAGTTTCATTAGAAAAACAATGAATTCAAGCTCTATTACTAAATGATACTGACTTTAGTTAGCTTGGTTATGTTTTTTCCACACAGTTGATGGTTTTATGCATTCTAACTAACAAGTTAGAGTGTTCACACTGACCATGATCAGCAGCGACAGGAAACCCATCCCCACATTGTCAAAATTAAACGTCCACGTCTTCCAGTTGACCTCAGAGAAATTCTGATCCATCAGTGAAAAGCATTCAGTCTTGTTGTTCACCACGTAAAAGGAGAAAAGCTCCTCTGAAGTCTCATTGTAACAGTAAGAAAACTTTCCTGCAAACAGATTCACTCCTATCACGCTGAAGACAAGCCAGATGACCAGAATCACCAGCAGCATGCTGAACATGGAGGGCAGCGTCACGGCAAGCACCTTCAGCACCACCTGCACACAGACAGAGACAAAAAGGTCTCTGCTGTGAATCAGCTCACATCCAGTTAATAAGCTGCCTCCACGTTGGCTCTCCATCCAACAGGACTTTAGTTCTGCCAGGAAAGTTCACTATTAGCTACTGAAAGACCTGAAAACCTGTAAACAAAAACTAAGCAAATGATATACAACGTAAACAATCATTCAACTTGGGGTGTAAATTGTGTGACATGCAACTGGCTTTATACTAGGGTTACAAGGCATTGATAAGTCCTGGTAAGACCAGTCGCCTCTCACACCTCTGTCATTAGGACAGCTACACCCTGGGGAACCCAGTCTTGTGCCTGGCTGAGCAAACGGAGCACAGCCGCCAGTCTGTGGAGTAACCTCCTCAAGTATGGACAAACTTTCCTCTGAACGTCAAAGGACAGTGTGTTCTTTTTGTGTGGTCATACAGATTTGGGAGGCTGAATAACAGGTTGGCGATTAAAACTCACAAATGCAGACCTGCACGCATTACTGAGACAAAAGTGATAAAGTCCTTCTGCTTACACCAGCGATTAAAATACCTGGGCCACGTCTGTAGGATGGACAACCGAGAAATAAGAAAACAAAGATTGTTTGATGAACGCTCCCTGAGTTGGGTGAAATCGAAGAAACTGTTAGGGACAGATACCCTGCAAATAAGGAGAATGATGATGGATAGGACAAACCTTCAGTGTCTATGGGAAATAACAGACACACCCTAAGGAGTCAAATCTCCTAAAAAGGGAGCACAATGATGAGTAGAGCAAAAGAGAAAGTCACACGAACTCTACAAATCATTTAACAAGTAAAGAATTTTATAAATATTTGATCTTCTTTCTCTAGCAGAAGAGTACACCTACATCCTGCTCGGCAATGTCTGTATCTGTATGAGTGCCTGCCTCACCCTCATGCCCTTGAAGCGAGACGGGACCCTCAGAGTCCTCAGAGCTCTCAGAGGCCGGCTGGTGTATCCAAGCATGTTGCCCATCAGGGAGAACAGAGACACCTAGAAGACAGCACAGCGGTGACAATGTGATCCACCTGTCTCTAATAATCGGCTACAAGCCACAGGCCTTCGAGATGGCAGTTGTTAAACATTACTTAAATACAACCCCTTGTCCCAGCTGTCTTAGCTACTTATAGGCCAATCCCCAGCCTTCCTGTTATCGATTCTTGAAACAGTAGTTGTCAACAGCTAACAGATCATCTGCAGAGGAATGGCTTATTGGAAGCGTTTCAGTCAGGTTTCAACTGTAGGAAATCAGGTCTTTGCTCTGTCTTTTGTATAATGAATCTGTAGTGATCTTTGAATGGTTTCTGATGCAGGGGACTGTTCTGCTATCATTCTGTCCAGTGTTAGTGCAGCCTTTCATACCATTTACCATAACATTCTGCCTGACAGGCTTGAGGTTTAGGCTGGTGTATGTGGCTCTGCCTTAGACTGGTTTTCTTCTTACTTATCTGATAGGACCGTCTCTGTTAGAACAAACCATTGTATCTGTTGAAGTCATTCTGATCAAAGTTGTCCTTGTTGTGTTTAAAACTGTAAACCTTTTCTTGAACTGCGTGCAGATATTTTTCCTCCCCTACATCTAGCATGGTGGGGGATGCTATTAGCTATAGTGTTTAACTGCAGGCGCACTTGCATGTAAGATTCTGGTTTCCTTATTTAGTAATGAATGTTTACTTCCTGCCATTTATGGGCTCACCTGTGCTTGTATATGGTGGACCGTTCAAGGAGTTGAGCCATGTACGGGGTGTAATATTGGATTCTTCTCTGGCTTCGACTTGCATATAAAATCTTCATCATATCGCTGTTCATTTCATTTAAGTAACATTTCTAAGTTATTTTTAGACTATTGTAATAACCTGTTTTCCAGCTTGGACAAATCATTGCTTTCTTTCTTCATTCACAGACTCTGGATTTTTTGGTTGTTCCCTGTAAATGACTAAAGACGAGGGGGCACAGAGGCTTTCAGTCTGTGGCACCAAGGCTGTAGAACAGTCTACCACCACAACTACACTTAGTGGACTCTGTGGACTAACATCTTTGTTTAAACAGGCTTCAGAAGTTTTATTGGAATGATTATAGGTTTATTTATTTATTTTAAAACTACCTGTTTATTTTATTTTATTTTATCAAGTATTTTTATTGAATATTTTAGCACTTAATGTTCAGATTTATTTGACCCTTTTGTGTACAGCGACTCTGTGAAAAGTGCTTAATAAATAAATAAACTTAATAAATAAACTTTGCTTACTTCTCATAGAGTTCACAGCACAGAAACAGCTTTAGTGAAGGTTACAAATGATCTTCTTATGGCCTCTGACAGTGGACTCATCTCTGTGCTTGTCCTGCTAGACCTCAGTGCAGCGTTCGATACTGTCGACCATAATATCCTATTAGAGCGATTAGAACATGCTGTAGGTATTACAGGTACTGCGCTGCAGTGGTTTGTATCATATCTATCTAATAGACTCCAGTTTGTGCATGTAAATGGAGAGTCCTCTTCACACACTGAGGTTAATTATGGAGTTCCACAGGGTTCAGTGCTAGGACCAATTCTGTTTACATTATACATGCTTCCCTTAGGCAGCATCATTAGAAGACATAGCATACATTTACACTGCTATGCAGATGACACCCAGCTCTATCTGTCCATGAAGCCAGATAACACACACCAATGAGTTAAACTGCAGGAATGTCTTAAAGACATAAAGACCTGGATGGCCGCTAACTTTCTGCTTCTTAATTCAGATCAAACTGAGGTTATTGTACTCGGCCCTGAAAAGCTTAGAAATATGGTATCTAAGCAGATTCTTACTCTGGATGGCATTACCTTGGCCTCCAGTAACACTGTGAGGAACCTTGGAGTCATTTTTGACCAGGACATGTCCTTCAAAGCACATATTAAACAAATATGTAAGACTGCTTTCTTCCATTTGTGCAACATCTCTAAAGTTAGAAATATCCTGTCTCAGAGTGACGCTGAAAAACTAGTTCATGCATTTATTACTTCCAGGCTGGACGACTGTAATTCATTATTATCAGGATGTCCAAAAAACTCCCTGAAAAGCCTTCAGCTAATCCAAAATGCTGCAGCAAGAGTCCTGACAGGGACTAGAAAGAGAGAGCATATTTATCCTGTTTTGGCTTCCTGTTAAATCCAGAATTCAAAATCCTGCTCCTCACATACTCTTAAACCAATAAGGTCTTAAATAATCAGGCCCCGCCTCAGATGGCCCCGCCCCTCCCTGAGCCTGGTTCTGCTTGAGGTTTCTTCCTGTTAAAAGAGAGTCTTTCCTTCCCACTGTTGCCAAAGCGCTTGCTCATAGGGGGTCATATTATTGTTGGGTTTTTTCGGTTTCCTTAACATTACTGTAGGGTCTTGACCTTATAGTGTAAAGCACCTTGAGGCAACTGTTGTTGTGATTTGGTGCTATATAAATAACATTGAATTGAACTCGATTAAATTGAACTGACCTCATTGTACAGGAGAGCAGTGAAGCAGCAGGTTCATCTTACCCAGCCTGACTGTGTGCTGTTAGTTTATCTGTTCAAACTGAAACAACCCCATTTCTTTACTACAACGTCAAATACTGACATCCTGTCAACGCCGCCCACATCTCAGACATGAACAGCCCGTCCTTTAGCTTCGGTGCCATCACCAATGCTGAGGTGGGTCTATGATCCCCAGCTCCACACATGGTTAAATGCCCCACATCATTTTTCGTTCATTCCAAGATTTAGTCAGAATGCTCTTACTGATACAACCCTCCCCATTTACCCAGGCTTGGGACCAGCACCAGGACAACACTGGCTTGTGGTCCCTCTGTGACTGGCTTTGTAAAATACTGCCAATAATCGGTGCTGCCGATTGTGCTCTTACATCTAGGATGAGGAAGTCGAGCCAGCACCAGAAGCTTGTGAAGTATTTCTTGAATCCAAAAGCGATCCACTTCAGTAGCATCTCCACCAGAAACACGAAGGTGAACACCAGGTCTGCCATCTTCAAAACTCTCTGCAAGACTGGACGATGCCCCAGGTAGATGTCCTCAAAAACCTGTTCACAAACACACGCCTGTTTACTCACAACAAACAGCATATGAGACGATCTGAGGACAACCACTGTCATTCTAGCAGTGTGACCTTCTGGTTTAACAGACGACCTGCTGTCCTGTTTGTTCTTCATGAGCTCTTCTTTTCTGTCTGTGTTTTTTCCCACCACCCTCCGACACATCCAGGAGATGGCTGCTCCTCCCTGATTCTGGTTCAGATGGAGGTCTCTTTCTGTTAAAAAAGGGATTCTTCCTTCCCACTGTCACCAAGGGCTGCTCTTGTCATCTGATTGTTGTGATCCTCTCTCTAATATTGTAGACTGTGATCATCTGCAACTCTGGCGCCTTAGTGAGGGGATGTTTTGTGTCTTTCAGAGCAGCACCTCTGCAATAATAAGACATAACTTTTCTACCCATGAACAGGAAACCACCCCAACAGCTCCAAAACCCAAAAAGGTTGATTCAGTTCATCTGAACGTTTTCAGTGGGAGAAACGTTTCATCATCATCAGGTGACTTCTTCAGTCTCAGCGGACTGCAGGTTTCCAACCTTATAAACAGTAGATTGCACAAGCAGATGACACAACACAGAAAAGCCACCTCGTCAGGCCAGGACTCTGCAGTCTATTCACACCTACAGGCCAGTGGACACTCTTTCAATGATGAGGATGTAACATCCTGGACAGGGAGGAACGCTGGTTTGAAGGCGGAGTCAAGGAGGCCATTTACGTGAAAAGGGAAGGACCATCTCTGAACGGAGGAGGGGCCTAAGGGTACATCTGTCACCATCTTACAATGCTGTGATTGCAGCCATTCCCCAACTCTCTGTGAATGGGACTCATGGTAATTGATCAATCGTCTTTGATCAAATGGTCAAAAGAATTTGCATATTAACGATGAAGGAACTGACCTCCCAGCCCATTGTTCCTTCAGTGGTGCTAGTTTCAGTCAGTGTGCAAATGTCCTGTTTATATGGTTGGAGACCTGCAGTCAGCTGAGACTGAAGACGTCCCCTGATGATGAAAGTTTCTCCTGAAAACGTTACGACCAGGTGTACAGATTCAACCTTTGGGATTTACTTACCTGGATGATTGAGCATGCATCAAGACACTGATCCAAAAGTGACTTCAAAGACCAAATCAACTGTCTGTGGGTTCATGCAGGTCGCTATCAGTGCCATATGTTTAGCTTAGTGGTTTCAGTGTGGAGTTAAGCCAGGAAGATAAAACATGTCCAAGTGAGTCCAGGGTTTGAATGGGACATGAATTCATGATGTATATTGTCAAATATGTATTGACAATGTCTGTTTACCAGAGCTGCACAGCTCAGCAGGATGATGAAGACGATGAAGCCCTCAAAGTATTTGTGTTGCACGATGCAGAGGCAGGCTCTCCTGAAGTTAGACCAGACCCTGCCGGTACCCTGGGATGTGTCTATTTCCAGGAACGGACAGCAGATGTAACAGCCTGAAACACATCAGAGGCGTTGCTGACTGATTGGCTTCTGTTCTCTTGATGTAACGGAAACAGCTGCAGTGAAGGAACTTTGATATCATCTCTGTATGTCACAGTTTGTTGAACTTTTAAATTGGGTCTACATCATCCATCAAACTGAGGCACTGAAAACTAAATCATGCACAGAAGAACCAAAAGCTGCAGTTCCTCTTGCAGAGGCTCCAGCAGTGAGCCGGTCCCCATAGATTTAACATGTCCCTATGTTAAAACTTTACAGCACAAATAAACATGTTTACAGCCTGAGACCAAATCCATATCCATAATTTCCCCCTTTCATGACAACTGTAAGAGAGTGAGAGAAGGTTTGTATTGAGCCTTAAAGTTGGCATTATTAGGGGCGTGGCCTCTTTGACTAACAGGTGGATGGTGACACAGGCGGGTGTAGCTGCTAGCTGTCTGCCAATTGCAGTCCCTGAACTGGACCTCTGGACCGTGTTTGTGCTGTTGGAGTCTTTTGGATCATTTTTATTACAATCATCTGACCAATAATATGGCTGCTGTGAGGTTGACTGGACCAACAGACATTCAAGAAGTCTGAGGTCCAGTTTCAGGGACTGAAACTTGAGGATTTTATTTGGATGTTACTGAACACTAATTAGCAGGTATCCGAGTCTGTGTGATCCAAATATGGTGAAACATGAACACGTTTACCAAAGCTCAGCATTTACGTAATTACTCTCACTGCCACAAGAGGGAGACAAAGGTTTGTCACTGCAGGTTTAAACTATTTTACATATAATAATTTGATATAACAGTGTGTGTGTGTGTGTGTGTGTGTGTGTGTGTGTGTGTGTGTGTGTGTGTGTGTGTGTGTGTGTGTGTGTGTGTGCTCATACTGTTGCAGCAGCAGTCCTCAGGTTCTGGATGAGTTTCATCTTTACGTTTCTGCATGACGTCACACTGCAGACACAGAAGTTCACAAACATAAATAAACTTTAATGTCCTAGTTACTTTAAAATACTGTCACCGGACTAAGTGTTCACACTCTGAAAGCTCACGCGGTTTATGTCTCGGGTCTTTACTGTGTCTGTGAATTCAGGATGGCTGATTTCAGTCCTGTAAAAGTCTGATGATCACCTTCTTTAAGCTGTTGCAGTGATTTTAACATCAGCAGCTGCTGATGAATTTCAAACTAAAACCTGAACTTTACACGGTCCAGTTGTCTGCTTTAAACCTGTGTGCTGTGGATGTGTGTGTGAAAGCATCTCATCGCTGTGTTTCACTCAATTCATCATAAAGACAACTGCAGTTATGCTGAAGCTCTGATGATGCTGCGGTCACATCGAGGGTGGAGAGATGTTCTTCATGCACAGTGATCACAGTGAGGAAAATAGTACTGTGTAATAATAAATAATAATAATGGATTTATATAGCGCTTTTCAAGGCACCCAAAGCGCTTTACAATACCACTATTCATTCACTCTCACATTCACACACTGGTGGAGGCAGCTACAGGTGTAGCCACAGCTGTCCTGGGGCAGACTGACAGAAGCGAGGCTGCCATATCGCGCCATCGGCCCCTCTGGCCAACACCAGTAGGTAAGTAGGGTAAAGTGTCTTGCCCAAGGACACAACGACCAGGACAGAGAGCCCAGGGATCAAACCGGCGACCTTCCGGTTACAGATGCGATTCCCAACCCCCTGAGCCACGGTCGCCCGTGGCGACACAAACATGTTTATCTGCTGTTCATACTCGAGGCCGAAGCTGCGTCACACATCAGTATTTACTTTTAACATGAAATTCTGCTCTAGGATCAAAAACAGTAGAATCTGCTTTACATGCTGCGTCTCCTTTTCTTCTGCATTTTCAGGCGTCCTAAACTCGATCTCAGCCACAGCGACGGGGGCCTCCCAGGCGGCCATGTTTGTGTGGTTATCATCGAGGGTCAGCTGATCTGAGCTCACAGAGCTTAAGGCCAGATATTCCTCCTTGTTGTCTTTTTCAGTGTCACCTGCAAATGAGGAAAACATGAAAATATTTTCAAATTAAAAGCTCTAAATCTAAAATTTAAAAAAGACACAGAAATCCAAATACAATCCACAGGAAAAAACAATAAACCACTAACAACAGAGTATGTGTGAGGATGACCTGAAACATGAAGGCAACACTGCCTCAAACCTGCAGTCTCTCTAATGTCCAGCAGGTGGCGACTCCTCTGGTTGTAACCTGAACATTTGCAAGTATATGAGAAAATGAGCTTCGTGTTCACCTCATCACTCAGCTCACTGATGAATTTATGGTCTCAGTCACTAGTTTGAAGTCTTGTTGAGGAGAAGGAAGGACGGGAAGATTTAAGTCGAGACTACAATCCACTTTACATTTTACTACCAATGAGTAGTGAGCAGAGTCCCTCACTGTCGAAGTCAGATCCAGTTTGTAAACATCCAGTTTCAGGCTTCAAGACAGGACTTCACTAAGTCTTAAGTGTATATTTATTTTTCTACTCCTTTTATATCCATTTATTAGGGTTTTTTGCACTGATGTAACTCGTCGTCTTGTCTTTATATGCTGCACTGGCTGTAGCAGTCAGTGCGCCCCAGGGCAGCTGTGGCTACAATGTAGCTTGCCATCACCAGTGTGTGAATGGGCGGATGACTGAATGCAGTGTAAAGTGCTTTTGGTCCATAGGGGACCAAGTAATGCGCTATCCAAATACAGGCCATTTACCATTTGCCATTTAGCGGAGATGACAATAAAGTTTGACTTTGACTAATATGTTACCTCGTTGTGGCTGTGCCAGTGTTATATCTACATTCCATGTTAATAATGCAGACCCCCAAAACAGCAATAAAGTAATGGCACAAAACAAGCTCCTTGGATTACTGTGACCTGGATAACTGAGAACCTACAAAGACAAATATACAAACAAAAACCACCTTTGTGATCTTGGTCAGCGTAGTTCTTCCCCCACAAAGTCCAGATTCTCTTGGGGATCCAGGTTCTGGTCTGTTTCATGGTACTCTGCAGAATGTTTGTTGTTTTGTCTTCTGAATCCACCAGCTGAACATTGATGAACAATAAATTCAGGAACAGATGTAGGATCTGCAAACAGACCAGGAACTCATTCAAAAACTCTGATTGGACTAAGGTGGACTGGGTCATTCTAGGTTGTTAAGTGTAAAGAGACTCACCAGCAGCTTTCCAACAATCAGGACAATCATGAAGAAGGTCACACACATGCCATCATTCGAGACCTCCATGCAATCCCATAAAGACTCTAAACACAGTCCACACAAGACCCTGAAGACAAGCATGAAGGTGTGGAAAAAGTCTTCCATATGCCAACGAGGAAGCTGGCAGTCATGAGAAATGCGACAGACGTTAGCTTTGTAGTCCGACTGGAACAGCTGCACGCCCGCCACAGAGAACATGAAGACCGTGATGAAGAGAACCAGAGTCAGGTTCCCCACTGAGGCCCAGACGATCTTCAAAAACATGTGGAGCATCGGCCACCAACGGGCCAGCCGAAACACTCGAAACTGGACAAACAGAAAGATACGTGAGAACAGATGATGATGATGACAGTGATGGTGATGTTATACTAACCGGAAGAAAACTGTGCAGCAAAGATAGACCCTCAACGTCAGCCAGTCCCAGCTGCACCAGAGAAATGATGACGAGGATAAAGTCGAAGATATGCCAGCGCACCTGTAACCACGACAACAAACAATCACAAATGTTTCTTTGAAAATGGCAGATCGCTGAACTGTTGAGAAGAAACTACAAATCTGACCTGGAAGTATCCATGCAGGCCCAGTGCGACAAGTTTGATGATCATCTCAGCTGCAAAGATCACACGGAAGACCTGCACAGTTCAAAGGGGTCAGAGGTCACAGGGTAGAAGCATGTTTTGCATCCAATTCATCCAACCATCGGCAGACAGGCGGACGAAAAACCTCGAACACACCGAGTCCCGTGCAGAAGTAGAAGTTCCAACAAAACAATAATTTTCCTGTGAAATGTCACCCATGTAAAGGTAGATCACTCTGACCAGGCATCACTGTTACTGCAAAGACTCACGATGTAAATAAACCTCAGTAAAGCTCCCTCTGAATCCCAGCTGATCCTTACTTTTCTCGAGACTTGCCAGAGGTTTATACTGTACCCCCGTTACATTTTTACCTCACTGTGCTGCTTTTCCTCTCAGTTATGCAGGTCGTTTACAGGTTTGTACCGTTGGTTTGTTACCATTTGTGATGTAGTTGCTCTGAGTGGACATTTTAAACCACTCTTGCTAGGTGGCTGAAGAACCCGCTAAAAGCATTCATCACTAAATTGGTCATGGAGGCACATCGAAGAAGAACATATGGTCCCTCCGACTGATCAAGTCTACACCAAACTAAGGGAGCAGAATGGAAAAGTCCTGATTTTAGCCTGCAGTGAAGAAGCTGCCATTAAATTAACCAAGTAGGAGATAACAGGGTCTGCAGACACTTCTTCAACACTCACCAGCTCAGCGATGACCAGGGTCTCCATGAACTCCACCATCATAGGGTAATGTTCCATGGCTGTGAAGATGGTGCTAACAATGATGCAGATGATGATGACCAGGTCAAAGAAAGGGTTCGTGATAAAAGTGTGAAACTGCTGTTTGAGCCATCGCCAGCAGCCACAACAGTCCCCCTTCAGGAAGGCGTCAGTGCAGGTGCAGCACAAAGGCCGGTGGTGCTCCTCTGCCTCTGCAACACAAAGCTACTCTGTGAGGCCACAAACTGTGTCAGCATTAAGTTGTCTGCAGAGCCTCGGCTCTTCGCGTTTGTCTGTGACTGCTCTCAGTGACAGAGCGTGTTGTCCTGTCCCAATGAAGGAAGGTGGAGGTTAAAGAGGTGGAGGTAAATATCTGTTTACCTTCAACGTATTCTTGCTTAGTAGCTCGTATACCAGCTGATTTCTTCTTCTGCAGTGAGTCCTGTTGCTCTGGAGTCTCTGCCCTGCTGGAAGCCTGCTGTCCATAACAAAACACCCAAACTCAGTTATGCTAAATGACGATTTCAGCAGAGCCATCCCACAGTACTCTGAACAGTTTCCAAACAGGGTTATTTTGTCTCAGAAAGGTCACGGCTGACACAATAAGTTGAGAAGAAGCTGGTGAAAGGTTTTTGGAACAGCTGGATTTTAAATGCTGCCGACAGGTCTGCAGGATTGGTCACATGCTAGACACAGAAGGATATTTAGATGAAGAATAGGACGTGTTTGATATATGAACAGAACTAAAGCCCGATAATAGACCTACTCGTGTTATTCCAGTATATTTTGTACAGGTGTGGAATGTTTTAGCAACACTGGCAACACCTGGGCCTAGTGTGCCAGTGCTCCAAGCTGTCAGAGCTCAGCTGTTGGTGTGGCTCTCCTCCTAGAGACACACACCTTATGGTTATTTTATATTGTTTCTATTGTGTTGTTTACATATTGTTGTGATTTACATTGCTGTGATTGAGAGTCGTCATCTACCCGAACCAAATTCCTCGTATGTGTCTGCGCATATACACGGCCAATAAAGGCGACTCTGATCTCCCTTTTGTCGTGGCCATGGAGCCCATCAACCTGCTCAATGAGGCCTGTAGAGTCTGAGGTGGGGCTGTTGGACCTCAGCCACAGTAACTGGGGTTTCTCTGTGGTTTCTCTGAGCATCAGTTCTTGCCGTGAATTTGCTGCAATGCCCAGTGTGGTATCATAATGAATCATTTGTTTATATATGCATAGTTGCTAGCTGTAGTTAAACCTTTACTCAAAAAGCATCTCTAGACCCAGCAGTCTTAGCTAATTATAGGCCAATCTCCAACCTTCCTTTATATCAAACATCCTTGAAAGAGTAGTTGTCAAACAGCTAACTGATCATCTGCAGAGGCTTATCTGAAGAGTTTCAGTCAGGTTTCAGAGCTCATCACAGCACAGAAACAGCTTTAGTGAAGGTTACAAATGATCTTCTTATGGCCTCTGACAGTGGACTCATCTCTGTGCTTGTCCTGCTAGACCTCAGTGCAGCGTTCGATACTGTCGACCATAATATCCTATTAGAGCGATTAGAACATGCTGTAGGTATTACAGGTACTGCACTGCAGTGGTTTGTATCATATCTATCTAATAGACTCCAGTTTGTGCATGTAAATGGAGAGTCCTCTTCACACACTGAGGTTAATTATGGAGTTCCACAGGGTTCAGTGCTAGGACCAATTCTGTTTACATTATACATGCTTCCCTTAGGCAGCATCATTAGAAGACATAGCATACATTTACACTGCTATGCTGATGACACCCAGCTCTATCTGTCCATGAAGCCAGTGTGATATTATTCTGTTATTATATGTTACCTTATATATGTAATCAAAGTAGTTGAATTAGAATACTGCTGTAGATCATATTATATCCTTTAAAATAGAGTGTGTGATCTGTATTAGTTTAGTTCTCATTATACTTTTGAGTTAACAGAACATATTCACATATTAGTTCATTAGATAAATGTGCATCACTCTGTATCCTTGATCTGCTGGGAATGTGTTACACTGTTTTCTTGACATGCTTAATTGTTGAATCATGAAGAGAAGGTTGTAAGCAGGAGACTCTGTGTCTAAAGACAGGGGAGATAGACAGACCACATTCCACACCCCCACCTTACAGAAAGCAGAGAAACAACTGCCGAGGTCATAACTTAGGCGCTGTAACAGAGAAAAAATGTGATGTTTTGGCTTTTACGACTAGCTGGGGGCCACTAGAGACTATAAAAAGCTGAGCAACCCGTCACCATTTTGAGACATGTGCCTGACCCTCTGGTAGCATCTCTCCCGTCCGGACGTTCTAATGCTCTTATTGTTGAATTGTATGCAAATAAATGATTGTTGATTGAGCATTGATACACCGAGTATTGTCCTTCCTTCAGCCCAAAGATTCAAAGAACTGCGTGTTTTCAACAACTTGGTGCCGTGTGACCCGGATCTTTGGTGTGCTGAGGAGGTGCAGATTTGACCTTTGGTGAGATCGTGAGGCGAGGTGAACAGAGGACCGGTCCAAAAATAAAAAGGTAAGCACAGCCTGTTGTATTATAAATACCAAATGTGCATATTGGGCTTTCCAAATTAATCTGTTCGCTGAGTCACATGTATTTTCACAGTAAATTTGTCGGTGTCTGGTTTTTGGCGCAAGATACTAACAACATAAGTTGAGGCTGAATTCCAGTGTGTTAAATAAACTGCTTCTACCGAGAAACTAATAAGACACTACGTTGAGCTAGTTGCAGTAAACTGCTTCTACCGAGAAACTAATAAGATACTACGTTGAGCTAGTTGCAGCCACTTTACCTTCCACATTTAATTTTGTCTAATACTGGCTTCTGTAGCAATAATACATTAGAATTTCTTCTGAAGACGCGGCCATTAGTTCAGTACATTGAAGTCGAGGTTTGTTTATTTTGTTTATGGTGTCAGTGACGTCCTGGCTTTTGCCGGCTATGAAATAGAAGTTGATTTAAGGACAAGCAGATGCTGGCTTCACGGTGCAGTTGGACGCTGGCAACGCGAGAGCGAAACACGTCCGTAGGTTTGGTTTATGATACGGCGTGTTCCGGTGGTGCGGCCGTGAAGTGCAGTAGTGGTTGGTGCTAGTTTTAGTACATTTGATAGAGGTTTTGACGGTGGTTTGTGGCGTCAGTCGAGTATAAAGGGCTGCGGCCATAATACAAAGTAAAAATTTAAGTAAATAGCAACACCTGGTTTATGATGTCAGGTATAACTTCGGGGATGCAAGCATCACTTTTATGATGCGACTTTGCTCCGTTGTGGCGGTCATAATCGCAGAGAAAGGGGTATTTTGGTCTATGGTGCAGTGTGCTTTCAGAAGATCTAATAGTTGAGCTCAGAGGTTTCTGTGTAAAATTCCCGCTGAGGAAAAGTGTTGTGTGTGAGTGTGAAAGCGCGCTCTGGGTGAGAGAGTGTGTGTGAAGCTGCGAGGCGCGCTCTGGGTGCTGTCGTGTGGGTGAAGCGCGCACTGAGTGAGAGTGTGACTGAGGCGCGCACTGAGTGAGTTTTGTGTGGAGTGTGAAGCGTGAACACAGTGACAGTGACGGTTAATGTGTTTGATTAGGAGGACATTAGAGCAAATACACATTTTAGGATCAAAGGTTGATGCCTAGTGTACCTGTGGAACATTTGCCTATGGAGTAGCGACCCTCCTGTCCGGGGACGCTTGGCCAGGACCGGCGGCGTCCGGGTGCTGAGGTGGTGACTTGGGGAGGTGAGGGCCCCCGCATAGCCACGGAAATAACACTGGAACGGCCGTGTAATCACGGGTTCACATTTATTTCCGGACTAGAACAAGACACATTTTGCGAACAAACGTTGAGTCTAGATTAGTAAAGAAATATAAAAAGGTTGAATTCCTCGTTTCAGTGGTTGAAATTGTTGTGTGCCTGTCCCCTGACGAGTGTGAAATTAAAATAAAGAGGGAATTTGGAGCCACATAGAGATAGACGGGCATAATTGGGTGTATTACTCTGTGGTGTAATAAAAATAAAAATGAGAGATAGTAAGAGGTGTGCAGTGGAGAATTATAGAGGAGTAGAGAGAGGAATGTGTTGGGAGACTGGCGTACAGTTTACGCTGTCAAGGTAGGCGGGTTGCCTGCTTATCGGTTTAAAAGTGATGAAAATGAAATTAAAATAAATCTCTTAGTGTGTTAATACAGGAAGCTGCGGACCTGGACCAACTGCCCCCACAAGCACAGCGGCCGAAGCAAAATTATAGGTAATGGGAACCACACCCAGCACGAATCAGCAGCTGTGAAACAGACAGCAGCGAGGAGAGAATTAGAGGAGAAATTAAGAGAAGTTTTAACACATAAAATTGGGGCCAACGGACTTGTGGAGGTTGGGAAGGCGTCCGGAGCATCACAACAAAAAGGTGAAACAAAAACACACACAAGCAGAGAAATCTGAGAGAAAGGCTCCTTTTAAGGTAACGCCTAGTTTGAGAAAAGATAAAATTAACCTGCTTTTATACAAATGCACATACACGCAATGAAGAAACAGCTTACACTCATGAACACGTGAAGATTTTCCAGCAAGGTTAAAGAAAAATTAACATACTTAAATGATGAAGTCTATACATTACTGACAAAGAAACCCTCTGGGTTGCAGGACAACAATTTAACTAAAAAAAAAAAAAGGAACACTGGTCTAACCAACCAGGCAAGACACAACAAATTTAGTGGTTAAAAGATTCAAATTGTGACATGTTTTCTGTTGATTGATTAATAAAAGTGATTACTGAATGAAAGAAAGTTCCTTTTTTGGGCTTTTAAACATGATCTTAAGAATTTTAACAGGTACTTGTGTTGTCCTGTCAACTTGGTGGGTTAGGAGTTGATTATATCGGGAGACAAAAAACAAAAAAAAAAGGGGAGAGAAGGCTGACATAGGGCCTGGCCCCATTGTCTCCCCTCTGAATAACACAGCCAACACAACAACATTTTCCTGTTTGTTTGTTTTTGTTTTTGTTTTTTGTTTGTTTTTGTTTTGTTTTGTTTTTGTTTTTTCTATACATATTTAATTACAGGCTGCTTTGCCGGCCCTGAAAGCCGAGGCTGACTGGACTCCTGCTCTCCCCCATACGTGACACTGACCAAATGCTGCAACAGCTGGACCCACAACAACGACCTGAGAATGTCAACAGACCTGCAGGAATGTGATCTCAGGCAGCCGAGACGGAGAGCACTAAACTTAAGGCCCGTTTCACTACACGGGGGAAAATTCCCAGACTGCGTCAGCTGACAGAGCTGTGACGAGACGCCCGCCAAGCCCGAATGAAAAGTAAGGCCGAGCGAAAGAATGCTGACCTTGATAACTTTGCATTCACACTGTGCAGGACAGTGATGGACCAACACGGATGATCGGGTGGCGAAAAAGGGCGTGACCGAGACAGGAGGAGTAACTGAGGTCAGAAGGCACCTCAGAATGGACAAAAACACAGAAGAAGATGCAGGTTTCACCTGCGGTGAACATCGACACTGGAGAAAGGACTGCCCCAATTGGGGTCAGAACCAGGACGGACTGAATTTTGAGCAGCAGCAGCAGCAGCAGCAATGGTCGCAAACAAACTGAAAAAGGAGGGGGGCAGGACCCCAGGGCACGCTTCAGGCCGTGGTTTACCCAGAACACCAGAACAGGAAAGTGATGAACACAAACACCCACACAAACACACACATCTACATGCACTGACTCAGAATGAAGAGAAACACACACACACACACACACACACACACACACACACGGGAATGTTGATTCACTGAGAAGTGATGCACACACATACACATGCACACGCTTGTGCAATGAAGAGTGATCCACACACACACACACACACACACACACACACACACACACGCTGATGCAATGAAGAATGCTTTGCTTATGCTGATATGCAAAATGCTGCACACAAACATCCCAATGCATAATTTTTATGAGGAGCCATTGATTTCCATTGATTACCATTGATTACTTAGAATGTGTTATATGTCACCTAGAAGGCATTTATGTAGATTTTAGGAATAAGCTCTAAAACGGTTTGGTTATGAAAACAATGTCTGTGCGTGATGTCTGTTTATGGCTCAAGGCCTTGACTGAATTCTTTGCTGTGCTTCACACAGCCCTGATGAGGAACAGTGGCACAGAGTGAAAATGATGAATTAATAGTGTAAGTTTTAGGTCGGAGTACGGCATTTTCTGTGATTGAGTTTTAATTCAAGGAGGAACAAAAGGTGTTACGGCACCTGAGGTTCTCATTCCCACACAATATTGTCCTGGCAGGAAGCAAAATGTTCCTGTGAATTTCTGGTTGATTGTTTGGTTTTGTTTAGCGCTAGCTTGATTTTATCAGTGAGCCTTGGCTTGTGTTCTTTCTCGTAAGCGAGAGAGGGATAGTTTTATGCTTGGACATGTCTGCAACGGGCCCTAGTTTGTGTTATTTTAGTAGTATTTTGTTGGTTATGTCTGTTTTCGTTTTTGTTACAGTGCACTGGAGAAAAAAACATCTGAGAGGTGTGATCCACCGGTGGTGATATGTTGATATTTTGTGAGTTTATGATTTAACAATCAGCTCTTTAAACCAGGCCTGAAAGATTGAAATTTAAAGCGCTATGAAATATTCTTACAAAAACAGTTGCAAAGTGTGCTTCTCCATGATTGTAATTGGCTTGGGAGAAATTCACTTATAGGGAACACTGAGAAGTTCTGAGTCTAAAAGGATTGCACCGAGTCAATCCGGCCCAAAAAACAACAAGGAATTGTTTTCCTTTAAAATGATGACGTCATCTTGCTGGTGATGGATGCTCGAATAGGTTGCGCGGGAGACTCCATTATCAGCAACATCTGGTATGAATGTGTATGGAGGTATGCATGTGAATGGACTGTGATGGACTGACAACTAAAAGTTTTGACTGACTTGATACTGAGACAATGACTGCACCCACTTTAGGATTAGTAAATGCCAATAAACAATTCATAAACAATTCACCCAGGCGACAAGAGAAGGGTGGGTGCTTCGCTTTGTTTTGTTTTTTCAGGAGCAGGAGGATAAGAGAGACTGGAGGAGGAGACTCTAGCTTCACATAAGTATGAACTGCAGACTTAACACTGTGGTTGCTGATTTTGAGTTACTGATGTTTGCATTAAGAAAACTGTGCTATAGTAGCTGTGTTTGGACTAAGGTATCATGTTATATTATTGGGAATGCCAAATGCTACAGTGGAGAAGACTTTTTGATACCACTCATGACAGGAATATGTTATTATTAACCACAGCAGGCCACTGTAAAAAAGTCAATTAAATTTTATAGAGGAAAATCGCCAAAATTGAACAATACCTATGAATGACTGGCCACATTCAGAATAGAGATATGCAATAATAAACATTGGTCCACATGATTTAGGTTCTCACTTGAAATAGTAAGTTATTAAATGTAGAATATAATCGACAGGGACATTTGATAGGATGTGGTACTGAAAAAGAACAAGAGCAAAGTAAATAAAGAAAATATTGTGTTTAGTTTGGATAAATTCAAATTAAAATGTACCATTACACTCAGAGGATCAATATGAAATAAAACATATGCAAAATTTGTAGGAAGTACATGACTGATAACTGTTCTGTCCTGAGCATTTGTTTCCAGAGCACCCACTTGACCACACCAACAGTTTCTCGCCACCGAGGAGGGGTACTTGCAAAAAGAATAGAATAAAAATCTGAGTTTAACAAAACATTTTAAATGTAAATATCAAGCTTACCTTTCTTTTTCCATGAAATGTGCTAGTGGGCACGCCAGCCATTTTGAAAAGGTGGGCAAAACAATTGGCAAGGCCACACCCCCACACATGTGATATAATTTTAAAGGTACTGTTGCCCTCTCTAAGAAACATCAGGACTTAGAGGAGTGGCAAGTAGAGTATGCGAGCTACAAGCAAAAACTAAAATGTGTACTACAGTGTGCAAAAATGAAATACTGGGTCATCAGGGGGTCATGAGGGACATTTATAAAACTAAAAGTCCCACTAACCTTAAAGTGCACTTGAAAAGCCCACACAAGAAGGTTAACCTAGCTTACCTAGAAGACCTCATCAGGGGGAGCACACTCCCCCTCCTTGAAGAGCTCACCCACTCAACCCGCATCCCCAGAAAACAGCTAACCCCAGATAAGGCAGCGTGATGTATCCCGAGACAACAGGACTGGGACATCTAAATAAAGGTGTGAAACAATCGCCTTCAAAAGGTTATCAATTCACTTGAACCAAAATTAGGACCACACGGTGCGGCAAGAGTTAATAGTTATTAGTCTCAACACCCAAGGATAACCAGAAGAGCATGATTGATATGATGGAACTGGGATTTTGTTACACTTAATTTTTGCAAAACACAAACAAAACTAAATTGAAACTAAGGATTTTCAGAAAATAAAAACTACACTAAACTAGAAAAGAATTGGTAAAAACTAATTAAAACTGATATAAAATTGAAAATCTGAAGTCGAAGCTAAATAAAAATAAAAACTGATGAAAATTGCAAAACTATTACAACCCTGGGGCAGAGATTGGCAAATCTGACCAGGAAACGTTATAAAATGGATTGTCAGGATAGTCAGCGTTAAAGCCACTTTTGACAGTCCATACTAGGATGGCATTGGACATCTTCGGGGCAGAAAAGGGTTGGTGTGACCAAGGTGTGGTTTGGCTTGTTGTATGTACATTTCAAAATGTTACAGCTCTGGATGGACCAGTTACCAGGGCATGGAAGGATGACAGACTTTATTACATGAGGAGAAGGGACATTTTCGGGATCAAAGATCCTCAGGGATGACAAGGCTGGAGCAACGGTACTCGAGAGAAGAATTTCTGATACTTTCTGAGATATGATGTCACTAACCTTCTCTTTTAATTGTCTAGCTCCAATGAATTGACACATGGGAGTGTGTCAAAAAGGGGGAGTTGAGTCCGAACATCAAACAATGGTGTTATGAACATCTTATGACGTTATTTCGGTGTTTAATAATTTAGCTATGGTAAAACTTAAGCTTATAATGTGTTAGACTTAGAAAGGGTTCACTAATTTTTGATTTCTTTTACACACACATAGATTATGATTAGAATAGGTCCTGAACATAATATTTTAAACCAAATTTGAATCATTAGAACAACAATGGATAACAATATTAGATTATCAAGGCTAGGGAGAGAGGTGTTTTGGTTTTCTGTCTCTTGCAGAGAAAGGAACAGACACCAGACGGGGACACGGAGATGTGAGGACCCTTCACAGCAGGGACAGATGTAGGGACAGCCGAGACAGCAACTGGGGTCAAGTGTCATGACGTTTGGGCTCCTGGAGAAGATGGATCCCACAAACACAGCAATAACCATGAAGGGGTTGGCGAAAACCAGGAACACCAGACCAACGAGGTTCGAGAGGCTCTTGGCAAAAAGGGGGACACGCCGGTGACCCCAAAACACACAGATCCTTGTTTGAAATCGGGGCGGAATAATCCCCAGAACTGTGCAATGACTAAAGGGTGGTCTAACCCCGGAGGTCGAAGAAAGAAGCTGAGAATCACCCAACTGGAAGACACTGGTAGCTGCAGCAATAAAAATAAAGGTTAAAAGCTCCTTAGACAGAGGTTCTAGTCTAAGTACATTTGAAAGGTATAAGGGGGCATTAAAATGGGAGTGGAAAACTGGAGCACCAAAATAAAGCTGTGGGAAAATGGGGAGTGATGGGAGTGTCATCTGTAACTGCTGTTATGGTTGTAAATCTAACGTTGCTTGCATCTGAACTGCGTGAACACAGAGGTCATCCCCCATATGGTCCACCCGTTAAAGGGGGACAGAGGGCCTCAGGATCAAGAAAACTTGGACCTTGCAACGCTGAAGTGCTTGTTATTAGTGATCTCTTTAATGAGAGATCAAAAGAGGGTATTGTGATATTATTCTGTTATTATATGTTACCTTATATATGTAATCAAAGTAGTTGAATTAGAATACTGCTGTAGATCATATTATACCCTTTAAAATAGAGTGTGTGATCTGAATTAGTTTAGTTCTCATTATACTTTTGAGTTAACAGAACATATTCACATATTAGTTCATTAGATAAATGTGCATCACTCTGTATCCTTGATCTGCTGGGAATGTGTTACACTGTTTTCTTGACATGCTTAATTGTTGAATCATGAAGAGAAGGTTGTAAGCAGGAGACTCTGTGTCTAAAGACAGGGGAGATAGATAGACCACATTCCACACCCCCACCTTACAGAAAGCAGAGAAACAACTGCCGAGGTCATAACTTAGGCGCTGTAACAGAGAAAAAATGTGATGTTTTGGCTTTTACGACTAGCTGGGGGCCACTAGAGACTATAAAAAGCTGAGCAACCCGTCACCATTTTGAGACATGTGCCTGACCCTCTGGTAGCATCTCTCCCGTCCGGACGTTCTAATGCTCTTATTGTTGAATTGTATGCAAATAAATGATTGTTGATTGAGCATTGATACACCGAGTATTGTCCTTCCTTCAGCCCAAAGATTCAAAGAACTGCGTGTTTTCAACACCAGATAACACACACCAATGAGTTAAACTGCAGGAATGTCTTAAAGACATAAAGACCTGGATGGCCGCTAACTTTCTGCTTCTTCATTCAGATCAAACTGAGGTTATTGTACTCGGCCCTGAAAATCTTAGAAATATGGTATCTAAGCAGATTCTTACTCTGGATGGCATTACCTTGGCCTCCAGTAACGCTGTGAGGAACCTTGGAGTAATTTTTGACCAGGACATGTCCTTCAACGCACATATTAAACAAATATGTAAGACTGCTTTCTTCCATTTGTGCAACATCTCTAAAATTAGAAATATCCTGTCTCAGAGTGACGCTGAAAAACTAGTTCATGCATTTATTACTTCCAGGCTGGACGACTGTAATTCATTATTATCAGGATGTCCAAAAAACTCACTGAAAAGCCTTCAGCTGATCCAAAATGCTGCAGCAAGAGTCCTGACAGGGACTAGAAAGAGAGAGCAGATTTCTCCTGTTTTGGCTTCCTGTTAAATCCAGAATTGAATTCAAAATCCTGCTCCTCACATACAAGGTCTTAAATAATCAGGCCCCATCTTATCTCAATGACCTTGTAGTACCATATCACCCTATTAGAGCACTTCGCTCTCGCTCTGCAGGCCTACTTGTTGTTCCTAGAGTATTTAAAAGTAGAATGGGAGGGAGAGCCTTCAGTTTTCAGGCCCCTCTTCTGTGGAACCAGCTTCCAGTTTGGATTCAGGAGACAGACACTATCTCTACTTTCAAGATTAGGCTTAAAACTTTCCTTTTTGCTAAAGCATATAGTTAGGGCTGGACCAGGTGACCCTGAATCCTCCCTTAGTTATGCTGCAATAGACGTAGGCTGCCGGGGGATTCCCATGATGCATTGAGTTTTTCCTTTCCAGTCACCTTTCTCACTCACTATGTGTTAACAGACCTCTCTGCATTGAATCATATCTGTTATTAACCTCTGTCTCTCTTCCACAGCATGTCTTTATCCTGTCTTCCTTCTCTCACCCCAACAGGTCGCAGCAGATTGCCCCGCCCCCCCTGAGCCTGGTTTTGCCGGAGGTTTCTTCCTGTTAAAAGGGAGTTTTTCCTTCCCACTGTTACCAAAGTGCTTGCTCATAGGGGGTCATATGATTGTTGGGTTTTTTTCTCTGTATTTATGAAGCGCCTTGAGGCGACTTATGTTGTGATTTGGCGCTATATAAATAAAATTGAATTGAATTGAATTGAATTAACAGTTATTATCAGTACAGGCGTCTTAAGTTCATGTTTATTTTTCTGGAGAAGCGCACAGAGTAGGTTGATTGTTGAGATAGGGCATTGTGTGTTGCTATACTGGCGAGGCCAGGAAAGGTGGTTGTTAGGCTGAAATTGTTAAATGTTGCCATTATTGTACTTAAGTTTGTAAGCCTGGCCTTAAACTGTGTGCTCAGAGACATGCTTCTGTTTCTGTTGCCCTCCCCAGCCTGTTGAATGGTGAGGGGGGCTATAGCGTAACTGTAGGCACATCCTCAGCAGGAAGTCACACAAACGTACCCCCACACACACACAAACATGCTCGCACATGCATATACACACACACACACACACGCAGTGTTTTAACCTTTTGTGACCATAGGGGTTTTTTACAATGGGTGTTTGTGTAAACTGTGTGTCACACAAAAAAAAGTCTGCAAGCGGGGGCTGGTTCTTTGGAGTAATCTGAGCTCGAGGGCAGAAGGGCTGCCCCGAGATCCTCCCCTTGCTGTAGCATGTGAAAACCGATCGATTGCTGTTCTGTATTTCCTTCTTTACAGGAATCAGTCTGAACCAGCGGGCCTGCTGTAGCGCAGACCCAACAGCGGTGTTGAGTCTGTTCCAGAAGTCGAGATAAATGTAAGAATTTAGAAGAAGAGAGGGCTGTAAGTTAGGTAGACGTAAAAAAGTTGCACCTGTAACATGTGACACAAGGTTCAGCAAATAAGAAGCAACTTTATTCCCGTGTGTGGATCATTGATTCCTTCTTTTGTTTTTTTGAAGGTGCAGCACCCAGTCCTGGAGAGAATGTGGTATTGTGTTAGCACACACCTGGATGCTCCACAGCAAACTGACAAAATCTGCTGTTAAAGAGGTGCACACACTTACTGATGACCAACCAATGAACTAAATCTGATTAGACTTGATTAGTATTTGGCTGCTCATTGCCCTCCTAATTCCTGTGGAAGCAATGAGTCCTTACTGACCTCCTCCTCCTCTCTCCTCTTCAGCACCTCCACAATCCGTCCGAACTCTTCTTCTCTTTGTATGGCCTCGGCATCTCGAGTCTCTTCTTGCTCCGCTCGTGTCATGACAACCACCGCCAAAATGAGACTGAGCAGGAAGAAACAACCCGGGAAGAAGACGAACAGAAAGACGATCAGATAGGATTTTCCTGCAGTTCGCAACGTCTGCAAAGGGACAGACAGGTGAGAGAAACAGATGAGACAACCGGAGTACTGGGAGGAGCCTGCATGTGGTCATCGGTGAGTTACTGACCAACTGCATCAGGCCTTCCCAGAAGTCGTGCATCATGAGTCTGAAAAGTGACATCAGAGACCAGAAAAACGAGTCGTAGCTGGTGTATCCGAAGTTTGGGTTACTTCCTGCTTTCACACAGGTGAAACCATCTGGACAGCACCTGAACACATAAAAAACAGTTTGTTTTTATTGTTGTTGTTGTCAGTGAATGAAAGAGACTCATGTTTACTTACTCAGCGTCTGACTGGTTTCCACACACCAGAGGATCAGGATGTCCAGGAATGTAGTAATAGTTTTCTAGAAGGCAGACAGACATCCAAACCGTACAAACAGATCATATTTCACCTTTCTAATTTAAGGGCAGGGGTGGCAACGATGACAGGTGCTGAAGTCTGCACTACAAAGCCAGCTGAACATTTCTAAACTTTCTAATCGATTCTCGCAGAGCCCCAGGTCCTGATAACATCCCTGGACGAGCACTGAGGGACCGTGCTGCAGAGCTGTCTTCACGGACATGTTTAATACATCACTGAGCCAGGAAATACTCTCAATGACAGATTCAAGGTCACATTTACTCCGCAATTCTCAGCATCTACATTGTTGCGGGTGATTTTAAAATCTGATAACAACAAATAAAACTGTTTTTGGACCTGAAGACTTTTCCTCAGAGGTTCACCTGATCTCACATGAGATCTCTTTCCACTGCTTTCATTGTAATGTTGGAAGAAGACCTGCGAGTCAGCCATCTGACTGTCTTAAAAGGCTAACCGGCCAATCAGGACGTGGTACGACCATCATACCTGGAGAGGTGGTGTGGTTGTGGAAATCGAACTCTGTCGTGTTTGTGTTCATCGACCAGATGACACATTTGTTCTTCAGGGTTCCCATGAAGAGCTGTAAACCAATCATAGCCAAGATGCTCAGGCAGAACAACGTCAGGATGATGACACAATAAAGCCTCTTCACCGATTGGACAAGAGCTTCGACTGTCTTCTTCAGACCTGTGAAGACAGCCCCACGCTGTGAATACAAGTCGCACACACACACACGCACAGACACACACAGACACACACAGACACACGCACGCACACACACACAGACACGCACACACACACACACACCTCGGCTGCATGTGAAGATCTTCAGCAGCAGAGAAATCGTCATCAGCACAGCAAACTTCCCCAAATCTACGAACTGTGACACCAATCTGAGACACAGAGTCATCATCACCACCTTCATCATCATCATCATTATGAAGCAGTGATTAAAGCAGCTGTAAAACATAAAGACACATTTACAGCCGAGCAGGAAAAAGCCAAAGTGTGTCGAGCAGAACATACAGAAGCAAAGCCGGTGATGAGGACGTGACAGTTAGTGTCCTAATATAAATCTAAAACCTTTATCAGTGACAAAGGTAGAGGAGACGTACACAGGAAAGCTACACAGGAAAGAGCAGCACAGCGAGCATTCGGCTACAGGAGGTTAGCTTGTTACCAAGCCTTAAGAAACATCAAGAGTCTCTGTGGTCAGTTTGCTGGGACAGTGTTTGATGTCAGCCTGGATTCAAACACTGAAAGAGTCCCAAACCTAAACAGGGAGTTTCAGTGCCTGAACCAAGGAACAACTAAACTCGAAATATAAGGGTAATAACAAAGGAACGGCCCCGGGGCAGACCCAGGACATCGTGGAGAGATCTCAGCTTTTCTACTTAGGCTGCTGTCCCTGCAACCCAGCTTCAGATAAGCAGAAGAAAACTGGATGGATGGATGTGGTGGTGAAAGCAGCAAAAAGATCATTTTCATCTTTGCAGCTGGAAAAAGCCCACCTTATTTGCACGGACATGGATCTATAGATATGAGACCACACTGACAAGAACTGTGTTGGTGTAACTGTAAAGGTCACGTCCAGCATTGAGTGGATTCAATCGGTGGATCACATTTCTTGAGTATTTTCTGAGCTGCAGTGAGCCTTGTTATTCAGGACTGAGAGGCTCTTATTGTGAAAGCTCTTTTATACTGTTTCCTGTTTTTTGGATCACGTTAATCTGTAACCAACATTAACCCCCTAAGATCCGAACTCTTCCTCGGCATGCATTTTTAATTTCTCTTTGATATTTGGGCATATTGGGACCCGATGAATGTAAAAATAAAGAATTACCAGATTATTTTTTTTACCTAATTTTTGTTTCTAAGAAAAATGAAAGCCACATATGAGGATATTTGTTTAAAATTTCAGTAGAACAGTAGGAGTATAATGTCCTCGTGAGTGGATATCAGGCCGTTGCAGAGCGAAATTGAGTATTTCGGTCTAAATAACCCAAAATGTGATGTCCACACGTGGACGCCAGGTCCTAGGAGGTTAAAGAAGTGAACAAAGAGGACCTCTTCCGTTAACAAACTCACAGTATAAGCAGTCCTAATTGTACCTCATCAATGAGCTTGGAGAGACACCTTCAGCAGCAACAGCTTGATGTGATCATTTTCTGTATGACTAATCAGTCTGGCTCGATTAGGAGCTGGGGCTGCTTACCCTCTTAACTCCCATGAAGGCAATAAGGCCGGACTTGTTTTTTTCTCAGGATCGTCCTGTGAAAACTTTCTTTTCCAATAACTGTACGTGTCGGAGAATCACGGCAGAGAAATAAGTCTCACCAACTTCATGTCAGCCGTTTTCCAATAAATCTAAAACAGATTACACTGAATTTTGTTTGTGCAACCTGAAGTTGCCCCCTGCTGGTCATTAGAAAGAATGCAGATTCATGGCTTTACATACAGTCTGTGTGAGAGTGTGAGGTGTGTTATTGAGCCTTACAGGGTGCTGATGATGATGATGTCCAGCCAGTTCCAGGGATCTCTGAGGAAGGTGAAGCGTCCCACACAGAAGCCTCCCGCCACGACTTTCACCAGAGCCTCAAACACGAAGATTGCCATGTACACGTACCTGTTCACATAAACGTGAGACAGAGAGCTTTCACACCAGAGAAGTTTGGGCTCGGGAGAGCCCGAATGCCCTGGAGGGACTTTCCCTGCCGGATACACAATGGACGGAGGATCGTGTGCCTGGCAGGACTGTGGATCGAGGACGCTGAAGATATCTACCTATTCGGAACCATGAAAACAGGGTTCTTGCTGATCGGAGCTGGCTTGGCCCTGGTTTATCGGAGAATTAAGAAAGTGGAACCGGCTGTTCAAACCCCCCCAAGGCTGCCCGCTGGGATTGAAACGATGGGACGAGGCGTGATTTCTCAGAATGGGCTCACTGAGTGCAGCACGGTTAAGATCTTGGAGAATCTTATGGCTGCCGTGAATACTCAGAATAAGACCTCTGAGCGAAAGTTGGATCACATCTTGGAGCAGCTCTCTGCTCCAAGATGACAAGACCACGGAGCGCAAGTTTGATAACATCATGGAGAAGCTCGCGGCTCTGCAACGGGAGATTGAGAGACCAGTGTCGGAGTGTTAAAGAACAGCTTTGAAATTCTCATGAGTTGTCCGCATAAAAGAAAAATCACCATCATAATGCAGCTGTCCCTTCGGTGCCAGATGTCGGCTCAAGGCTGGAGCCGAACAACAACACCCTGATAACGACTGTCTTGAGTCTGTTCCTTCTATTCCATGCAAGGCCATCTGGGTTGGCTGGAAGACTGTTTACTTAGCCTGGCAGGGTGAAGGACACTGTCTCAGCTAAACTCTGGACACGCACACACATACATCAACACTGATATGCACACACTCATCCCCCCTCCCTTTCCAAACGCCTCCGATGCTTGTTCCCTCCTGGAGAACACGGCGGGTCTGAGACAGTAAAGTGCTTCCATTATACTGAAGAGGAGGCAAACACTTCCACCGCAGATCTCTCCTAAATGGACGAGTCACACAAAAGCTGTCTCGATGGAGAAACATCACAACAGGCCCTTTAAGCCGTCTCTTAATTGTCTGTATGACAAATCTGTTCACATATCAGAACATTCTGAGCATTTCCTGACTCGACAACAGCGAGCAAAGTCAGTTTGACCTTTACAGACCTGTGTGTGCTGCTGCTGTCAGACTGAGGACAGACTGAGGACAGACTGAGGACAGACTGGCTCTTTGTCTTTGAGCCTTAGCATGGATTTAGACTTTAAAACCATTCTCATGCTGTGACTCATCGATGCTGCCATCAACAGCCCTGTTCATCACTTAGTCGTGTTTTTCTGCTCCAGATGAAAGATCTGTGTGTGTGTGTGTGTGTGTGTGTGTGTGTGTGTGTGTGTGTGTGTGTGTGTGTGTGTGTGTGTGTGTGTGTGTGTATCTTACTTCACCACAGGAAATTTGAACTCCAGAACACCGAAGCCCAGGATCGCCAGTAGGATGAATATACTGAAGAATGTGTGAAAGTTCAGGGAAAACTCAGCTCACCTGGTCCAGAGAGCTAAAACCTGACCACACAGAGGCTCCTGACACTATGACATCATAAAGCAGGGCTGCCCAATCCCAGTCCTCGAGAGCTACTATCCTGCAGCTTTTAGATGCATCCCTACTCCAACACAGCTGAATCAAATGAATGGCTTGTTATCAGGCCTTTGCCAAACATGATGGCATGCTGAAGAGGTAATCAAACCATTTGATTCAGCTGTGTTGGAGTAGGGATGCATCTAAAAGCTGCAGGATAGTAGCTCTCGAGGACTGGGATTGGGCAGCCCTGTCATAAAGGATATGGATGAAGAAGGGTCTTGATGGCGAGGGTCCTCAACGGGTTGAATGGACTCAGCAGGTAACAAGACGAGTCAGCACTAAACCTGTTAATGATGTTTCCTTTACTGAGAACCATGAAGGTCTGCAGAGAGACAGGTGAGAGACAGACAGGTGAGAGACAGACGGGTGAGGGACAGACAAGTACGAGACAGGTAAGAGACCTTGCGTGATTGGTAGAAGGGATCTAGATCCTCCAATGGGGTGTTGAGAAGCTGAGGTGGCAGGTCCCCATAGATTAAGGGGAGGGACTTTCCAGTCTCCAGGTGAGCAGCTGGTTTGGGCAGGTTTTTCTGAGTTACCTAGGTTACACACAGGACCTTCCCGTCATGCCGTTGATCAGCGTTATCGAGTGCACTTATTAGTTATCAGTTACTGACAGCTGAAAGTTTGATCAGTACCCATTTATTCTTCCACGTCTTTCGCTCCTTTGCCCCAGTTACATGTTGCTGTTGGACTTCCTGTGAGGCCGTTGTGAAGTGTCTGAAGACCTCCGTACCCACAGGTGGCAGCAGAGACACCATGCTGTCATCCTGCAGTGCTGCCCGGATCTTGTTGTCACCTAGCAGCAGGGTTCTACGGGGAAAATAGGGGTGGCATTTTGATGTTTTGATCGGACCATCATGAGACAGGTTAGTTTCACTGTTTGAAACTAACCTGTCTCATGACAGTCCGATTATTTAGAAAACATTCATTAAGTCGTGAGCACTCTGGGATATAAGCCCGAGCTAAAGCACTTAACGGGTTTACTTTAGGGGGCGCCACAGACCGCACACGTTTAGAAATCAGTTAAATGTATTTGTGTGAAATTAATTTTGTCAGATTTAAGACACCAGAGATAGGCAAGTAATGCGTTACTGTAATCCAATTAGTTTTTTTTAAATTAACAAGTAATATAAGGGACTACTATTGCAAAAAAAGTAATTAGATTACTGTTAGTTTCCCATAAGCACGCTGTGTTACTGTGCTACTAAACCGTGATTTTTTTTTTTGTGAGAGTGTCTCATGACAATGACATAAGCGTGTGCGACATTCGTGGTAACAGACGTGTGAAGATCAACAATGGATAATATGGAGCGATGGAGAAAGTAAGACCACGCAGCGTTTAAAGCGTGGAAGTAATCACATTACTTTGAGTTTAAATCCGTAAAAAGGGACACAAACATTAGCGTCTGCTGTTCCCTCTGCGTGGGAAGAAAACTCTTTTCTACAGCGAAAGATGAAACTTCAAATCTGAGCGAGCAGAGAGCACGCTGCCACGGGAATGTGACATTCACAGACAAACCACCGGATCCCCCCATGACATGACCACTGTGGGCAAACCTCCACCCGCCCCACTCCTGCTAAACAGGTGACAATAGATTTAGGAGCTGCTGAGTCTTTGATTTTTGTTTATTTTCTCCTGTGTTTTACTTGCATCTATTTGAAAGAGTGAGTGTAAACACACAAAAAAATGTTTTATATACTGGATTATGCAGAAAAAATAGAATTTGCTGGAAGGACTATTGCTCGATAACGTATTCAGGTTGTGTATCATGTTTTTGAAAAGTAACTAAGTAAATGCTTTTGAAAATAAGTAATCAGTATTTAGCAACTAATTACTTTTCAAGTAACTTGACCAACACTGCCCTACCCAGTTTAATGAGTAGTGACTCATTAAACTGGGTAGGGCATCTTATATCTGTTATGAAACATTTCACATCACACAACCTACAGAAATGGGTGAGGGTCACAGTGAGGTCAGCTAACGTCATATCATGTTTACTTTGACAAAACCTCCAATCAAGAGGAGTTTTTGATTTTATTGTTTGATTTTTTTTAATCAACTTAACACTTTGCTGTCTTTTAAATTTCTGCCTGTGATGTTACGTAAGTTACGTAAGGCTTCCTCTTCACACATTCAGGACTCTTGACGTGTAGTTGTACCTAGAGTGCGTAGCTGAACATGTGTTTTTTATGTGTTCATTGAGGAAAACTTTGCAGAGATGTGAATGATAAAGAACAAAGGCTGTCTTCAATACAAAATCAATACAAATCCTTTCTGAAATCCTGTGCCGCCCACCTGATCCAGCCCTAACGATATGCTTGTCCCCTGCACACTTTGCCCCTCTTTCCTCTCCACTCTCAGATGCTAAAACTCTCAAATAAAGCAAAAAGTAAAAAAGAAGAAACTGTAAAAGAAACATATGAAACATTAATTTTGATCCATATAACCATAAACCACCTGCTTTATGTGCCAATAACACAGTTTTATTTGTGGTATTATTTGTATTTTCTTAGTATTTTATTACTTTTTTTTGCTATAGCAATGCTTCTAAAAAATATCCTCCATTGTCATAAATGGCCTGTATTTGTACAGCGCTTTACTAGTCCCTAAGAACCCCAAAGTGCTTTACACATCCAGTCATCCACCCATTCACACACTGGTGATGGCAGCTATATTGTAGCCACCCTGGGGCGCACTGACAGAGGCGAGGCTGCCAGACACTGGCGCCACCGGGCCCTCTGACCACCACCAGTAGGCAACGGGTGAAGTGTCTCGCCCAAGGACACAACGACCAAGACTGACCGAGCCGGGGCTCGAACCGGCAACCTTCCCATTACAAGACGAACTGCCAACTCTTGAGCCACGATCGTAATAGTAATTATAATAGTAATAGCATTTTAGGATTGCAGTTCTACACAGAGGAAGGAGTGCAGGTTTGTGAACCAAAGTCTATCACTGTCCCACACATTTCACTGAAAACCAGTTTAAATCAGACTTACAGCTGTGAAGGATTCAGCCTCAGCTGATTGGCTCTCCTCAGCAGCGCGCCTCTCTCCTTCGTGCTGCTCCAGAAATCAAAAAAAGACATTTTTCTGTCTTCAGCGTCCCACCTCTCTCTGATACAGCTCTGTCTGTCTCTCTGTCTGAATCTGTCTGTTTTCAGTGATCAGCTCTCTGCTCCAGCTGTTTGTCCATGGCTCCTCCCACATTAGTTACAACACACACACAAAGGAACAGAATTGGGAACCGTGTTCTCCCAAAGAGACTCCCACATCCTGATTTCCTGGAAACAGTCTCTCTATCACACACAGAGACACAAACACAGGAATGAAGCTGTTGGTTGTTTTATAAGAACTCTGTTCATCTGTGGACAAAAACATCTGAGCCATTCTGTCTACTGATTTCATCCTCCCCTGAAAACCCATCTGACTGACTAACTCTGCACACTTTCAGTTAGATTTCTGTCTTTTTTAATTCATTTTTGGCTTCACATTCCTCATCACCTACTTATTACTGCTTAGGTTAATAGGTAGGTTAATAAGTATGTTTAGGTTGTGTTTCATCCTAAACATCAAACTATGTCTTCATCAAACAGCTGCTGGCAATTTCCACGATTTCCATAATAAATAGAGTAAATTTGACAAGTTCACTGCATACTTTCTTATTGTGATATCCACAGGAAAAAAAAACAACTATGTAATTTCTGGAGAAACTGTGGTGGGATTGTTGCTACTGGTGGACTGGTGGTCTTTGTTCTTGGTTGCAGGTAAAGACAAAGTGAAAGGGGCGATGGCTCATAAACACAGGGGTAGTTACAATCAATATGTTCCTGCATTCAAAGTGTCGTCACCCTCATCATTCAGGGACATTTACTTTGTTGTAATAAAGCTCTCCCTCTGAGTACGGGATCATTTTGCCCACTGCAAAACGTTTACAGTTTCTCTCTGAGATTATAGGGACATCTGAAAAGGTTGTTGATGTGTAACAACACCCATAAAAAATATTAGCATGGAAAATGCCGCTGTTCATGCTGTACTCACAACCTTGGAAACACAAGGTAGAGGTCAGCTTTGAACAACTGCAAAGCTCTCCAGAGAGTTGTGCGGTGTGTCGAAAGGATAATTGGAGGTGAGCTTCCCACACACATACGTGTGTGTATATACCTATATCTCTTTTAGTTTTTTAAATTAACAAGTAATATAAGGGACTACTATTGCAAAAAATGTAATTAGATTACTGTTAGTTTCCCATAAGCATGCTGTGTTACTGTGCTACTAAACCGTGATTTTTTTTTGTGAGAGTGTCTCATGACAATGACATAAGCGTGTGCGACATTCGTGGTAACAGACGTGTGCAGATCAACAATGGATAATATGGAGCGATGGAGAAAGTAAGACCACGCAGCGTTTAAAGCGTGGAAGTAATCACATTACTTTGAGTTTAAATCCGTAAAAAGGGACACAAACATTAGCGTCTGCTGTTCCCTCTGCGTGGGAAGAAAACTCCTTTCTACAGCGAAAGATGAAACTTCAAATCTGAGCGAGCAGAGAGCACGCTGCCACGGGAATGTGACATTCACAGACAAACCGCCGGATCCCCAAAAAAGAAACGTATCCAAAATCACACAAACAGAAAATGCATTAACCTTATACAAGAGAGCTCATGAAGATTAATGCACAGACACTGATTAAACCTGGCTAAGAACATAGACATATGTAATGAAAATCAGCTTGCTACTTTCATAAGTGTTAGAATAGTGTGAAGTTAACACACTTAAAGCTTGAAGTAATTAGTGAATTGGAAGTGCTCTTGTGGCGATTGAGCAAAACAAGTGATTACTCTAGGAAGAAAATTCAAAATAATTTAATAATGTGGTAAGATTTAAATCTGTCTTTCTCTTGTCACGGTAACTTCCTGAGATAAGACTCAGTATGCAAATTAGCTGAAATGAGTGGTGAGAAAGAAGCTTCCTGTGTGGAAACAGAGCAGTGACTGAGGAGGATTACTTGGTGAAATTAAGCCCCGTGTTTGCCTTTGCTCTCTGTTGCGTCGTACCCTCAACATGCTGTGTGTTTGTCCAGTTTTCCTGCACCTCGGTTCAAAGTCTTGTTTTGTTTTTGCTTTGCTTTTGTGAGTTTTGCCAGCAATAAAGCTGTTTTGAGTTCCAGTCCCGCTCTTTCCTGCCTGCCTGCCACACAGCCAACAATGCCAGTTTCTGGTAGTTGCAGCTCTGAGTGTTTGTTTCTTAATGGTATGAAAAAGATGTCGTCGGAGTGTAAACCAACTGGTCCCAGCTGCAGAACCCTTTGGAACCAGAGAGTGTTGTTCACACATGAAGCCTAGTCATGGAGCTCCAGATATGTTCTAGAAACATCTATTTACATCCTGTCTCAGAGCGACGCTGGAAAAGTCATTTTTGACCAGAATATGTCCTTCAGTGTACAGATGTGCATATTAGCTTCTCTTCACTGGTTTTCTTTTAAATCCAGAATTACATTTAAGATCATTGTCGTCACATGGAGAAGTGAATGACCCTTAACCGCTCTAAGCCATGCAGCTGTAACCTCAGGCTATGGAGAGATGAATGCACTGAATGCCTCTTTTCATTCTCCGGGTGTTTATACACACACTACTGCCGACCATTCAGTTTTGTCTTCTCTCTCCCAGTTTGTGTTGGATCCTCATTCTGTGCGACCCGCTAATGTTACCTGATGCTACAAAGCTACTGTAACCATAACACGCCTAATTACTGTTATCAGGATAGTGCTAACATTAGCACAACAGTCTGTAGTAGGGTTGCCAACTCCCTGAAAAATAAATACGGGACACCTCGTGGCCAGGGCCGGGCGACTCAGTTGTCTTCACCCTTCCCAGTGTGGTGAATTTTCTAGCTCTTTTTTTGTGTGTGAAATTATTTTTTTTTAACCATTTGACTTGAAGTTGATTTAAGTACATGCATATTCTATTCTTTGTGATATGAACACATGTGAAACAAGTGATCATTTAGCCATTTATTTTTAGCTCAAAATGACAACATTAACACAGTAAAACAGGTCTCTTTCTTAAACAGAAGCCTGTCATGCTTAACTTTTGAGAATATAAGTAAATCTTTCTTTAAAATAACTCTGTCCTGCTTAACTTAAAATAATAGAAAATAATAGAAAGAAAAACATTCTTGTAACTGTGCACATTTAGTCCATTTAGTACAATTGGCTTCAGCTGAGGTATTATTTCAGCTTTTCTAATGCTAATCAGCTGCTCCCGTTTGTAAACCCACTTGTTCCCATGATTACGCATCTTAACTCAATTCAATTCAATTCAATTTTATTTATATAGCGCCAAATCACAACAAAAGTCGCCTCAAGGCGCTTCATATTCTCATCATCATTATTCATCTATGTGTTACTTTTATGTATTAGTCATCTATTTGTTGTAATCATCTATCCTTGCAGTTGTTTATTACACAAAATAAATTATATTATCACACTTCTGGCCACATAGCGCTGATATTCACTGCACATGCCCATATTAACTTTTTCCAGCCAGGTGTTTTCCTTTTCCCATTCTTCCCTTTCTCTGAGGGGAACAAACATTGCTGCTCTAACGCTGGGCTCACACTGTGCGGTTTTAGGCCCATTTTGAGACGATTTTTGAGTCGTGCGAACGATTTGGTGATCAGACCGATTTTGGCCTTCATCGTGCATCGTGTAGTATACGTGGGGTAAGGAGAAGTGATTAACACCTCACGACCAGCTCCCGATCATCAATCGCTCGTGAGGGTGTCACCACAGCCGCTCACACTGCTCGCGCGCAAACACGTAAACGTCGGTGAAAAAGACGGAGCAGCACGGCTGTGCAGCGTGTGATCTGGACACAAGCGATGGAGGCACAACTTGTAGAACTTTGGAAAGCTCATCCGAGCCTTTTCGATGTGGCATCACAAAATTATCACGACCACAACAACCATGAAAATAGTTGGATTTACATGCTGCTCAATCACAGCTGCCTGATCATGTTTTTCATTAGCAATTTAGCAAAGTTGATGGTGGTGGTGTGTCTGTGTGAGTGAAAGACAGAGAGAGCGAGCGACAGATTTTCTGTTATAACCTTCATGTTATGGAGGCACAGTGTGAGCACTCAGGTCGCATCAGAGCATCGGGCCGTATAGTGTGAGACATCGTGACCTATGAACTTCTAACCCCTGCGAGTCAATCGTGCAGTTTGAGCAGGAGCTGAATAACGCGACTGAAAAAAAATCGCACAGTGTCTGCCCAGCTTTAGGTTTACTGTCGTCCGAGACTTGCACCGCAGTGTCGGCGTTTGTTTCCCTGTTGGCCATGCTTCTTGTTGTGGTCATCTGTTGTCTTCCGGTATTTTCTCCGCAAGCGACCTTTCCTCGACCAATGAGATGAGCGGTAATCTGAATTGTTATACTCGAATTGTCATAAGTGTGCTGTCAGCTCATTGGTCACAAAGCAGGAGAGGGGCTGGGAATTATGTTTTCCAACAAAGCGTTAATTCCATTAACATTTATAGACTACTTTTGATTCTCACTGTATTACGGGACAAAGTGCGTCCCTCATTAGCTCAATAAGGGACGTGTACTTTTGTTTCGAAATACGGGACGATTCCGTATTTTAAGGGACGGTTGGCAACCCTAGTCTGTAGTGAGTTAACCAGGCAGCTGAGTGCATCTTTATTCAGTACAGGGCCCATTTCTCCACTTTCATCACCTGTTGGTCAACAGTCTACATCTCCAATCTCAGTAACAGCCCCCTGAGTTACATTGACATTAGCTAGCTCTGTGCTAATTGATGCTAGCCTTTTCTTTTTGGCCCTTTTTTCTGGTGTTATTTGATAGCAACAGTGAAGAGTGACAGGAAAACAGAGAGAGAGAAGACATGCGGCAAAGGATTCGAACCCGGGCCGGCCGCTGACCTGCACAGTCAGCACAGTAGTGGTAATGGCCATAGTTTTGGAAAAACAAAGCTTATTAAATTAATCCAATCTCAGCTGCGGATCACACGACTTCACAGTTACAGGAATCGTCAAATAAAATATTGCAAAAGAAACAAAATGAAGTAAAAGAAGCAAAGATTTTGACCAATCTTACATCTTACAATCTAAAATAACAAAGGGCGTGCAATATATAGAATACTTTGCTTTCACCCCTTCACGTGTTATTGTTGTAAACTGGAAATATGCAGAATTATATATTTAACCAGGAGTTCAGTTTTACCGACTGCTGGTGACAATCAGGTAAAATTACCTGTCGAAATAAATGAGCAGCAAACTGAGTCTGATTTGATCTTTTTATTGAGATTAACACGAGGATTAAACATGGAAGTAAAAACTATAGAAGAAAATACAAGTGGAGCAGTTCTTGTCTTCGAGACGTTCGGTCACCTTCGATCCTAAAACACACAGGTGCTGTAGACGGTCACCTTGTGGCTGATCTCCTGCAGCAGCCCCTTCACTGCTGCCTCCAGCTCCACCAGCTGCTCTGCCTTCTGCTCCAGAGCGCGCTCGTTGTCTTCATAAGACTTCTCCAAATCTGAAATGGGAAGAGCATACATGAAGGGATGTCCCGCCTGCTCAGCTTGAAACATTTTCTGTAGGAGTACAGTGTGGTGTCACCTTTCAGCAGCTGCAGCTTGTCACTGGCCTGCAGCAGCAGCTCTTTGGCTTCCTGCTGAAGTGACTGTGCCCTCTTCTTGGCGTCAACCATGCCTCCCGTCTTCTGACCAATAAGCTGCTCCACGGTGGCATACTTCTCCTTCAGCTCACTGTCCAGCTCCTAACACAAACACCTAATGTTACAAAGGAAACAGACCAACCTGAAAGCCTCTAATGATCACACAGGTGAGCTCACCTTCTTCAGCTCCTCTGCCGTGCTTCTGACGCTCACTGATTCCTGATTGGTCAGTTTGGCACTAAGAGTAACGTTCACAGCTTTGTCCTTCAGCAGCGTCACATCCTGTTCGAGCTTCTGCAGCCTCTGGGTGGCATTTGAAAGCTTTAACTCAGCATCTGCCGTCTCCAACTCCACCTGAACACAACACGGGCATTTGACATGTTACCTGCATGTTTCTGATAGGAAATAAGATAAGATAACTCTTCATTGTCATTGCACAGCGTGCAGATAGCTGCAAATAGCCGTGTGCAGAGTCAACAGGCAGTAACCGTGAGACTCACCGAGGACAACAGGTGGCTGGTGTTGTGGATGTTGGCCGTGGCCTGCTGGATAGCACTGCTGGCAGCCGTCTGAGCTCTCTGAGCTTCTTCCAGTGCTCGCTTCACTTTCTCCACAGAGTCTCTGACATCACGCGCCTCCTCGCTGAGGAATGCAGGAAGACAGCTGATCAGGTTCAGTGGACAGGTGAAACTTTCAGGTAGGCCAGGGAATCTGAATTTAGTGATTCCAGTTCCATTATCAAAATCACTTATCTATTCGATTCCTATTGATTTTCATTGGCTTCACCATCTCTAAGCAGCCTCTCAAAGACATTACACTCATGGACAGTCACTGTGAATGGTCACATACACTGCCTGCTGCGGTAAATGGCCTGCATTTGTATAGTGCTTTACTTAGTCCCTAAGGACCCCAAAGCGCTTTACACAACATTCATTCGCCCATTCACACACACATCCACACACCGGTGATGGCAGCTACATTGTAGCCAGCCACCCTGGGGCGCACTGACAGAGGGGAGGCTGCTGGACACTGGCGCCAGCGGGCCCTCTGACCACCACCAGTAGGCAACGGGTGAAGTGTCTTGCCCAAGGAGCCGGGGCTCGAACCGGCAACCTTCCAATTAGAAGACGAACTGCCAACTCTTGAGCCACGATCGCCCCTGCTGCGGGTCACATGTTTGTGCATGTTGGAGGTGTTTGTTGTGATCAGCGCTGTTACTCAACAAAGTAATTATTGCACATATTACACAGAACACTTTTCTTTAAAGTAATGCAGTAGTTACTTAGTTACACCCAGGAGAAAGAAATTTGTTACATTATTTTCAAGTTTCTCCGTAAAATTAACTGAAACTCATCATTTAACACTATAAACCTGAGGCTTCAGCCCCACACCGACACGAAGCCTGTCCTGATGAGGACACACATCATCTTTCTCTTAGTGTTCAGGTATGAACACAGCGGTCGTCATGGTGATTCTACTGTAGAAGCATGAACAGACAGAGGCTGCAGCCTGACTGCTCAACAGTTTGTTCCCTGTTGAAGTTCAGGCTCTGGGTGCTGGGCTGAGGTCTGCACACACTCAGCTTTAGCATCATTCTGGGTTCTTGGCTAGCTTAGAGTTAGCATGCTGTCTGTGCAAAGAGCTGAAGTCTGTTAGCATCATAATGGAGCTGTTTCTATCCTGGAGCATTCTCCACTTTACCATCGTGCTCTCATCCTTTAATGCCATAAAAATAAAAGTCATGTCCCCACTGGAGACGGCACTACTATTTTCCTCTGACACACAAACGGAAATCAGCTGATTGTAGCGAGGTTGCAAGACCCGATAAGTGTGATCGATAGGAACAAGGAATTGGACTACTGGGAACCAGTTCTCCTCCATTCCCATCCCTATGTTCAGGCCTTTTAATCAATAAATTTGACCTGTTAGTAAATACTGCAGTATTGATAAGACAAACTGTGCTGCTATCAATATTTATTAATCATTAATTCATTGTACCAGCTGTTAAAACTTTGAGAAACTCTGACAAAAAGGCAGCCTGAGCTCTCTGATCATGACCAACAGCACAGGAAGGTAGGCAGGGTCGCTTTAATTCACTGCACGTAGCTAAATGCAGCCAATTCAATTTTATTTATATAGGACAAGCAAGGCAAACAGTGCTTGCCCAGTGACATATAAAAACTGACAAAAGTCGCCTGAAGGCGCTTCATAGATACAGAGAAAAACCCAACAATCATATGACCCCCTATGAGCAAGCACTTTGGCGACAGTGGGAAGGAAAAACTCCCTTTTAACAGGAAGAAACCTCCAGGCTCAGGGAGGGGCGGGGCCATCTGCTGTGATTGGTTGGGGTGAGAGAAGGAAGACAGGATAAAGACATGCTGTGGAAGAGAGACAGAGGTTAATAACAGATATGATTCAATGCAGAGAGGTCTGTAACACATAGTGAGTGAGAAAGGTGACTGGAAAGGAAAAACTCAATGCATCATGGGAATCCCCCGGCAGCCTACGTCTATTGCAGCATAACTAAGGGAGGATTCAGGGTCACCTGGTCCAGCCCTAACTATATGCTTTAGCAAAAAGGAAAGTTTTAAGCCTAATCTTGAGATAGTGTCTGTCTCCTGAATCCAAACTGGCCACAGTGAAGTAGCTCAGTGGTTAGCACCGCTGCCTCACAGGGTCTCCTGGCTTGAACCCAGCTCGGCCACTCTTACGCGTATCGGCTCAGGGCATTGACACAGAAGAGATTCTTCATCTCAGAAGCCGCTGGTTAAAGGAAGGAAAGCAAATGTAGCTGTGTGTGAGCAGAGAAACGCGTACAGCTGTGGGCAGAAGGTTCATCCATTCACTCATCACAGACACGAATGGGTTACATGCAAACACTACCAAAAACAAACAGAAAATAACAGCATATTTCAAGACAATAATTTGAAACAAGTGTACGCAAGCACGAGTTTTTCCGATATGCAACTGATTTGCAGAGGTCTGGAAGAAGATCCAAGTTGTCACAGAAGAGAGAAAAATGGGTAAGATATTCAAGAACAGGATCAGTTTGTGGAGTATACTTAAAGGCTGGGTCGGTGCCAGGAAGACAAACTATGAACAAATGAATTCAGATATCAGACAGAAGCTTATTACTGGCTACCAAAAGCATCCTGTTGAGCTGCAACAACATTCATCCCTTCTGAAAGAAAGACAGATTTCAGTCTGGAGAACTTGTAAGATATCATCCCCTGAAGCTGAAGCAAACCAGGCAAACATTACTGATGGACAGGTAAATCTCACCTGGCTCGGCGAGCCTCGTCCAGCAGCTTGTCGGCCCTCTGGATGTCGTCGGCACTTTCCTGCAGGATGTTTTCCACATGTCCCAGTTCTCCCACTTTCTGCCGGATCTCGTCGGTCAGGTTCTGCAGCTGAGCCGGCGTGGTTGGCATCTGCATGTCCAGAACCTCGTTTGCCACAAGTTCAATGCTCTCAAGATCTGCAGCGTCCTCTGAAGTGCCACAAATGCAGTCAGTTTATCTGCAGCCAGCCTCTTTAAAAAGAACTTTTAATCTCCGATCAATGAAAATAAATACCCGAAATTATTCTCAGTCTATCCAACCGTGTCTGAAAGCTTGTCAAGTTACCAGAAACCAGTTATCCGAAATGATTTCAGCGTTCGTTAGCTTACACTACGCAGGTTCTTATGGTGCGGTTTCTTTAATGTGTCGTACGCAGCAGATGACACGAAGGAACGAGTCTGTGAGCGCGTCGGCCTCTGAGAGTGTCCCAGACACACAAGAGTAGATGGCTTAGTTTCTGATGATTTCATGTACACTACATGATCTAGGATCCTTTAATGCTGCTGCACAGACAGAGAGCTTCTGAGTTCATGTTTGTTAAACAGGATCTATGAGACCTGCAGAAATACAAGAACAAAACTCAACATTGATTTTCTTTTCCATCAGTTAGGGAGTTTTGGTTGTATTAAGCACTGGAAGCAGCTTTGGATCCAGGTGTCGGCTATAACCTGGATAGATTTTTTTCCCGTAATGTCATGTGACGGTTGAGCAGGCTGTAAGAAGCCTGCTAATATTATGTAAGAGGGCTGTTTGTTCAACATGAAATGTGAATTTGCTTTTGAAAAGAAAGCAGCTTAATAATGATTCAGGAAAAACAGAGTCTGACTGATTTAGTTTTTCCTGAAATAAAAACGCGTTCCATTCAGGAGAAGAGGGCGGGGAGCATAATAATTTGTATTTGTATTCTATTTTTATCTTATTGTATATTTATTTTATTTTATTCTACTGTATATAGTATTTTATTTTATTCTATTCTGTACAGTTGTGTACTGTATTTATTCTTATTGTATTCTAATTTTTGCCTCATAACTTTTGCACTGTCCACTTCCTGCTGTGACAAAACAAATTTCCCACGTGTGGGACTAATAAAGGTTATCTTATCTTATCTTATAATGGTCACCATCAGACATGGCGTTCATAAAAGGAAACTTATAGTTACGTTCAACAAGGAAGATCTGTAGTCACACATCTGTTTGCTGTCCAGCTGTTTGGTGGTTCATCTACGATTACATCACTTTCTCACAGTGACACAACGTTACCGCTCTAGTCCAATCATCTGCAGTCTAATCAGCCTGGACTCTACTTTCAGTCTCAGTGCACCTTTGTGCAACCCACCCCCCTAACCCTCTCCCATGTTGCTCAGGCTCCATCCAAGCCTCCATCTTCATCTCCACCACCGATGTCTAGACTCTACGGGGTCCCTGTCACAGCTTGCATGCAACTCTGCTTCAATGGGTCATCAGAACCTAATCGCTAAATACCTTAACTGAAGTCTTTATGTCAATGAATCAGTTTCACTTCCTTCCAATGATCTCTCCTGATTGTCTCAGGGAAAACTGATGTAACCGTAACTACGGAGGCATTTGAACCAAACAGGAAGTGACACATACGGGTGAGGAAGTCTCTGATGTGTCTGATGAGGCTGCGCAGCTCTTCGTTGCTCTGGTCAACTTTCTGTTTGGTCCTGTTAGTCTTCATCAGGACGTTCTGAGCACTCAGCCTGGCCTTGTCCGCCTGTAGCTTTGCTTCTGACACCTGAGGACAAAACTCAGGTGAGAAAACCCAGCACAGTTCACCTGGAGTGAACACGGAGCAGCAGGGCTCACACCCACCATCTTAGACAGCTTCTCCACTTCCTCCATGGCATGGACAATTTCCTGTTCAGAGTCCCGAGCCTTCCTCAGGACACTGTTGGCCGTTGCTACCGCACCACTACAGCCTTCTCCTCCACACCTGGCCCTGCCCTCGGGATTCACGCAGCCCAGACCACCGCAGGAAGAAGACCCGCATGCGTCTTGACCCAAAGATGGACTGCCACAGGTCTGGCAGAACCAGGACAGACAACACTCAGTGTTCATGCGTTTATACTGAAACTAACAAACGTTTGTGTTTGTAATACACCGAACTCTGACAACCTGACCTGTGCCGCTCTCCCACCTTGCTGCTGAGCTCTGCTAGGTCCAGACTCTGCAGTTCTCCTGCCAGGTCATCCAGTTTTTGAGCATGCTCAGACTGTCTCTTCATGAACTTCTCTCGGGTCTGGTTCAGTTTGTCTTCTGTGAGCTGCCGTAGAGCAGCAGAGGCTTCAACCGGGCTGCCGCTGTCGATGGTGGAGGCGTTAGCTCGGGCCTCGGCCTCCTGGGACTGCAGGAAGTACTTAGTGATGCTGTCTGTGGCACCTAGCAACACACAGAAAGTCAAAATCAGCTGAAGGCAACTTTATTTAAATTCTGAAATCCCTGTACTACCTATTTTAGTACTCCTTGGCCCACCTAGTTTCCCTGTGACCTTTAACCCTTTACCTCTGATGTCGGAGTTCTTGATGAACTCGACCTGGTCCAGGAGCTCCTGGACTGTCCCCTCCAGTTTCTGTGCCTCTGACATCACAGTGTCCAGTTTAGTTCCTGCAGCAGAGTCCAAGTCCTCCACCTGGACCAGAGTCTGTTCAGTAAGGTTCAATGTGTGGCTCAGGGCTCCCATCAGGTCACTGAGGGACAAACACGGGTCCGAGGTTAGCATGAGCTGCTTTAGTGCTCAGAGTTCTTGCAACAAAAGTGTTCTCAGCAAACGGCCTTTGGATCTTTGGACCACCAAGATTAATGATTCCTCATAAAACATCAAAACACTCTGATGAAGTGCTAACCAACCGGAGACCGCCACACGCCTTTACCAGCTCAGCAGACTCTCACCCTCTGCTGCCAGGAGTTCTCAAAGTCCACAGGCCGAAAACAATGTTTGAAGGGGCCACTAACAACCCGCAGGCCACACTTAGAGAACCCAAGCTTTAAGGAGATGAGATTGAGAGCACATATGTAGTTTAAATGAGAGGTGGTGAGGATTCGCCCAAATTAAGAGTTCTTATGACCTAATGGCCCATGTATATTTTTACTGGCTTGTAAAAAAGGTTTTGTTATATTTTGAAATATTAACCTAATTTAATTGACACAATATTCTAGATTATTTCACTTTTAATCTGGAAAAGGATAGGCTTCCACTAAATCAAATCAAATCAAATCACTTTTATTGCCACTAGGGGTGGATTATTCGATTAAAATCGATTCTGGCTTGGATAACGTGATATCGATTCATTAAAATCCTGAATCAATTTTTAAATATTAATTTATTTTGCTCGAAACGGCAGAATCTCGAATTAAACCTCACAAAATTTCAACAACCACCAAACAGCTAAAACAGTAAATGAGAACAGACACAAAGCTCGGACCCGTCGACGCATCAGAATCAGCGAGCTGTCGGCTTTCTCACCCGACGGCACGGACACGGTCAGGCTGAAAGCCGACAGCTGGCCGATTCTGATGTTTTGGCGGGTCCGCGCTTTGTGTTCACGCCCTTTTTGCGCTCGATTCAGAAGCTGCAGGTTTGATCTCTCTCCGAACAATATTGACCGAACCAGCAGCAAAAGAAGATCCAAACTACGCTTCACGTAAACATCGTCATGGATTCACTCTTAGTTTTGCTTTCACCACGATAAAAATCACACTTCATGCATATGGCGTTATTTTTGTGCCACTATTCTGAGCGCACGTAAAAACGGTTGCAGGTGCAAGTGTTGCATTTTGTGGAGAAATTTATTTTGAGCGAAGAAAAGCTAAATCTGAGTGAACAAAATTCATTCCTGCGTGCAAAAACTGTGCTTCAGTGTTTGCTGTTATCCACACACACAACAGCCCCTCTCGCTCAGTTTTTGCATTTGCGCTCGCTCGCAGTGTGTTGCTCGCGCTCTCAACATTTCTGCCCGTGCGCGCTCAACTCTTTCTCTACACAGTTATATTTGTGCAAAAAAATCTGATTGGCTGTTCTGGTCTCCAATCAGCTCGAAATGACGAAATGCAATATCCCAGAATGCATTTTGTCCAAAACTCAAACGAGGCAGTGGCGGAGGAACACAGCGTGGCGGAGTTTGAAATATTACTCTTTCTGGGTCACAAAATAAACTTTTAAGATATTTTCGTGTGAGAATGTTTCTGTGTAAACTTCAAATACCTGCTCGATTCATCAAGACATCACATATTTGCATAACTGCTCTAATGTTTTCAGAGATGCCTGTTACCCAACAGGTGGGGGGATTTAAAAACAGTCCTAAAATGTACAGGTAGCCAGTGGAGTGAAATTAAAATGGGGGTAATGTGCACAGACGTTTTTGTCCCAGTCAAAAGACGTGCTGCAGCATTTTGCACAACCTGCAGACGCCTAATGGATGCATCGCTAACCCCACAATAAAGTGTGTTACAATAATCCAGCCTAGAAGTAACAAAGGCGTGGACTACTGTCTCACAAAGCCGTTTCGATAAGATGGGCCTTACTTTAGCTAATTGCCTCAAATGAAAAAAGTTATATCTTACAACAGCTCTGAGCTGGCCTTCAAGTTTAAGATCTGCCTCCATTTTAACTCCCAGATTAGTGATGACTGGTTTAACAGACTGTGCCAGCGAACCAAGATCTATAGTAGTGGCCTCATCACTTCTGTTTTCTGCTCATTAAAATGTACAAAGTTCAAAGCCATGCAGGCCCTTATTTCATCAAGACACCTGAGCAAAGGGTCTACTGAGAAGTAATTTAGGGCTTCAGGTGAGAAACGGGCTCAAACCTGTCAAAGACAGCAGAGCTAAGGACAGAAGGGTCGAGAACGGACCGGGAAGTCTGCGCAGATAGCACTTTATCAATAAAGAAGTGCAGGAAGTTTTCACAAATTTCCTGAGAGGACTCGACACCAACCGTCTGTGGAGCATGAAGGACCCTGCCAATAGTCTTAAATAAAGCATGAGGCTTACGCCAGTTTGCCTGAATAATAGCAGCAAAATGTTTCTGATACGAATTCCAGTAATTATGTAATATTTGGTACGACACCTGAAGTTTATCCTCCTCCCATTTACGTTCAGCTCTCCTACACTTCATTCAGCCAGGGTTCAGATTTGGCTTTAACTTGCCTAAGCTTAAAGGGGGCCACTGAATCTAAAACGGTTTGGCAGACTGAGTAAAACCAGAGGAAGGGTTCAAAATACGACAGCACCGAGCAACAACAGGAGGAGGATTAACTTTGGTACAAGGAAGGGAAACCTCAAACAAGACAGGCTTATGATGCGACCATGTCCCAAACCTCTAGGTTAGAGACAGGTAAATCCTGAGTTAAAACAAGACCCAACGTGTGCCCATATTTTTGTGTAGGCACAGACACAGGTTGCACAAGATCAAGAGTCAATAAGATTTAAAAAGTCCTTTGCCATTGGCTTGTCGGGGCAGCACACGTGAATAAGTCCCCACCAATAAAGACACGATCATATTTTGGCATAATTTCAGCCAACAGATCAGAAAAGTCGTTTAAGAAGTCTTGATTGTATTTGGGGGTCTGTAAACCACGACACAGAGCACTGTGTGAGAGCGACCCAGCTCAAACACACTCAGTTCAAAGCTACTAGGTGATGTTGATGAGGACCGTGGTTTACATTTATACTGCTTCTTAAAATCAACCGCTAGTCGTCCTCTGCCTGATATTCGAGGAGAGTTTAAAAAGCAGCTGTCCTCCGGTAAGAGATCTGTGAAAGCACTGGACTCACCTGCCCTTAACCATGTCTCAGTTATACAGAGGAAATATAAGTGAGACAAGATCATTTGTAACCTTCACTAAAGCTGTTTCTGTGATGAGCTCTGAAACCTGACTGAAACTCTTCAAATAAACCTCTGCAGATGATCTGTTAGCTGTTTGACAACTACTCTTTCAAGAATGTTTGATATGAAGGTTGGAGATTGGCCTATAATTAGCTAAGACTGCTGGGTCTAGAGATGCTTTTTGAGTAAAGGTTTAACTGCAGCCAGCTTGAAGGCCTGTGGTACATAGCTGATTATTAGCTCACGTCAGAGAAGAAAACTGATTGAATTCCAGCTGCGATGTCTGAAATCATGAAAACAGACAACAGTAAGGAGGGTAAACAGTACTTCACCTTTTACTGCAGTATTTTTTAACAGTAGTATTTGTACTTCTACTTAAGTACAGATTGTCTGTACTTGTATCACCTCTGCTGATGTTCAGGTCTCATCAGCACGGTCAGAGATCAGCAGAGTGGTCGACAGACACTCGAACAGCGTATCTGTTTTTCTGGTGTAAATTTGTCAGACTGCACTTAGAGAAGGTGTTCCTGACCTTTTTGGTGATCGAGTCTGAAAGAAACAGATTAATCAGAATAAATGCAATCCCACCCGGCCTCCTGCAGCAGCTCCTGGATCTCCGTTAGCGGTTGTGATGCTGGATTCCCATCCAGGATGGTCTGGATGTCGGCAACGCTCCTCTCCATGCTTTCAATGGACTTCCTGTACGGCCCGTTGACGCCGCTAGCTTTGAGGGCGTTTACCTTGTTGACCAGGCGGTGTGTCTGATTGGTCAGCTGGCCAACGATGTTGTCCCACTCGGCGAAGCACTGGTGACAGCGGCTGCAGTTGGGGAAAGTTCCTGAGAATCCGCGAGCGCAAGTGTCGCAGCGCGGCCCGGACACACCCTCCACGCACATGCAGTGACCGCTGACTTTGTTGCACTGCTGCTCGGAGATCCCACGAGGGTCACAGTCACAGGCTGAGGAGACGAGAACAATAACCAATGAGTCTGCCGGGCCAACTACAGGAGACGCACTCAAGTACAAAAACACACTTGACTCCAGCACAGTTTCACAGTGACTTCCTGTTTGCACATTAAGAACATGTGTTTAGCATTTGGCTCCAATCAAACATCTGAAGCTTTATTCTGCTGCAGGAACAACAAATTCAGGCTAATGTTTGTTTTTTTAAATTTGATTCACTCTGACCAGGCAAGCCCTCAAAGGCCAGAGAGTCACAGGGTTTAGGGTTAGTCTGGATGACTGATGTGGAGCTCTGCCCGACGGCTCTGACAGGAGACGAGTTCAAGAACCTGAAGGAAACACAGTGTCTACACTGCTGTTTAATTCATCTCCAGCAGAGGGCGCTACTCTCTCATGTGAACTGATAAAACAAACAAACAAAGGGACTGATTGTGTTCCTCCAGGCTGCTGTCTCAGTTCTGCTTTTCTTCCTCTCTTCTCCTTGTTTCTGTAAGACCTCCTCCTCCTGACCTTCACCTTTACTGAACAAAGCGTCTTTGTGGACTTCTGGAGGCTGAGACGGACAGACCGGTCCCATCTCTGTGGAAGCTGGGCCTCAAAACATCTGGGTTTAATTTGAGCTGCAGCAGCCGAGGATGCTGGGAGCTGAAAGGATCCCACAATAAAAGCGTCTGCAGTTTGATCTCAGTCAGAAACAAGTCCCAGACTCTGCACCGAAACTCTGAACCGGATTCTGACCTGGGGCCTGACAGATCGGGACTCTGTTCCAGGTCTCAGAGCTTCACTGACAACTCAAAAGAGTCCGCTTTATTTTTTATTACACCATCACATCTATCACGCCGTCTCATGAGCACATGGCATGGCAAGCCTACCGTGACATTTGACCTCAAGGTCTCCCCAGAACAGTTCTTTACACTCGCTGCACATTCTTCCTCCGAAGCCGGTGTGACAGGAACACTGACCGCTGATCTGTGAACAAATAAACTACAGTCAGACGTGTGGTCTGACGGAGCACAGAAGTACAATTCCATCAGATCTGCGGTTATAAAGCTCACACAACAAACCTTTAATGAAATACAACATTTGTTTTCACCTCGAGGACTTTCGGTCCGTTAATCGCCAGGGGCTGCTCACCTCATTGCAGGATGTCCCGTATGAGTGTTTGGGGTCGCAGTCGCAGGTCTGACAACCGGTGCCCGTCGCCATATTCCAGGTGTCAGGTGCGCAGCGGTCGCAATGCTGGCCGACCACATTGGGTAGACAGTGACACTGACCACTGCTGCGGTCACAGTGACAGTCAGAGGACGGGCAGCTGGAGGGAACGCTGCCAAGCCGGTTACAAACGCACTCTGCGGATACACAACCGTCAAGGTTCAGCAACGATCGTTCGCCTGATTCTGTGAATGTGGTTACCATGGTAACCCCAGCATACTTACTCCTGCAGTCCTGGAGTAGGGCATTGCCATAGTAACCCAGCGTGCAGCTCTCGCAGGCGGCACCCTCGCTGTGGTACAGGCAGCGCAGACACTCACCGGTCCGGGCATCGCACGATTCGGGGTCCAGCATATCAATGTTGTTGTTGCACTGACACGGCTGACACTGCCCACCCGCCTCCTCGGGGTTTCCATAGTAAGCAGGCGAGCACTCGTCACAGCGAGTACCTGCAGAGGACAAGTAAATGGTTCTTATAAAGACAGGGAGCATAACAATCACACGCCAATTCATACTGGATGCATCGCAGAGCAACATGGGGTTAGCCCACAGATATTTGGGAGGCAGGCTGGAGCAGCAAGCGATCGAACCACCACGCTCTGAGTGAGACCAGGTGACCTGCTCCTCAGCTACAGCCACCCCAGGTGAGAGCTAGACACCATTTATGACCAACAGGTGATCGTTCCTCAGGTGTGACATCATCACCTGAACCAACAACATGCCTCACATCGAGCCTCATCCTCAGGTTTGACTTTGTTTAAATACAGTTTTAAACTTAACAGCCAATCAGCAGCCAGAGATTCATGCTTATTTAAGGGAACCCCGGCTGTTAAGACATGTTTGTGCTAAAATATGTACTGTGCTTTCAATAACATATATGTGGTATTAATGGGGGCGATCGTGGTTCAAGAGTTGGCAGCTCGTCTTGTAATCAGAAGGTTGCCGGTTCGAGCCCCGGCTTGGACAGTCTCGGTCGTTGTGTCCTTGGGCAAGACACTTCACCCGTTGCCTACTGGTGGTGGTCAGAGGGCCCGGTGGCGCCAGTGTCCGGCAGCCTCGCCTCTGTCAGTGCGCCCCAGGGTGGCTGTGGCTACAATGTAGCTGCCATCACCAGTGTGTGAATGGGTGGATGACTGGATATGTAAAGCGCTATACAAATACAGACCATTTACCATTTAAAATAGTTACTCCTCGGCCTCCTTTAGCAGTAATGATATCTGTAACAAATGTAGCATATTTGCAGCGCTGGAGGCCAGGATTACTGAATTGGAGACTCGGCTTCGCACCCTTCATTCACCCGTAGCTAGCCAGGCCCCTGTAGCTGGTGCAGCCGAAGATAGCGTAGGCCCCGCTAGCTGTTCCCCGGCAGACCCCAAGCAGCTGGGGAAAGAGGGTGGCTGGGTGACTGTGAGGAGGAACATAGTCCTAAACAGAAGCCCCAGGTACACCACCAAGCCGTTCATGTGTCTAACCGTTTTTCCCCACTCGGCGACGCACCCGCCGGGGGTCAAACTCTGGTAATTGGTGATTCTGTTCTCAGACATGTGAAGCTAGAGACACCGGCAACCATAGTCAATTGTCTTCCAGGGGCCAGAGCAGGCGACATTGAAGGAAATTTAAAACTGCTGGCTAAGGGTAAACGTAAATTCAGTAAAATCATAATTCACGTCGGCAGTAATGACACCCGGTTACGCCAATCGGAGGTCACTAAAATCAATATTGAATCGGTGTGTAACTTTGCCAAAACAATGTCGGACTCTGTAGTTTTCTCTGGTCCCCTCCCCAATCAGACCAGGAGTGACATGTTTAGCCGCATGTTCTCCTTAAATTGCTGGCTGTCTGAGTGGTGTCCCAGAAACGATGTGGGCTTCATAGATAATTGGCAAACCTTCTGGAGGAAACCTGGTCTTGTTAGGAGAGACGGCATCCATCCCACTTTAGATGGAGCAGCTCTCATTTCTAGAAATATGGACAAATTTATTAAACCCCCCAAAATATGACTATCCAGAGTTGGGACCAGGAAGCAGACTTGCAGTCTTACACGCCTCTCTGCAGCTTCTCTCCTCCTGCTACCCCCCCAAAAACCCATCTCCATAGAGACTGTGTCAGCTCCCAAACAGACAAAGAACAAACTAAAAACCAGCAACAAACAACTTAAACATAAACAATCACAAAGAAAGAACAATACAGTATCCACATCTGAACCAAAGAGTAAAACAGTGAAATGTGGATTATTAAATATTAGGTCTCTCTCCTCCAAGTCTCTGTTAGTACATGACTTAATAATTGATCAACAAATCGATTTACTCTGCCTCACAGAAACCTGGTTGCAGCAGGATGATTATGTTAGTTTAAATGAATCAACACCCCCGAGTCATTCTAACTACCAGAAATCTCGAAGCACAGGCCGAGGGGGAGGTGTGGCAGCAATTTTTCACACCAGCCTATTAATTAATGAAAGACCAAGACAGACTTTTAATTCATTTGAAAGCCTGATGCTTAACATTGTCCACCCCAGCCCACCCACCACTTTAATCACACTCTAGATCTTGTTTTAACATATGGCATAGAAACTGAACATTTAACAGTGTTTCCTGAAAACCCTCTCCTGTCTGATCATTTCCTGATAACATTTACATTTACAATAATTGATTACACAGCGGTGCAGAGTAGACTTTATCAAAGTAGATGTCTTTCTGAAAGTGCTGTAACTAAGTTTAAGAATATAATCCACCCACTGTTATCATCTCCAATGCCCTGTACCAACACAGAGCAGAGCAGCTATCTGAACGCTACCCCAACAGAGGTCGATTATCTTGTTAATAATTTCACCTCCTCACTACGTACGACTCTGGATACTGTAGCATTCCTACAAAACTGCTCAAAGAAGTCCTGCCATTAATTAATTCTTCGATCTTAAATATGACCAACCTATCTCTAATATTCAGCTATGTACCACAGGCCTTCAAGCTGGCTGTAGTTAAACCTTTACTCAAAAAGCATCTCTAGACCCAGCAGTCTTAGCTAATTATAGGCCAATCTCCAACCTTCCTTTCATATCAAACATCCTTGAAAGAGTAGTTGTCAAACAGCTAACAGATCATCTGCAGAGGTTTATTTGAAGAGTTTCAGTCAGGTTTCAGAGCTCATCACAGCACAGAAACAGCTTTAGTGAAGGTTTCAAATGATCTTCTTACGGCCTCTGACAGTGGACTCATCTCTGTGCTTGTCCTGCTAGACCTCAGTGCAGCGTTCGATACTGTCGACCATAATATCCTATTAGAGCGATTAGAACATGCTGTAGGTATTACAGGTACTGCACTGCAGTGGTTTGTATCATATCTATCTAATAGACTCCAGTTTGTGCATGTAAATGGAGAGTCCTCTTCACACACTGAGGTTAATTATGGAGTTCCACAGGGTTCAGTGCTAGGACCAATTCTGTTTACATTATACATGCTTCCCTTAGGCAGCATCATTAGAAGACATAGCATACATTTACACTGCTATGCAGATGACACCCAGCTCTATCTGTCCATGAAGCCAGATAACACACACCAATGAGTTAAACTGCAGGAATGTCTTAAAGACATAAAGACCTGGATGGCCGCTAACTTTCTGCTTCTTAATTCAGATCAAACTGAGGTTATTGTACTCGGCCCTGAAAAGCTTAGAAGTATGGTATCTAACCAGATTCTTCCTCTGGATGGCATTACCTTGGCCTCCAGTAACGCTGTGAGGAACCTTGGAGTAATTTTTGACCAGGACATGTCCTTCAACGCACATATTAAACAAATATGTAAGACTGTGTTCTTCCATTTGTGCAACATCTCTAAAATTAGAAATATCCTGTCTCAGAGTGATGCTGAAAAACTAGTTCATGCATTTATTACTTCCAGGCTGGACGACTGTAATTCATTATTATCAGGATGTCCAAAAAACTCACTGAAAAGCCTTCAGCTGATCCAAAATGCTGCAGCAAGAGTCCTGACAGGGACTAGAAAGAGAGAGCATATTTCTCCTGTTTTGGCTTCCTGTTAAATCCAGAATTCAAAATCCTGCTCCTCACATACAAGGTCTTAAATAATCAGGCCCCATCTTATCTTAATGACCTTGTAGTACCATATCACCCTATTAGAGCACTTCGCTCTCGCTCTGCAGGCCTACTTGTTGTTCCTAGAGTATTTAAAAGTAGAATGGGAGGCAGAGCCTTCAGTTTTCAGGCCCCTCTTCTGTGGAACCAGCTTCCAGTTTGGATTCAGGAGACAGACACTATCTCTACTTTTAAGATTAGGCTTCAAACTTTCCTTTTTGCTAAAGCATATAGTTAGGGCTGGACCAGGTGACCCTGAATCCTCCCTTAGTTATGCTGCAATAGACGTAGGCTGCCGGGGATTCCCATGATGCATTGAGTTTTTCCTTTCCAGTCACCTTTCTCGCTCACTATGTATTAACAGACCTCTCTGCATTGAATCATATCTGTTATTAACCTCTGTCTCTCTTCCACAGCATGTCTTTATCCTGTCTTCCTTCTCTCACCCCAACCAATCACAGCAGATGGCCCCGCCCCTCCCTGAGCCTGGTTCTGCCGGAGGTTTCTTCCTGTTAAAAGGGAGTTTTTCCTTCCCACTGTCGCCAAAGTGCTGCTCATAGGGGGTCATATGATTGTTGGGTTTTTCTCTGTATCTATGAAGCGCCTTGAGGCGACTTTTGTTGTGATTTGGCGCTATATAAATAAAATTGAATTGAATTGAATTTTACACTGATGATAAAGTATCAGAAATACTGCCGATGCTGTCGTCAGTAGACTGAAACAGCTGTTGTGTTGGCGTGCTTTTCAATGATTTTAACAGATGCGCACCAGAATCCCCGCCTCAACCAGACCAACATGGCAGCTGGACTGACGCTGCGACCAACAAAGCATCTGCATCTAAATATCTGTGATGAGGTCTTACCTCTGTGTCAGCGTCTGTGTAAATAAAGTTTTCACCTTTGTATCCTGTGTTGCAGACACAGGTGACCTGCTGAGAGTCATCGCTGCGGTAACAACTTCCTGCAAACTGCCGCGGGCTGCCGGGGCCGTCGGGACACATGCAGGGACGACAGTGGTCACCTGACCCCAGTGCTGGGTCACCATAGTAACCATCCAGACATCTGAAAGACAAGAGCACCGATGGCATCATCCTGCTAAATAAACCCAATGGCGATTGGCTGACGGACGGTGGGTAAGTTACCTGTCGCAGGCGCGTCCCGTCGTGTGGTCCCTGCAATCGATGCAGTGGCCACTGTCGGGGTCGCAGACATCGGCGTGACCGTTACAGAAGCAGGGGCGGCAGGCAGGGAAACCCCAGTGACCCGGCAGACAGCGGTCGCACTGCCGACCGTACGCACCCGGAACGCAGGAACACTGTCCGGTCAACTGATCGCAGAACACACTGAGAGAACCCTGAGGGTCGCACCCACACGCTGAAAGACACGCACGACGAGGTCACACAGAGGTCAGCGTCAGTAAAGCTTCAGCGCTGACTGTAAACAGATTTTTCATTGATTATAGATGGAGGTGGTTTTGACCTCGGCAGCCGTTGGGTCCAAACTGAAACGTGGACGGAGAACACCTGTCACAGTTCCTGCCGACCACGTTGGGGCGGCACTCACACTGCCCGCCGTGGGGGTCGCACACGGTGCTGAGCGAGCCCTGAGGGTCACACTGGCATTCTGGGAAATGGCATCAGACAAGGAGACACGTCAGAATAACGAGAAGACGCTAAAGCCTCAGTGACAATAGATTTATGACCGCAAGGAATGCGGAGGAGGAGGAGGAACCTGCCGGGTCCTGTCGAGGAAGTGAAGCCTAAGGCGATGGTGAGAGGATGAGTGACAGAGATTAACGTGAAGCGGGGGAGGAGGGGAAGGGGATAAAGATGTGAGGGATCAAAGGTTGGCGTTGGAATGAGGAAGAGGTTTTTGTTTCAGATTTTAAACTTCAATGTTTGGAAGGTTCTCTGAATCTGATTCTGGTTCCTCCTTCCTGGAGTCCTTCCTGTCCAGAGTTGGACAGCAGAAATATTTTCCCCTTCTCTTTCTGACTCTCTCTGATTCTTCCGGGAGGTTTGTTTCCGTGAGGAAACCCCAACCCCTCCAAAGTCACCATAAATACAGACACTGCCCTGAGCTCTAAGCCCTGAGTGTCTCACAAGCAGCCCTTTTCTTTTAAACTCCAGCCAGGAAGCGAGGTTATTAAAGTGAAATCACAGTGCTAAGCTGTGCTACCTTTAGCTCCCTGGTGCAACATGGCGGAGATGCTGAAGATGAAGTTTCTGCAGATGTCAGTTATCGGCGTCTTGACGACACTCTGGCTGTTCTCCAAGCACCGATAACGCTGGAAAGTCTCCCAGGCGACATTCCCGCCCGAGTCCCCGCCCTCTGAGCCTGTGAATATCTCCAAGTTCTTACAGTGAGGCATCAGCACGATCTGAGAAAAATCCCAAATAACCAGGTCAGGAATGAGCATGTTTCACTTTCTGTAACCAGGCTGGCTGAATGTGGTTTTGATCTGCACTGAAGAAACTGACTGACTTCACGCTCTACTTCCTGAAGTAGAAGATCTAAGCACGCTCACCGAGTCGATCAGCGTATATGGAACCTGGACATCCCCAAAGGTAGCGTACAGTGGCAGGCTGAGGCGGATGGTGTAGTTCAGACCTGATTCAAAACAAACCGGTCTGGGAAGAACCACGTACCTGTAGGGAGAGATCGGGTTAGATACTGAAACCCCAGCAAGGCGAGATAAGCAGATAGACAAAGGCCACGCAGAGGGTCAGCGTGACAGGATGATGGGCTGAGATCAGCTGGGTGAAGAAGGGATAAGGCTTGCAGGAACTAGTCGGTGCTCTTATATTTCACACTTCGACCGGGTTCTTGTCGAAAACTTGTCATGATTTAGAAACTTCTCTCCTGACCGTGAACTTGGGTGAAGCGAGATCATCTGGTTGTCGTCGTCGGGCACCGTGTTGATGCAGCGGCTGTCCGGCTGGATCGGTCCGGGTCTCATCACCGTCATCAGAACCTCCTCCCACACGTCCGGCAGCTGCAGAGCCGACAGACACACAGAGATGTTACCTCTATGCACATAAATAAGCAGGCGCGTGCACGTTTATCTTCTTTTTCAGGCTAACAGATGAGGCAGGTACACGGGTCAACAAAGGCTACAACAACGAGATAAGTGCCAAAATTCTCCCACTGATTCGGGACATGACGACGCACACGTTCAATGGCAGACTCACACCTGCGGTTCGTAGCGGATCAGGATGTCATATTCCATTGAGTGAGGGACGTTGTCTACAGTGAACTCCAAGAAGGCCCCCTCTGGTACGTTGGCTAGCCCGATGCCTGTCCAAGTGGGACTACGGTCCTGAGGGTGTGGCCTCTGGACCACCGTCACTCCCTAAAGAGATGAGATGCAGACACAAAGCTGATGAATACCCTCAACACCTCACATAATCCTGCTGAACTGACATGGAGATGAAATGTGCGAGCCAGCAGGAGGAGAAACTAATCCTCACAGACTGCAGGTCCACCTGTAACAGCCGCCCTGTAACCCAGAGTAAGGTCAGACACTGAAAGGACACTCACAGGTCCAAACTTTGCATCCTCAGCCTCGTAGGTGTAGTGATCCAGAGCAATGAAGTAGAATCCAGACTCCACCTGATCGCAGCGGCGGCTGAACATGTGATCTCTGCAGATGCACTGACCGGTCACGTGATCACACCTGCACGCAGACAGGAAATACAAACATCACAACAAAATAAAATTGTTGGTTCAACTCCCGACGGAGCAAATGTGACATAATACCTAACTCACTGATTGTTGATGGCGCCTCCGAGGTCGCAGTCACATGGTCTGCAGCCGTCCATGTCGTTACTGAGACCCCAGTGTTCAGGCTGGACACACACACTGTTTACAGTCATCTCTCTGCACTAATGTGATGTATAGTGTGTTTTGCATAAATCTCATTAAACAAGACTGATCTTACAGAGTGTGTGTGTGTGTGTGTGTGTGCGCGCGCGCCTCACGTCCTGACATGTGTCTTCTGTTTACGTCGGGGTAAATGTCTGAGAGCTCAAAGCTCAGGCTGACTAACAGCAGAGAGCCAAAAGCAAACATTAACCCGATGACTTCATGGAGAGCATGAATGTGGCTCCACAACAAAGGCTCTGCAGCATTAAACGTCCCTCCCAAAGCCAGCCGCCTTTAAAGACTTTTGTTGCTGGTGTGAACTGGTTATCCTCTAACTGGACTGGAGCAGCTCTGTATGACATACTGGGAGCTTTGTTTAATATGAACTGGTCCTTCTTCATCCTGTCGCACTCACTGCAGTGTGAACGGGATCTTTCTTTAGAAGAGATCCCGTTTGCCCCTGCAACAGATTCAACTCGTGAAAACCAGCCAATCAGAAAACAGCGCAGCCTTACAGAGACGGGAGCTGAGAGTGAGGTGTGAGACGACACGAATGTTCCTTCTGCTGCTGGTCTGACTCCAGTCTAACCAGAATGAATGGTCTGAATGGGTTTCTCACCACACACTGGTCACAGTCTCGCCCGGTCACCAGACGTTTGCAGAAACAACTTCCTGTTTCTCTGTCACAGGGGTTTCCTCCAGGTAGAGTTCCCAGAGGACTGCAGGTACACGCTGTCCAACACAGTAACACACAAAAGTACATCACCAAGGCAACGCAGCTTCATTCATAACAACAATGTTAAGTCCCAGCCACGCCCCCTCGAGGTGCTTTACAGCGTGAGGTGTCTGTGTGGGAGTAATCTGGTATCAGCTGGTCCTGCAGGTGTTTCGTTACGTTTTGTACCTTTGCAGCCTTCAGGCTCATCGCTCAGCCCGAAATGCGCCGGCTTGCAGCGCTCGCAGCGTTCTCCCTCCACGTTGGCTTTACAGCGGCACTGACCGGCGATCAGCCCGGCTCGGAAGTCCGTCGTGCCGTCACAGAGTCCTCCGTTCAGAGAGCCCACGGGGTCGCAGTCACAGGCTGCAGAAACAGGACGTTTAGCCAGCTTAACCAGAACCACAGGAGCAATTTTGCCAACAGGGCGTGTTTAGGTGTGAGACTGACACGGATCCACAGACAGGTGAGGACATGATTCACACACTGTGAGCTTCTCTACAGCGCCACCACCAGCCCAGACGCAGGCACCTCTCTGATATGTTGAAGCATTTTATAATTCAATAAGTTAAATGATGGACATATAAGTGCCGTGGAATGACATCATCATAAAAACCGTGAACGTTTCTGACTTTGACCCAAAATAAGATTCGTTTCTATCCTGGAAATTAAACTCCCGCCTCCATCTTTGATCTCTGGAGCACATTTTAACTCTCTACAACGTTGAAGTCACATCACCCACAATCCTTTGCTACTTTAAAGAAATGCAGTGGCAGTAATAACAGAAGGTGCTGCTTATTCAGCCCTCAGAGAGGGATGTGCGAGCTAAGTTGAACTGATCCTCTGTGAGGAGGGCAGGTCTGAGCCTGAGGGAAACCACAAACCTTCATGTGTCACATCAAAAACCCACCTCCATGTTTAGTCTGAGATCCAGCCTTTAATCTACTTCCTGTTGACAAAACAACCTCCTATCCGTGTCTGCCTGTGTCATCATGAAACGTGAACTTCCTCAGAAAACAGCCAACAATTCTTTGTTGATGTGAAAGCAAAGATTGAGGACAAAAAGTCCTCAAAGAACAAAGAAGATGATCAAAAGAGCCATAAAAAACAACCTCGATGGAAGTTTTGGGTAGATGCTTTTAACTTTTAGCCTGGCACCAGTAAAATAACGGTTTACAAACTCTGACACTAAAAAAAAGAGTCAAAGTGGCCATGAACTCACGCTGGCAGATGTTGGTGTCTCTGATGTCACTCTCTGGATGCTGGTAGTAAAACGGTTTGCACTGCTCACAGTTGTTTCCAGCTGTGTTGTGCTCACAGTCGTCACAAACTCCTCCGCTCACGTTTCCCGAAGCCGCAAAGACTGCCCCGTCAAAGTGACACGCGTCCGAGTGCTGGTTACAGTTACACTCTGAGGACACCACAGAAGAAGAAGGGGGACAGTTAAACTACTCCCAGTAGTGATTATGGGCCCTGCCCAGTATGGACCGGTGCAGACTCACTCTTGCAGGCGTTGGTGTTGCGTCCCTCTGCGGGTCTCCAGGGGAGGTCGTGGTAGAAGTCCTGGCACTGTTCACAGTTCAGACCTTTAGTGTTGTGGTTACATAAGCAGTGACCATGAACCTGAAACACAGTCACAAATAATCAATCAGCGTTCGCTTACATTACTGGTCATAAGCTGGGTTTGGGGTTTTTTGTACATGTAGTCAGTTGCCTGTTGCACCGTTTCTTCCAGTGTCTGTGTGATTTTATATTTTTCTACGCTGGTGATGGTTTACTTTCACCACCGGCTCAGCTGCTTATGAAAGAACAACGACGCCAAAGCACAAAGCCTACACTTCGGTCCCCACAGACTGCCATGTTGAATTTCACAGCAGAAGTCAACATGTTTACAACTTGATATGCTGTTTGCTCACATGTTTAAACTGCTTTAAGCTTAAAGTGTTGATTACTAGGGGCGTGGCCTCTTTGACTCACAGGTGGACGTAGATGCTAGGTGTCTGCTAGGCCTCACCTCAGCTAATTAGAGTCCCTGATTTGATTGGATGTTACAGACACTAATTGGCAGGTATCTGCGTGACGCTCCCTGGAGCCACTTTCCCATTAGCACCCACTCAGACCAACTGGGCTTCCTGTTACAATCGGGTACCTCCTAATGCGCATGGCTGTCGTCATAGCAACGTGGCCATATAAATACAGTCCGTAATTGTCCTCACCATGCCCTCTGTTATCTGCCCAGCTCCCTCGACGGGGGCGCACTCAGAGGCGTGTCCGTAGCAGAAGCAGTTTCCTCGGACCACCATGTCATAGATGGCGTAGTAGTACTTCTCTTTGATCTCCATACGAGAGTCCAGAAGGTTGTCTCCAAGTGTGTGGAGTTTGGTGAACTTCACCCTCAAGTTGGTGATTTTCAGCATGTCTAAACAAAGAACCAGTAAAATTCATCAATAACTGGTTAACACCCCTACGCTTATTCAGTCTCCGTGACGCAGAGAAGGAGACGTACTCTGGATTCGGGGACTGTAGGGGTCATCGATCCTGAATGCTGGATCCAAAACTCTGAAAATCACCTGAGGAAACAAAACAAACAGCATTACCCGCAGCAGTGTGAATAATACTGATGTTAGTATTATTCACAGAAGCAGGAGCAGCAGATGTACCTCTCCTTCAGTGGATGGCTCAATGTCAGAGTAACGCGAGTCACAGATGACATCGTCAACCTTTCTCATTGGACCCCGGTAAACGGACGGGAAGGACGACTCGCAGTCATAAGCAAAGTAACGGTAAACCTGCCACGTCTTCCCGAAGTCAGCTGACCGCTCAATCACCATGGCAGCAGGTCGAAAGGTCTGAGGAAATAAAAACAAAAGTGGGCAAACTGAGGATCGTGTGGTGAGGATGATGGCGTGGTGAAGACCCGGGCTGGACTGCACAAATCTGGTTTATGCACCATGATCACTGACAAAAGCCCAATTAGATTTCCCCTCTGGCGCTGTGGGCAGGATTTATCCTTCAAGCTCAGTCCTCTACCAGAGGCGTCATATGCAAACATTTCATTCTGTTTGATTTCAGATTATTGATACATAATCAGGTTGGTGCAGGTGTTGTTGTCCTTAGTTGCACTGCAGCATGTGACAATAATTAAAGTCTACACTTAAGCTGTTTGTAGTGACTCATGGTCAAAGCAGCCTGAATCCTTGAATCTCTGTCTTCCCGATTCCCTCCATCTGTTTTCTTACCATGTTCACCTCCTCTTCGTCACTTCTCCTCAGCTGGTGCAGCTGTAGCCTCCTGTGATTGTGAGGTCTGGTTACTGGCTGTTACTGGTACTGCTGTTCACGGTGCAGCAGCTAACATGTTAGTAATTTCACTTTAATTCATTATTTTATTGTTTTCTCAGACTTTCAGCTCCACTTTCTTCCACACTAAACTTTTTCTACAAGCTACGTGAGCACACAGCAAAGGTATGGGAGAAGACAGTTGCATTGTGTAATGCCCGACCAGTCCAGCCCTGGTCGTAACCCTTCCCATTATGGAGTACTTGCTATGTCCTTTCAATACACAACAACTCCTCAATCACTGTGTGCACCTGGTTCTTCAGATTAATAGAGACCAGAATCACCTGTCAACTACCCAGAATCCCCTGCTGCATGTGTAGAACTCACCTTGAAGGTCATGATGAGATGCGTGAAGTGAAACTCAGCCTCTAGGTTGAGCTGGATGGTGACGTTCTCCACACCTACAGACAACAGATCATCAGTTACCAACACTCTGTAGATCAGACTCTGTGCGCCACATCGGTTAAAGAGCCCAGAAATCAACAACACGCTGCAGTCGCTGCACATTAACATGATCGGACCTGAGAAAAGAACTAAATCTGTGTCCAAGAACCTACAGTTCAATTCAGTTGTATTTATATAGCGCCAAATCACAACAACAGTCGCCTCAAGGTGCTTTATATTGGACAACAGGACTCCAAAGAGTGACGACCAAAGGTAACAGCAGATCATCTGTGTTAACATGCCCACTGTCAGAGGATGACACCATAAAGGAGTCCACAGCTCAAACACTGCAGCGAGTACCTGGTTCTGCACAAAACACCGCGGCGCAGACGCACTCGCTCTTGTTGGTTTAAAATGGAGCACTGTAACAAAAAATAATTTCCCCCAGGGATCAATAAAGTATTCTGATTCTGATTCATCACGGGAACAGCGAGTTCATCTGGGCAGCAGAGCTCGGCCGAGGCAACAATACAAGCTCACAGCACCTACCATCAGCCAATCAACGCAGACTTACAGATACAGCGAGTAATGGAAAATTAACAAAGACATGAAGCTGCCTGGCTAGCGTTACTTTACCACACTGGGTTTGTGGTGAAGAGCACAATGTGTTGTATGAACCTGTAAGAGGTTTGTTCTGCAGTAAAACTAAACTATCTGTTTGATGAACCTGGACAAATGGCAGGTCGGCTGTTTGCCTCCTCACTGCGGGGCTTTTTAAAGCTGAACATCCCCCACCCCTGGGAATAACTACATGGCCTCCAGCAGGGACCCACCCCACAACCTGAGAACCTGTAATCATGGAGGAGTGGAGGATAGAGGGTGATAAAACACAGCCTAGCCACAAACATCTTTTCTTCTGACAGTGAAAACCTGTCTGCAGCTCTCAGTCTTTAAACCTGTAACGACACGTCTGACCTTTGGCCTCTCTGAATGTTCTTCCTCACCATTCTCAGTCTGCCACCAGGTCTTCAGTCTGTTTGGGGCAAACGTAGTGACGACGTTCTCGATGCGATGGCTGTCGGTGCGATTGGCCAGCTCGTTGTAGGGCTCTGACGAGTCGCACACAAAGCACTTCTTCTCCTCCTGGTTTATGAGACAGAGGGGGAGGAAAAGGTTAACAGGAGGTGAATTCCTCGGATTCCTCAGTGCCGTAAGTTACTGCAGATAAGAGGAAACTTTCTGACCACAAACTTCCCACATAAGAAAAGTCTGACTTCACCTGAAATAATGCAAGCTTCTCACTGGTTTTGTTTTTAGAGTTAGTGACAAAACTTTGGAAAACTTCCTTCCGGGAACGTCTCAGTCATTAAGAGATGTCAGAAAGTTGCTTGATTCCCGGACAGCCCAACGTGTTTCAGCTTCTCTCAGGGGGGAAACCAAACCCGAGCGATGCAGTGCAGAGGTTACAAAGGGGGGCAGATGAGGGCTTTTACAGTGAAACAGTGTTACTAGCCACTCAAGACAAAAAGCTGCACGCCGCTCTTACATAGAGGAGCACTAACAGACACATCAAGTCCGACTGAGAACTGAAGCGTCCCTGTTTCTCTGCTGCCTCTGGACAGAATTATAAAAACAACCAATACATTTTATAGTTTTGATGTTCAAGCAGCAACCACAGAGCGAGGATCTGGGACGAAGGACTGAATGAAAGGAAGGAATTAGAGGATGTATAATCAAAGTCACATGACGGAAGAATGTAGGCGACTCGGAGCGAACACGCTGTTATTAGCTACGGATGACACATGTCCACACACATTTGCCTCAAACATTAAAACCTGATGTTTACAATCAGCCTGTGTGGTTTATTGACTTTTGATTGGATGAAAACAGCGTGACCTTTGAGTTTGCTGTGTTTTCTCCACAGGAACATCTGGACAAACATCTGTCTGCAGCCAGCGCTCATGGTTTCCTTATAGGGAGCTCATTTTGCACAGGAAACACTTCAGACTGTAACACACACACGGAGTGGGACTGAGCTGAAGGTCGTTTAAACCGGATGGCTGAGTTTGTCTGATGATACTGGATTCTCCGGTAACGTCGCTTGCGTCTCCGGTACTGAAACGCCCCTGATAAAAGCGCTGCACTGAACTCTTAGCGATACTCAGACCTAATTAGACCACCTAACGTTTAATCCGATAAAGACATCTGAAGTGATCGCTTACACTTCATCCATGTATGAAGACTACCTGAGCACTCATAGCATAAATGTCCCATTCTTTGGACTTCGATGGAAAATTCATCCTGAATCCTTCATATAGGATCTTATTAGAGGTCAGAGGTCACCAACGACTTGTCTCAGTTTTTAAGTTACAGTACTTTCAGTATTTCTGAAAGAAGCTAAAGACTAAGCAGTGATGAGTTCCTGATTGTTGAGCTAAATAGACTGGTACACTCCGGCATGCAGCATGGAGGCGCACGGAGAGGCCGAGCCTGGGGGCGGAGTCTGCTGGGCGATGTGCCCCTTTAACCACAGCTGCCCCCTGTGTTGCCTTTACCTCCTTTTATAAGACGTTTGGTGCCCAGTTGTGTTCTTCTTGGGTCTCTCTGGACTTTTCTCTCTGAGACCTTCAGTCATGATCTTGTTAACCATTAAATTTACCTGCAGGTGGCTGACGATACAGAATGGTTCGGGTCGGTTCATTCCACAGGTGGAGGTGGATGACAACTGATGGGCTCGGCCAATCAGAAGGTCTCCTGTTGCTGGGTAACAGCTGCCTTCAGTGCACACATCACTGAGCTCGGGTTGGCTGATGTCGTCCGCGGCCCCACCCTCCTGAGCACAGGTAAACACCTGCAGACCTGAGAGAAAAAGCTTTAATGGTAAAAATCTGAGCGCAGGATTAACGAAGCCCCGCCCACATTTGTTGATTAAAGAGACAAAGCGCAGCTGATTGGAAACTAAACTCAGAGCTGCTTCTCCTGGGCTTGTATTCTGGAGGACATCATGAGGAGAGAAAAATCAGTGAGTCAAACCTTCACGAGTGACTATCTGCAGATTACTGATCATCACTAAGCTGATCTCTGAGAGGACCAAACATGTTTAAAGTCACATGTTACAAACAAACTGCACAGATTTCAACTAAACTTTATTTATCACACATTGACAAAATGTGTGCGTTTGCTTTGAGTTTCATGATCATCAGCTTCTGAATTCTTTTACACATCAAACATGTGGACAAATTCCTAAAGATTATTCCACTAGAACTCATTACAAAAGCCCTCCGAGCCCATTTTATTCTGAAAGTTTCCCGAAGTGTCTAACACTTATTTTCATGTTAGATTATTTCATCATGAATGAAACGAGCGGCTGAGAGGAAGCAGCAGCATTTTGTAATTTTCAACAAAGAAACACGAAGATACAACTCTGGATGTTTGAAATCAAACCCTGACGTGTTTAAGGAAAGTTTGAAATTGGAAAAGTTCAACTTTATTTAACTTACCGAGCAGCAGCGCGAGCTGAAGCTGAAACATGCTGCAAATCCTCACAGTCTGAAGACCCCCCGGACCTCCTCAGCTCCCCTCAAACTCCTCCTCCGAACAGACCGGCTGACTTTCAAATTAAAACATCCGGCCCGAGTAACGTGGTTGTGCTCGCAGCAAGAAAAACACCAAGAACTAAAGAGTTCAAACTGTTGGAGCAGAATAAAGTGATTCCAACACACACACAGAGTAAACAGCTGTTAGCCCTCCTCATCGTTAATTGCCGTTATTTGACTGATTGATTGGTGTCTCTGCAGCTGTTTGAAACATATAAAAAGTTTTTTTCATCTTAAACTCGGTAAATCCCCCCCACTCTCCCCCTCCTCCCTCTCAGGTCCACAGACAAAAGAAATTCCTCACCCCTGCCCCCAATTCTCTCTCTCTCAAGCACACACGTATTTTCTTTGTTGTTGCAGGTGGGATTGAAATCAGGGGGCAGGGCTGGGTGTGTGTTTCGGACCCCCCACCTGAACGCCTGTGGCTGTGTCGCGCGCTTGAAGTATGCGCACTACGCGTACTACGTACGGTGCGTACTATAAGTACGAGAAGTGCGGAAGTGAGAGGCTTGTGAAATGGGACGGTCTAGCCATCGTCGCGCTGTTCAGGTTGCCTAGCAACCATGATACTAACCGCGAGAAACGTCCCATACAGCTTTGTGTGACAGAAACGAAGGAAACCAAACACCCTCTGGCTAAGAGGACGGCACAACACAGAAGAGCCACCTCGTCAGGCCAGGACTCTGCAGCCTATTCACACCTACAGGCCAGTGGACACTCTTTCAAGGATGAGGATGTAACATCCTGGACAGGGAGGAACGCTGGTTTGAGGGCGGAGTCAAGGAGGCCATTTACGTGAAAAAAGGGAAAGACCATCTCTGAATGGAGGAGGGGCCTAAGGGTACATCTGTCACCATCTTACAATGCTGTGATTGCAGCCATTCCCGTTATTGATCAATGAGCTTTGATCAGTGGTTGTTGATCAATGGTCATGTGAATTTGCATAATAATGATGACGCAACTGACCTCCCAGCCCATTGTTCCTTCAGTGGGCTGGTTTCAGTCACTGTGTAAATGTCCTGTTTATAAGATTGGAAATCTGCAGTCAGCTGAGACTGAAGACGTCACCTGGATGAGTGATGAAACGTTTCTCCCACAAAACGCTGCGTCCAGATGAACAGAATCAACTTTTGGAGAGTCACTTCCTCCTAGTTTCATGTTATCGATGCTCCTTTAACAGGACCCAATGTAAATAAAGTTTTTTATGATATCCACACAGGATAATTCAGTAGCAGATCAGACTTATTGCTTGTCATGTGATTTCTGCTGCAGAACAAAAACATTCCTGTCTCTGTCTGATGACTTTTCCGGGAGCTCGATGTGAAACACGATGAAGCTTTGAGGAGAAATGATGAGTCTATTTATAATAAAGCACTTTTCACAGAGGTGTGGTCACAAAGAGCTGTGCACCAGGATAAAATAAGTACATTAATACCAAAACAGCACAAACAGAAAATAAGACTCCACAGAGTCAGCTAAACGTAGTGTTGTGTTAGACTGTTGCACAGCCTTGGTGTCGCAGACGAAAAGCCCTTTTTCACTACAACGTCGTCACATTTTAGTACCTGCTCGGATGGCTATAAACCCCGGCCAAGCAGGTACTAAAACAGGACCTGGTATTAGTGTCATTGTACCACCCACTCAAGGTTTTGGCCACTGGCATGTGATTAGTGTTGCTTGAAGGGCCTCCAGGGGTAATAAACTGTCTTTAATGGAATGACAGAGAGGGTGTGAGGTTTAAGAGAAGAGGTCACTCAAACATCTCAAGTTTTTCTGCTTCCTTCCTCTTGTCAGTGCGAAATTAATATTTTATGTCACGTCATTAAATACTAAACTGTTGGTGGAGTGAGAGACTGAAGATTGACCGGGCTGCGTGAGCTGGCCCCAGAGCCATGATTCCACACAGATGGTTGCTGGCCTGGCGAACCTGGAGCTGTGAACGTAGACAGTGAGCAGCGGGAGCTGAGATAAATGATGTGGGCCCTGGCTATTTAGTGCTCCATATGTTAAATGAAGAGATCTGAAAGGAATCCTAAACCTGCAGAGGTTCTGCAGACATGTGACCAGTCACCACCTAACATTAACATGTGGGCCATTTTGGACATTTGATAATCCTGCTAAAAAAAACAACAACCTACTAAACATCATGTAAATTAAATAAACTAAGGCAACTATGATTAAACAAAAGAGTGTTTATACTCTGAGAGGAAGTAAAACACTTTCATTTTGCTCATTATGTGGAGAAACCGGGCAAAGAAGGCCTGAAGATGGACGTTGATCTGTGCCCTCCGAGTGTGTTTACTGATGCTGTGGAGCGTAACCCTGGCATTCTGTCTGTCTTATATCATTATGTTATCAACAAGCCCTCAAATTATATTGGAGAAGATATGAATGCCTACAAAAGTTTGAATGCTTGTCCGTATTTAGTTTAAGATAACAAACCTCTGTTACTGGACTCACCGGACAAGTGGGCCATGGTCACCGCTCAGGTATTTACCTGATTTTTACTCCAACATGTGGGCTTCATAGATAATTGGCAAACCTTCTGGAGGAAACCTGGTCTTGTTAGGAGAGACGGCATCCATCCCACTTTGGAGCAGCTCTCATTTCTAGAAATATGGACAAATTTATTAAACCCCCCAAAATATGACTATCCAGAGTTGGGACCAGGAAGCAGAGTTGCAGTCTTACACGCCTCTCTGCAGTTTATGTTACCCCCCCCAAAACCCCATCTCCATAGAGACTGTGTCAGCTCCTAAACAGAAAAAAAACAAACTAAAAACCAGCAAAAAACGACTTAAACATAAACAATCACAAAGAAAGAACAATACAGTATCCACATCTGAACCAAAGAGTAAAACAGTGAAATGTGGATTATTAAATATTAGGTCTCTCTCCTGCAAATCTAATTATAAGCTAGTCTAAATAAATGAGTCTTAAGATGATGTTTAAAAGAAAAAATACAATCCAGCAAGGGTGTAGATTTGGTTGTGGCGTTGGTGGGGACGGAGAATTCAACCACCGAACCCTGCCCTGATTCTTTTTTTTACTTTTTGTCTTTGCTTCTTTATTAAAAAAAAGGAGAAATATACTTCTCTACGTATGCTATTCTACCTGCTTTTAAAGCATTTAAAATTACAATTCATAGTTTTATGTCACGGCGGGGTGCGCCGATGTGAATGGAAACAGGACCCAAAAGCAGATGATGACGAGTAGTGTAAGTTTGAACAGAAAAGTGATCCTTTATTGGATGACGACAGGTAGTGATGGCCCGCTTGAAGCTGACGCTCCGGAGCGTGTGTCGAAAAAAACAACACACTGGTTCAGAAGCACTGTGTCGAGGCTTGCTTCGTTTGGCAAAAGTCACGTGACCAGTGACGTCCGAAGCTTCATTACGCACGTAACTGCTTCGGTACCTGATTCAAACGGATATAAGGAAGTGAATCATCCACGGGATTCGTGGAGTGTGTTGATGGTGACAGATAGCGACGAGGTGATCATTCCACTGACAGATATGGAGCCAGCGAGGAAGAGAGGACGTTATGGCGTGTGGGAATATTTTGAGTTGATTTTGCTCAATTCATTTTATCTGCCGAAGTGAAAAACTTGAAATGTCCAAAATCATGTTTTCATAATGTAAATATCATTACAGCATATGACTTTAGGAACACTTCCATGTGAATTAAAGCTAATGAAGACTACAAAAATGTATTTGACACTATACGTACATTACATTGCTACAGTTTAGAAAATCATTTTGTTTATTGTTTTTAGGTGATAGTCTGCAGGACCCAGGAATACCTGCATATCTACCAGCTTGCAGTGTAGTTCCTGCACTCCACAGCCTCTTCTGTTCCATGCAAGTGGATTTTCTCCAGGGCAGGAGAAACTATTTCTAAGAAAGGAAAGAGACTCAGCCAGCGCACAGTAACACTAATCCTCTTTTTAAATGTAAATAACAAAAGGGCTACCTGACATTGATCATGTTTTTACTTTGCAAGTTCTTGATTAGGGGTGGGTTTTGATTATCGCTTTTCTGATTACAATCCATGCTAAATTGAATAAAGTGATATTGATTCATTAAAATCCCGTGTCGATTTGTAAATTAACGTTATTATGCCTGAAACGCCAGCATCTCAGGTTAAACCTCACAACATGTCGTCAAACACCATGCAGCTAAAACAGTAACTGGGAGCAGGTTTACGGATTCTGCATACAAACGTGAACACAGAGCGCGGACCCGACGCGTCAGAATCAGATTTTGATGTGTCGTCGGGTCCGCGCTGTGTTTGCCTCTTTTTTTCCCGCTGGCTTCTGCAGCTGCAGGTTTCATAACTCTCTGTTTACATCTCTAATTAAGTCTCACATGTGTCAGCTTTCTTTTAATAGATACGAAATTATGGATATATACTGTTAAATGATCAGACTTGTAATATTTCTGACTGAGGCAAAACTTTCCAGATTCCAATCAAATTGAATCGGATCCTGTATCGAATCAAAATGATTCTACAAATCAGTGACGATGCAGCCGTACTCAGCCCCCTAAGCATTTTCCCTTTCCAGTTCACAATCAATCCCACCCCTAGGTCAAAAATATGTATAGGACAATTGGCCTAATCTAATATTTTGTATGAACCTGTCCAGCTGTCCAGTGATTAAACGACAAGTAGATGGAGGCAGGACTTCACAGCAGGGGCATACTCCATAATGTGCTGTGCGTTATCATATGTATATTATATATATTGCTCACTTATTGTATTTACCAACATCAAGGAGTTATGAGCAAAGAAAGGCCACACCATAGTGCATGTTTAAATAGGGAAAGTTTATTGATCAAAATGTATTACGCAGATACGCATTACATTTTTTTCAGCCCCCCAATCGAGAAAACAAAACCAACTAGAAAAATTTGCATTTCCTGCGAAAATGCTGTGTGGATGCCTTAACGCTGAAGATGTCTGCTGAAAAAAGCTGAAAAAACAAAACAAAGAACACTGCCCTGAGCAGGATTTGAACCTGGCCCTTCTGGTCTAAAGGCGGCGATTCACCTCACTGCACCAAACTCATTCACACAAAGAAGAGGTGGAGAGAGTGACAATTGTGGTGAAATTAGCAGAAGCTGCTTAGAATTGTGCTGATAAGAGGTGAAAAAGCTAAACATTTGGCAGAAAAGAGGTGAATCAGAAGAATTTCTGCTGAAAAGAGGCAAAGAAGCAAAAAGATGAGCTGAAAAGAGGTATAGAAGCAGAAGTGCTTGCTGAAGATGGCTGTATGTGTAATGACACACAAGAAAGCAGAGCGCATGCAAACAGGGAACATGTGTAGCAACTGTCACAGGTAGGATTCAAACCTCTGCCACCGGGTCTCACGGCAGATGCCCTACCCTCTGAGCCAAATGAGTTCTGGTCACAAGCAAAGATATGATGAGAGGGACAATGTGCACTGTGGAGCAGAAGCTCAAATTAGCAGAAAAGAGGTGAAGAGGAAGAACTTTGTTGTGAAATGAGGTAAAGAAACTGAAATTTGTGCTTAAAACAAGTGAAAAAGCTGAACTCTGAAATCCTGCTAAAACAGCAGAAGAGGCTGATATTTTTCAGCTACTCATTGAGCCAAACTGGTTCTCACGTAACTGAAAAAAGGTGGAAAAGCTTACAATTCTAATGAAAACAGCAGAAGAGGCTGAGATTTGTGCTGATAAGAGGTGAAAATGCTGAACCAATCAGAGGTACTGCTTCTGTCTGCTTCATCAGGCTGTGTACTTGTATGTATTTCTGCCATAGACTGTTAACAAGAATCTGAGGTCCATATTAGAAAAGCTGCTAAAATCATAAAACTTTGCAGAATTGTAATAAATTATCAATATGAATTACCGGTCTGTGATAGTGTATAAATTTGTACTCAAAAACTAGGTGGGATAGAAGCATAATTCTCGCACTGGGTGAATCAGCGGACTTTGGTGTACTTTGACTGCGATTTACATAGCTCTTTGTATCTCCGCCGCGGAGACATGACGAGAGAAGAAATGGCTTAATTTTCGGAGTTTGAAAAATGAGAGGAGGACAGATTTCCACCCCTCAAACATGTTTTTGCAGAAACACTGTAATTTCGCTTAAATAGTATGAAATAGCAGTAATAGTATGATTTGGCAGAAATACTACTTTTTAGCACAAATACTATTGTACAGAATGGTGTACGTCAGTTTAATGCTGGGTGGTGCTGCAATAGTAACTATCCTCGGTCAGAAGGAGAGGCTGACATCCAGGGATTAGATTACCACAGGTGGAGTTTATTGGCGGTCAGATGGATGGTACAGGGAGGCATGGCATACAGTAGGAGGATGTGGAGAGGTGATATGGTGTGGTTTCTATGATTAAGAAAACTGGCAACAAATTCCTCCACTACAAATCAGTCTGATACCACTTCTTACAGGGTTCACGTTTACTAAGGCACTACCCAAAAGGCGCCACAAGAGGGCACTCCAACACAAGAGATGACCTATTTACACTGTAAACACCCCTACTTAGCCACTACATACTACAGTGATATTACAGTATACAAATTCACACAAATACTATGATTTGGCAGAAATACTATGACTTAGTAGTAATACTATAACATAAGAGATATACTATGGTTTTGCAGACAAACCAAGTTTTCTGCACAAATACCATGATTTGGAACAAATGCTATGATTTAGCAGAAATACTAAGATTGGGTACAAATACTATGATTTGGCAATAATACTGCGTTTTAACAACAACTACTGAGATTTGATTGAAATACTATGACTCCATACAAATACGATGCTTTGGCACAAATACTATGATTTGGCAGAAATACTATGACTTAGTAGTAATACTATAACATAACAGATTTCCTAAAAAAAACTATGAAATTGCAGTAATTCTATGACTTGGCAGAGATACTACATTTTAGCACAAATACTATAACAACGCAGAAATACTATGACTTAGTAGTAATACTATAACATAACAGTTCAATGTTCTTGCACAAATGCCACAATATGGCAGAAATACTATGTTTTAGCACAAATACTGTGATTTGGTATAAATACTATGATTTGGCACAAATACTATATTCCGCAGATACACTATAACATAACAGATATTCTACGACTTAGTAGTAATACTATAACATAACAGAATTATTAATTGGGCACAAATACCACGATTTGGCAAAAATACTATGATTGGGTACAACTACTATGATTTGGCAAAAATACTATGATTGGGTACAACTACTATGATTTGGCAATAATACTGCATTTTAACACAACTACTGAGATTTGATTGAAATACTATGATTTAGAAGAAATACTATTACTCCATACAAATACGATGCTTTGGCACAAATACTATGTTTTGGTTCCAATACTATGATGTGCAACAAATACTATGATTTGGCACAAGTACTATGATTTAGTACAAATACTCTGATTTGGCAGAAATACTCTGATTTGGCAGAAATACTCTGATTTAGCAGAAGTACTATCTTTTGGTAGAAATTCCTGCTAAAAGGTAGTATTTCTGCGTTTTAGCAGAAATACTGTAATTTGGCATAAATACTATGATTTGGCATAAATACTATGCCTTAGTAGTAATACTATAACATAAGGGATAAACTATGGTTTTGCAGACATACTATGTTTTTGCACAAATACCATGATTTGGCACAAATGCTATGATTTAGCAGAAATACTATGAATGGGTACAAATACTATGATTTGGCAATAATACTGCGTTTTAACAACAACTACTGAGATTTGATTCAAATACTATGATTTAGAAGAAATACTATGACTCCATACAAATACGATGCTTTGGCACAAATACTATGATTTGGCAGAAATACTATGACTTAGTAGTAATACTATAACATAACAGTTCAGTGTTCTTGCACAAATACCACAATATGGCAGAAATACTATGTTTTAGCACAAATACTGTGATTTGGTATAAATACTATGATTTGGCACACATACTATATTCCGCAGATACACTATAACATAACAGATATTCTACGACTTAGTAGTAATACTATAACATAACAGAATTATTAATTGGGCACAAATACCATGATTTGGCAAAAATACCATGATTCGGCACAAATACGATGACATGGCAAAAATACTATGATTGGGTACAAATACTATGATTTGGCAATAATACTGCATTTTAACACAACTACTGAGATTTGATTGAAATACTATGATTTAGAAGAAATACTATTACTCCATACAAATACGATGCTTTGGGACAAATACTATGTTTTGGTTCCAATACTATGATGTGCAACAAATACTATGATTTGGCACAAGTACTATGCCTTAATAGTAATACTATAACATAAGAGATATACTATGGTTTTTCAGACATACTATGTTTTTGCACAAATACCATGATTTGGCACAAATGCTATGATTTAGCAGAAATACTATGATTGGGTTCAAATACTATGATTTGGCAATAATACTTCGTTTTAACAACAACTACTGAGATTTGATTGAAATACTATGATTTAGAAGAAATACTATGACTCCATACAAATACAATGCTTTGGAACAAATACTATGATTTGGCACAAGTACTATCATTCAGTACAATTACTATGATTGGGCAGAAGTACTATGTTTCAGTACAAATACTATGATTTGGCAGGAATACTCTGATTTAGCAGAAATACTATGTTTTAACATAAATACTATCTTTTGGCAGAAATTCCTGCTAAAAAGGACTATTTCTGCTTTTTAGCAGAAATACTGTAATTTGGCATAAATACTATAATTTGGGATAAATACTATGATTTGGCACATATAATATATTCAGCACATATATTATAAAATAACAGAAATATTATGATTTGGCCTCAAAACCATGATTTTGCACAAATACCATGATTTTGCAAAAATACTATGATTTAGCAAAAATACTATGATTTAGCAGAAGTACTAAGATGTAGCAGAAGTACTTTGTTTTAGCAGAAATACTATGATTGAGGAGTAATACTTAAACATAGGAGAAATACTGATACACAGACACACATACACAGACAGTAAAGGGAACAGGAGCTGTGGAGAGTCTGGGCTTGGTATATGTAGGTCAGTTAAATTAGCTGCACCTGCTGTAGTCAGCCCTTACACACACAGAGACAGAGAGAGGTGTGAGTTTTCTTCAGTGTATTTCTGACATTCAGGATTCCACTCGAACAAATGGCCATAATTTCCTAACCGTAGAGGCTAGAACGGTCATTCAGGCATCGTTTTATTCAGAAGAGATGGGGGAATCTTCAAGTCTTCATAATTCAGAGATAAAACATAAATTATTAAAGATATATGACTTGTAATACACTGTAACTGAGTAGAGGCGAAGCAAAAACTATCTTGACTTGCGCTCAAACAACCTTTGGTAACTCTAAATCTATATGGAGCATCAAAATCATTCTTTCACCGTAAGAAACAGCAGGCTTTGGTGAACAGCCATGGAAATTTTCAGGGCTCTGTGGAAATCCATCAAAAAGATATGACGAGAGAAAAAAGTGGTTCATTTCCAGAATTTGAAATCTGATGAAATCTGAGCGAGGGACAAATTTCCTACCCTCAAACAAGTCCAACTCATTTCAGAACGGTAATAGGTGAGAAAGAAATTCTTGAATTGTGAGCGTCAGGAGTGTCTGAACATATATGGGGACAAGCCTCATGTCTTAACTTTGCTTCGTTAAGGAGATATGACAATTTGAAAATGCCTCTCATTAGAGAAATCAAGCGGTGATTTTGAACAAACTCTCCATTGAGTTTATATGGAGAGTTTTCTGACTTTGTGTTACTCTGAGGAGATTTGCAAAATATCTATGAGTCCCACAACAATGATAGGGACGTTTTCTGAAAGCCAGCAAAAATACCTACGTTTTGATGTATAATTTGTGGGGCTTGAGTGGAAATTGAGCGAGTAGCAAGAAGTTGTTTGGACATGAAGAGAAAATTCAAACAGTTTCACTGTCCCCTCTGAGTTAATTGCATAGCAACCATAGCAACGCATGTATTTTCTGAAAAATCACAATTTTGCAACTGAAAACTCAAAGAGGGATAAGATTAAAACGGTAGAAGATCTGAAAAAGCTGAATCATACAGGAATAGCCAAATCATTTGAGAACATTTTAAAGTTTGAATGGAGTTTCTAGGTGAAAGTATGAGGAAGTAGTTAAGTTTCAAAGACAAGAAAGTTTCAGAAGAATTGTGGAAGTTTCCCATTCATTTCAATGGGACAAATTAAAGGAAAAAAGTGTAATATTTTAAAAAGTATAATAGTAATAAACACCAAAAGTCATAGCCGGCATTAGCAGAAAGAGCAGAACAGTTTAGAGTTTGAACGGTGAAAATAGCACAAAAATTGTGGAAGTAGATCCACGGCAAAAAGTGTACGGAAACACCCGGAATAATAATAAAGAAGAAAGAGAAACAGGATCTCAATAGTGTGGATGCCTATTAAGGCATCCACACAATTACATGTTCAAAGCAACGGAACGGTGGCCCAATATCAGAGAGAACTCCACTCTTGAGTGAGCAGTGATGATTGAGCAGTCCGTTTTATTTTGCAGATTCAAGCTGCTCTTCTAAATATTCGCCACCAGATGTCACCGGAGAGGACTGTGTTGAAAAGCTTCGAGTAATGAACCGTTTTTCAATACAAGCTTCAGTGCTTCGGAAAGCTTCATTTGGCCATCACTAACGGCAGGAGTAAACCAGGAAATCCAAGTAAACTGACAAGACACTAAGAAACAAAATACTAAACGGTACTGAGACCAAAACCTAAACTATGACTGTGGTGGAAAATAACAAGCAAAGACCATAACTAAGACTAATAATACATAACAGACGAAAACCGTAACTAAGACTGAGGTCAAATAAACAGACGACCCGACAATGGCATGCAGAAAACAAAGGGCTTAAATACATACATACATACATACATGCATGAGGTGATCAGGGGAAGTGGAGACACATGGGGGAACAGCTGACTGACATAAACCTAATGACAGGACCAGGAGGAGGAAAGCTAAATACAATGAACAAAGAACACATGACACTGTCAGAATAAAACAGGAAATACTAAAACTAAACATGACAACACAACTTAACAGACCTAATACGTGATGAATAAATACAAAACCCCAAAACATAGAAAAACCAGGAACAATAACTGCCTAAACTAAAGGCAAAATAGGAAATAACACAAAAACTATTCACATAACAAAATGAGAACTCAGAGCGCTGGGTCAGAGACCCAGCCTGTGACAGTTTTATATGTGAATTATATAATGTTAAATTACTATTAAACAACTGACTAAGTATTTCAGGCTTTAGTTTACTGCAGCCATATTCCATATAAATCAGGTATCATACAAAAATAAAAATGGCTTCAAATACAGTCGTGACAATGAAAGAATATGACTTGAAGGACTTAACATCATTACTTCAGTTAGTACACCAACATCGCTGATACATCAGCACTAAGGGAACACTGAATGACCTGCTGGTTTTTGTCTCATCTAAGATTAGCACAGAGTAAAAGACCTCTCAGCAAAATTATGCAACATTTTAGGCACTGTTGCCCCGATCAGATCAGTGAGCTGGGATTTTCTATTCTCAACATGAACTACTGTTGCAGCAACAGACATGGACCCACACAACAACTCAATGTCCACTATGTGAAGCAGCCAAACACATGCCTGCTCCTCTCGTTAACTGAGAAACTGCTGGCATATTTGTTTTACATCTATACTGTCCAGTGTCTCCTGGTGGACATACGGCAGCATTGTTTAATCTCATTTGAGTCATTGTTGACCTTAGCCCTGTTTTTAGTCTTCTGAGAGCACTGAAGCTTCTTTCAGCCTCAGTACCTGCGTTTTATCCTCAGATTAAAAGTATTATTATGTGCTTGCTTTGCCTCACCTTTGGCCCTGGCTCCTCCCCTCTGCCACCTGATAAAATAACACATGGATTCGTGCCATATAAAAAGTGAAACGTGTCAATTCAGATTCTTTGTCAAACATACACTAATGAATCAGTTTACATCAGCAGCCTAACAACTGTCATGATAATAAATACTAGTTAATCTACAGCACCGAATCATCAGTCACCTGCGACCTCGGCTCTTCACCTCTCAGCTACAACATGGCAGAGCTGCCTCTGTCACCTGATGAATAACAGTGAGACACTCCACATACATGCAGCCACACATGTGCTTCAAATACAGTCACGAACCACCAGGTCATCCTCCAGTTTCACCTGTGATCTTGTGTCACCATTACTCTCTATCACCTGACAAACAGGACAAACATGACAATAAGAATAAAATGTGCAGCTGCTTCAGTGTTTCTGTCACTTTGTGCAGATCCTGACTCGTCAGTAATGTTTGTAGGCTGAGTGCATTTTTAAAACAAGTTGTGCAAACTGCACTACAAGGTGGATATTTGCAAAATCATGACTACCTCATGATATATTGTCTCAAAAATGAACCCTATGAATATGTCAGTGCCATTAGGATGAAATTATTGTGTCACTAACATTTTGACGTTAGACATATAATTCTAACAGCCTCTGTAAACTAATATCCTGGCTGCTCGAGGCTGCTGTTTTCTCCGACAGCTTCAATCAAAATTAGAAACGCTGCTCTGAGACTGAGAGAACTAATAGTGCTGCTTGTTGTGCAGTTAGTTTCCAAAATACTTTTTTATATCCAGGCTCTTCCTTGTTGCTGCCGTCCTCCTCTCCTCCTCGCAGCGCAGGCTTGCCGCTGCTAAAACTAAACAGAGCTCCCTGAAAGGCTCAGCCAATCACATTGGCCATAATTGTCACACGAGGTAGGACTGCAGTAGAGAACTTAATTTAACTCTTTCTGCACCGCTGGGTGAATGAGACGCTGACAGATCGTTTTTTTGCCAAGACGGATGACGTATGACCAACTGGGCACCCCATCTTGCTACAGTGTTTGTTGTAATTGAATACATTGTGAATAAGACTGACCAAGCTAAACTGTACAGCACAGTGAGAAAAGCATTTCCCAGCCTCAAAAGACACAAGGTGAAAGCTTTTATACAGGCTGTTAGTGCGGATGCAGTTGACGAGTACAAAGTGATGACAAAGAAAGACTGTATTACTGTACCTAAAAAAAGCCACATGCATGTTGAGGGTCGTATAGCAGCAGGGCCATTTAAACAAGACATGGTCATGATATTTGAGCCAGACTTAAACCCCCAGTGGCCAGACGATCTTGAGTTTTTTGACACTTTGGTTAAAGTTAAGAAGGGTACTTTACCCGTCATAACACTAGGTGTCTCTAACCCAACTGACCGTGAAATTGTCATACCAGGCCGTACATTAGTTGGCTCGGTTCAGACTATTACAGCTGTTTTACCTGCTCAGGTGTTTGAAAAAGCCACATCTGTAGCTACTGTTAACCAGACAAATACACAAGCCCAGTGTAGCGCTAGTGAAGAGTGGGACCCACCTGTAGATCTTAGCCACCTGGGTGAAGAGCATAGAGTATTAGCGAAACAGATGCTCAGAGAGGAATGCCAGTCTTTTGAAAAACTGAAAATGACCAGATGACCAAAGACTACGAACCAGTCAAACGCACATACCTGTCTGTGCCACGGCCGCTCTACCAAGAGATGAAAAGTTACCTGCATGATTTAATAGCACAAGGCTGGGTCAGGAAGTCAGACTCGTCATACTCCTCACCAGTTGTTTGTGTTAGAAAAAAAGATGGTACTTTAAGACTGTGCATAGACTACAGAGACCTGAATCGGAAAACCCATCCTGATCGCCAGCCCATCCCACGCGTCCAGGATATTATGGACAGTTTGGGTGGAAACTCCTGGTTTTCGCTTTTAGATCAGGGGAAAGCGTACCACCAGGGGTTCATGTCAGAAGAAAGTCGTCCACTCACTGCTTTTGTGACCCCCTGGGGATTATATGAGTGGATTCGCATCCCCTTTGGACTTATGAATGCCCCTGCAGCATTTCAGCGCTGTATGGAAGAGTGCCTGGATGGGCTGCGCGACAACATCTGCATCCCCTATCTGGATGACACATTAGTTTACAGCAAAACGTTCAAAGATCACTTGGAGGACGTGAGAAAAGAGCTCCAGAGATTGAGAGGCTTTGGTATAAAGCTTAAGCCAAGTAAGTGCGACATGTTTAAGTCTGAGGTGCGCTATTTGGGCAGAATAGTGTCTGCAGAGGGCAGTAAAGTGGATCCTGCAGACTTTGAAGCAGTCAAAGCACTCAAAGGTATAAAACCACAAAATGTTGGTCAGCTCAGAAAAATGTTAGGCCTTCTCTCCTACTACAGACAATACATAAAAGACTTCTCCAGAAAAGCAGGTTGTTTGTATGAACTGTTAAAAGCTGACAAAACCCCAGAGAACTCAGACACCACAAAAGGGCCAGCAAATGTAGCCTTGTGGGGCCGGCCGGGCAGGCACGGAGACCATGACACTGTTTGCTCCACCCACCAGTGCTGGGGTTCCCAGATTTCACACAGACGCCTCACACAAAGGGCTAGGCGCAGTGTTGTACCAGAGACAAGATGGAAAGCTGTGAGTTATTGCTTATGGCTCCCGTACTCTAACAGCGGCTGAAAAAAAACTACCACTTCCATGCAGGAAAACTAGAATTTTTAGCATTGAAGTGGGCTATCACTGACAAATTCAGAGACTATTTGTACTATGCCCCAACATTTACTGTCTACAGCGATAACAACCCGCTAACGTACATTCTGTCAACAGCCAAACTGAATGCCACCACATCAAGATGGGTCGCTGAGCTCGCTGATTTTCACTTCACCATTAAGTACAAACCAGGGAAGGAAAACAGTGATGCAGATGCTTTATCAAGAATGCCACTTGATGTCGAAACCTTGATGAGAGACTGCTCGGAGGAAGTGCCACCGGACACTATTGCAGCTGCTATCCAGGCCATTGAGGTACAGAAAGACACACCTGCCGCATGGACACTCTCAGCTGCAGCAATGTCAGTCACAGCAGACGGTGAGCCAGCAGAAGCAACATTCACACCCATACCAAAAGAACAGCTTAATGAAGCGCAAAAGTCTGATCCTGTTATAAGCCCTGTATTACAGTGTAAACAGACAGATTCAAAACCACTGCCCAAAGAGCTAAGAACATTTGACCCTAAGACAAAATTCTTGTTCAGAGAGTGGGGCAAGTTAAGACTAGATAACAATGACATCTTGTACAGACTCACTTCTGCCCGGAAACAGCTAGTCCTGCCAGATCAGTTCAAAAAGACTGTACGTGAAGAGCTGCACAATAATATGGGCCATCAAGGTGTTGATCCCACAGTGTCTTTGATACGTGAACTCTTCTTTTGGCCACACATGCAGGCAGACATCGAGCATTATGTGACCAACGTTTGTTCCTGTGTAAAGCAGAAAAAGCCCAGCCATGAAACAAGAGCTCCTTTAACAAACATCGTAACTACGCAGCCCTTTGAGCTGGTGTGTATAGACTTTCTCCATCTTGAAAAATGCAAAGGCGGTTATGAATATATTCTAGTGATAACTGACCACTTCACACGTTTTGCCCAAGCCTATGCCACCACCTCAAAGTCAGGCCGGTTCTAGGACAACACCCTATCACCCAATGGGGAATGGTCAAGTTGAACGTATGAACAGGACATTGTTGCAAATGCTTAGAACGCTAACCGAAACACAAAAGTCAAACTGGAAGGAATCTATCAATAAGCTAATGTATGCATATAATTGCACACATTGTGAAGTCACTGGCTACTCCCCATTTTACCTACTGTTTGGACGGTCACCAAGGCTACCAGTAGATATGCTCTTTGGACTGTACTCAGAAACAGATTTTAGTGACCACAGAGACTACGTTGAAAAATGGAGAAAGGGCATGGAACAAGGATACTCTATAGCAAATGAGAATGCAAAGAAAGCTGCTGAAAAGGGCAAAAGACACTACGACACAAAAGTAAGGAGTTCTGTGTTACAACCTGGCGAGAGAGTTCTGGTCAAAAACCTGACACCTAGAGGAGGCCCAGGGAAACTGAGAGACTATTGGGAGGACACTGTTCACACAGTAGCCAGACAAATGGGGCCTGACCTCCCTATCTATGAGGTAAGACCGGAGAGAGGCAGAGGGCGCTCTAGAGTGCTTCACAGAAACTTGCTTATGTCATGTGACCACTTACCTTTTGAAAAAGTGCCTGAAAAAGATAATCGTACAAGACATGAACAGAAAAAGACTGATAAACCTGTCGCTGTTGTGCCAGACTCTGATGATGAGGGCAGTTTTGATGAATACCGCTGTCATTACGCACCACCTCAACCTGTGTCCCAGCCATCAGAACAAGAACTTCTCACAGCAACGTCTCAGCTCGCAGCTTCAGTCCCTGCTCTTGCACCAACACCAGAGCTTCTTGCTGGAGACCATCTGGAGGCGCCTGACCCAGCTGTCGTGGAGACAACTGGTGAGGAGGCAGAGCCCACTGCAGGTGACATACCTGCCCCTCCTCCACCTGTTGTACTCGAGAGACTTGAGGAGGAGACACCTCAGCGGCCACAGCGAGAGAGACACCCGCCAAGACGGATGACGTATGACCAACTGGGCACCCCATCTTGCTACAGTGTTCAGCCAGCACCGCAACTGCTTCCTGTGTACCCGGGCCTGGTTCCATGGTTTCCAGCTGTGCAGTCATACTGCACCCAGCCCATTGGTTTGTATGGACTCCAGCAAATGTAAGTTGACACTTTTTCACTGATGACTTGAGAACTGTACTTACAGACTGTCATCAAGAAAAAGACATGAACTTTTTCCCATCTGTGGATTATAACCATAGACAATAGACTTTGTGAAGACTCACACATGGACTGGTTATAGACTTTGTCTTCAGTCACCAGTGATGGACTGTGGTGAAACAGGTGTTAAACCCACAGAATTGAGGACATTGGTTCACCGTACTGTTGATGTTGTTAGATTATAATATTATTTTATGCCATGTTAGACCCCTAATTAAAGATTGTGAATTATTATGTAGTTTTAGTTTGCATTATTCTCCTGAATTAGAAGAAGCTGATAACTATTACATTAGTTAAACTGATTTGCATTACATTAGACTGCTGATTTATTGTGGAATAATGATATTGTTTTATGATGTTATAAGAAATACTGTTTGCAGAAAGTCATCGCCTTATTTGTCTGATTAGAAGAGAACGGAACATGCTGGAGTTTTCTGCCCCATCTCAGCAGGAGCAGATAAACGGGGAGCCAAGGTCGTAGCTTAGGCGCCGTGTGAGAGAAAGCATGTGAATGTTTAGGCTTTTATGATAAGGTGGAGACACCAGAGGCTATAAGAGTTTGATCAATGCTCCACCATTTTGAGATCTGATGCTGTCTGCATACATTGTCCATCTCCCACGCGTGTGATCATTAAAATCATCGTTTGACTCAACCCTGCCAGACCAGTGTTGTTATTGTGGTTTTTTCTCTTGTCTCCATCCCCAATTTTGAACTCGTAACAATGTCCTGACTACAAGAGAATATAGACTGAAAAGCATCTTGTTGGTATGATGTCGGGACGACATTTATTTGAGTGGGGGAGAGTGTGACAGGTTGAAGGACTATTTTTTTCGCCTGTCCCATTTGGTTCTTTAGCCGTCAGAATTGTTGTCTGAAGACCAACAAGGAGACCCAATGGATTTACTTTGCCAAATGGATCATCGTGGCATTGCCGTATTGGTCCATTTGATCGACCTTTGTTTTTATTATTTATTAAATTTTATTTTCAGATGTTACAGACGGGACAGACATGAGTGAGGGATAGGAAAGGGAGAGAGAAAGAGGAAGGAAAAGAAAAACAGAAGGGGAGAGGGACAGTGAGAAAGGGGGGAGATAAAAAATCTCCTGGATCAGCTGTTGAGAGAAGAAGAGAAAACAAGCAAAAAACAAAACAAAACAAAACAAAAAAACAAAGCAACATACTAAACACAACACCATCGCATCAATCTAGCTAAGTGTAAACAGCAGTAAATACTAAATATTCAATGTTGTTGTGCAGCACGCAGGACAGACAGCGCACAATGTGCTTTGAAGTAGCAGCCAAGAAAGGTGTAATTTAAGTCTACGAGCAGTGAACACCCGTGTGCACACCTGTGTGGATCAGCGTGCTTGTATTCAAATGGTTTCCACATGTAATGGTCTGCAAGGGGATGTAGCGAGCCATAGCCCCGTCCCCCAGGGCATGAAGCAGGCCTGTGCTTCAAGGTTTCTGGTAGTTAGAATGACTCGGGGGTGTTGATTCATTTAAACTAACATAATCATCCTGCTGCAAGCAGGTTTCTGTAAGGCAGAGTAAATCGATTTGTTGATCATTATCATTGATTATTAAGTCACGTACTAACAGAGACTTGGAAGAGAGAGACCTAATGGTACTGTTTTACTCTTTGGTGCTGTTGAGGACGCTGTATTGTTCTTTCTTTGTGATTTTTGTGTTGTGTTTGGTTTGTTAAGTTTTGGTTTGTTTTTTGTCTTTTGTCTTTTGCAGACACACTCTCTAAGGGGTCTAGCGTTCTGTGGGGGGATACCAGTAGGAGAGAAACAACTTGGGGTCCTGGACCCAACTCTGGATAGTCACGTTTTGGGGGGTTTATTAAATCTTAATTATCTATGAAGCCCACATAATTTTTTTTTGAAAGAAATTATTTATTTAAGCTGGTAAACAGGGCATTAAAATAATCTGAATGCAAAGAAGAGAAGAAATGTTAGACATGTTCCTTAAATGGAATAAATAAGAATGAGACAAAGATTTTACATGAGAGTCGAAGCCCAGAGAAGAATCAATTGTTACACCAACATTTAGTAGTTAAACAAAAAGAAGCAAGGAGCTGACTGATGTTGGATTTAGTTTACAAGGGCTATAATTATGGTCTCAGTCCTTCTGGCAGTTAAAACAAGGTAACTGCTAGAGAGCCAATCAGTAACCTGAGTTAAGGAGTGAACTAGGGTGGACAGCCTATCCAGCTCATGAGGCTTAAAAAACATGTACAGCTGAATGTCATCAGCATAGAAATAATGAAAAATGTTATTAAAAGATTGAATGATGCCACCTCCTAGGACTTGCTGTCCACATATGTGGACATCACATTTTGGGTTATTTAGACCAAAATACTCAATTTTGCTCTACATGGGCCTGATATCCACTTACGAGGACATTATACTGCTACTGTTCTATCAAAATTTTAAATGAATATCCTCATTTGTGGCTCTCATTTTTCTTAAAAACAAAAATAAGGTAAAAAAAATCCGGTAATTCTTTTTTTTTTTACATTCATCGGGCCCCAATATGCCCAAATATCAAAGAGAAATTAAAAATGCATGTTGTGGAAGAGTTCGGGTCTTAGGAGGTTAAAGGAAGCAGAAAGCAGAAAGAAAATAATGGACTCAGAACTGAACCTTGTGGAATCCTACAGGTTAGAGATGCAGTGTGAGAGGTCCCACCAGTAGAAACAAACCCAGTCTAACAGGAGACACCAGGCAAACCTTTTAGCCCATTATGTAAGTTTTCTTGGTCAATCACACAAAATTCATTTTACTCATTACTGTAGTTAAGTCATTGAGTGCAATTCGAGCAAAGGGAATAAATGACTCACACTACTGAGGACCATCTTTCATGTCAATCGCCTTTTTTCTCAGAATGGTTGAGAAATGTGTTACAGTTATTATCAGAAAGGAACAGCAGGAGGAGTTCAGTGCTCTAAAAAGTTGATCTTACATAGGTGACTACATCAACGAGTAACTGTAGGAGAGGAAAGGTAATGGATTGTTCTCAACTTCCCCAGAGATAATGGAGAGAGACTCCTGCATCACTCAGGCATTTGTGTCTGTCAGATTTACTGATTTAAACCAAATCCAAACATAAATATAACAAGTCTTAATATTTGTTTTGTCCATAAAGTTTTAATTGGACATTTCTGTCATATAAGGCATGAAGCTATTTGATTAAGAGTTTATTACAAAATAATTGAAAAATGTTCATCTGTGTAGTTTTCTGTCGTCATATTTCTAAAGGCATGTCTTCAGTTGTATTGTAACATACTGTATTTAAAAACAACTCAAAACCTCATCAGAAAAACTTTAAAAAGTTTGAAAACTTGAAACAAAGGTAAAAAAAAAGGTAAAAAACAGTGAATAAGATTCTGATTAAATTCAGCTACAGCTGATTCTGGGCAGCACTGCTGTTTGCAGTACTCACTGGTATTTATCACAGTATATTTATCCAGTACACTCAGTGTATACTTGAGTGGAGATCTCCTGTCGAATTGACTCAGCCATCTCCAGCAGGTCGGACACTTCAGCAGCTTTCTGGTTTCTTCTGTGAAGCAGCTGCTGGATCTTCTGCTCCATGTCTGCAGAAACACAAAGAAACTCATTTGAATTCATATCTATCTATCTATCTATCTATCTATCTATCTATCTATCTATCTATCTATCTATCTATCTATCTATCTATCTATCTATCTATCTATCTATCTATCTATCTGTGTATGTATCAGGGTGTGGCAACCCTGGGCACGCATGGTGATTTTTCGTTTTTATGGGCCGATGATTTTTTTTTTCTTTTTTTTGTAACGGTATAAACAATGAAAGGTGGTGGCCGATGTGTAAAAATAACTCTAAATGTTTGGTGGTGGCTATCGTGGAGCTGCCACAGAGGCCAGCAGGTGGATGAGGGAAAGATGAGACAGGAGGAGGAGGAGAGACCCGAGGCGGCCGCCGGTCCGAGTGTCAGGTGAACTGAACTTCAGAAGTTATGACCTGCAGTCTATCTGGGTCAGATATAAACCAAGTTTAGGTGGAGTTTATTTTTGTTGTGCTGACTTTTTACAGTCAGTTGCAATAACTCGTACTGCGTACTAGCTAGCATGACGGAGTTTCTATACAGCTGGGTGGGTGCTGTGATGTTACTGATAGTGAACTTTATTTTGTTCAAAAGGTTAGTAGAGTTGCCAACCGTCCCGTAAAAAGGCGGTCCCGTATTCAGAGAAAATATTACGCGTTTGTATTAAGGTGAAATGGAACAGTTTGTCCCGGACTTCAGCTAGAATGGAAAAAGAGACAAAGCTGGAGTTATTCTTCTTCTCTCATTCTCTCCTCTCCCTCTCCTGTTGCTACTTCAATCATGAAACTGATTAATGATCAGCTGATCAGCTTTTTTCTCTCGTTTGTTTATCTCCCACTTTGCGCCAGAAAGAGGACACCAGTGGATGTCGCGCTAAACATCAGCAGCACGTTTGAGCTTGATCAGCTGTTGTTAGAATGTATTTAATAATATCAGCTTGAGGTTCCAGGTGCAGACACAGACGAAGAGACAGTGCCTTTATTTGGGCTGATTAACGTGGCAAACAACAGAAAGCACTGAGACAAAACTAAACTAGAAGCTGAACTGGGAAAACTAAGAACTGACACTTAACTCAGACAGCAGGGAAGGCTAAGACAGGGTGACAATGATGCACATGACGGAGGCAACTGTGAACAGGTCTCTGTGCTGGAACAACAAGGAACTATGAAACGTATATACGTAAGTAACATGGACATGACCAGCACAGAGTCCTGAAACCTGGCGTAACATGGGGGAAGTTGAACAGACGATGCGGCGATGAACAAAGACTGAGGACTTAAATACACACATGAGGTGATCAGGAGAAGTGGAGACACATGAGAACACAGCTGACTAGAAGGAAACATAATGACAATACAGGGGAGAGTAACACTAACTACAATGAACAAAGAACACCATACTCTTTCAAAATAAAACAAGAAACACAGAGACATAGACATGGAGATAGAACATGAATTTAACCTAACCAGAGACATGAAACATGACAGGTAGACACACGGACCAGGGAGAGATGACAAAAGGGACTAAGAAACCAAGGACTAAACTGCAAACTAGAAAACAACTAGATGCGTTAAACTACACATGTGGATACAAAAATATGCATTAGAACTTAAACCCTGGGCCTCATGGCCTAGTACCATGACACAGCTGATGTTTGCTGGAGCCACAGCTGTAAAGCTGCTGGTCATGATGTCGGTTTGGATATGTGGTGAGAGGGAAACATGAAGATGAAACCAGGAGATGTCCTTACTGGATCATCAGAGCTGTGATGGAGAAACAGGTTTACCTTTTAGGTGACATGGATGAGTTGAAGTTATGAACTGTTTCTGAGAGACAAATAACACCAGGATGCTTTTCTAAGCAGCTGACAGCTGGTAACTGTGCAGGGGCGGGTCTAGTAAAGTGTTGCCAGGGGGGCATGTAGGGCATTAACAGTCTCTCACAGAACAGACTGTGAGAGACTGTTCCAGGGAAAGTAATACAAAAAACACGAGACTAGACAAGGACATAAGAGCTAAGCAGGGAAGATAAGAGAGAGAGGAGAGGAGAAAAGTGCGACCGCCTTCGCCAAGAGCCAAACGAGAAACCATAGTCTTTTGCATGTTTCTTTAACACCGTTGTGTCTGCACTGTCTTGTGCCTGTATCCTTCTGTCTGGTGTTGCACTGTCTTTGTTTTTTTTTTCAATTTTTTACATTTAAATAATATCACTCAGTCTTCCTATTTTCATCTTCATATTATTAACCGCCTTCGTCCCTCACTCACTCCAAACAGTACCGCCATATTTGTCAATGCTCTTGTCACATCTCTTTTAGATTACTGTAATTCTCTTCTCTGTGGTCTACCTCATAAATCCCTCCATGAATTGCACTTAGTTCAAAATTACAGCTGCTCGTATTGTATCCAGAAATAGATGCACTGAACATATAACAGCTGTTTTTAAACAGCTCCATTGGTTTCCAGTTCACCTCTGTGCCAATTTCAAGATCCTGCTTCATACTTTCAAAGTGCTTCATAACCTCGCTCCTCCATATTTATCTGATCTTGTCCTTCAATAGGGCTTTGGAGCAATCTCTTTGCATCCAGACGCAACCTGTCTCTATACCGTCCTTTTTCTCTTGAGCTGTTTTTAAAGCATGGTTGGTAGCAATCGTCCTTCCAACACAGTTTGTTTTGATACGTGCCCTTCAAATGTGGCGCCGTGCACCCACAATACATTGTGCCGTTACATCAGTTCCAAAGCCCTATACTCACCCCCTCGTACACTCGGCTCTTTTTCAGCTTCCCTTCTGTCTGTTCCACCTTGCCCGCCTGATGGGACTCAGAGCCTTTGGTAGACTATGGATGTACTTCCACCAGATCTCCAGACCACAAACTGTTTCTTCACTTTTAAATTGTATTTTAAAACCATCTATTCAGAACTGCATTCCCTTCATTATGACTCTGTCTTAGTGCATTTTTACCATTCTTAGCTTTTATACTTTCATGCTTGTTTTTTTTCTCATTTAACTTGTGTTTTTATTTAGTTTTACTATATTTTAATATGTTGTATTGTTGTTACTGTTATTGTACTATTGTAAGGTGACCTAGAGGGCCTTAAAGGCACCTAGAAATAAAATGTATCATTATTATTATTAGCATTACTCTTAATAATTTTTGCACATTGCACCTTATGTAGTCTTGCGCTTATTGTCTGTTATATGTAGCACCATATGGAGGAATTCGTTTCACTGTGTACTGTACCACAGCACAAAGTTGGAATGACAATAAAGCCACTTGATTTAGTTTGAGATTTAGTGGGTGTTAACCATCGGGTGCTTAGTTTATGTAAAATTGTAGTTTGTTGTTTTGGTTAAATTAGCTTAAATTATGTGTGTGTTGTATATGAGTAGACTTGTATACAGTTAAACATGTATGGATTATATAATATCGAAGTCTGAATACTGATTTGTAAATACTGGAATTTGAAATGAGGGGGTAGGTACAGAAAAGGTGCAAACTTTATCCTACTCATTTTCTAGCATACACATTGTGTAGACATAGAGATAATCACGAAACTTGATGTTAAGGTTTTTCTTTTTTCTTGTTATTTCAGTTATATTTACGAAATAAACATTATTGTATTTATGCATCTATATATAGAAGTGGGAGTGGAGATACATGACCGGAAACATACAATAGTTAAACACAGAAGCAAAGCTGTGATGGGGACAGGGATTTTACTTTGTCCAGTGACGACAGAAATGACATTTCAGTGCCTCAGAGTTTATCTGAAGGTCACACCTATCACGCCTCAAACACACCAGCAGGTCAGCGCTCTGACCTTGTATCTGCTGGAGTTTGTCCTCCACTTGTCTCTTCATGTCCTCAGCTTCCATCATGATGTTCTTCAGTCGACCAGCAGCTTGACCCTTGACCTCCTGATTCTGTTGATTTTGCTTTAAAACCTCAAACTGCTTAGTGACATCACTGAGCTCCTGTTGGGCAGAAACAGTGTTCTGATTTTCATCTGAGACTTGAAACTAAAAACAGAGACTCAAAGTTGTGTGCAAAGTTTTACATAGATTTTTCTTATCTTAAAGCCTCAAACACATATAAATGTGTCTGTTGGTGTTTTTACCGTCTCTGCATCAGTGGTCATGTTTAAAGCACTCTCTGCCACCTCTCTGGCTTCTCTCGCTGTCTCTCTGTTCTCTTCAGTTTTGTCCTTCATAGCTTCAATCTCTTTCTGCAGGTCTTTGGTCTGAATCATGAGCCTCGCCTCGATGTTGTCCAGTGTGTCTTCAGCCTGAAACAGAAAACAAACACGAGCACATCAGCATCAGGCTGAACAAACGTCTCAGAGGTCATATGTGAAATATTTTGGATGTTTTACATCTTGGATCCTGTCTTTGGTCTCATCTTTGTTTCTGCTCGCTCTCTCTAAGAGGTTGTTAGCTTTGGCCTGAGCTTTGTCTGCTTCATAAATATCCTGAATGATCTTCTTCACATCAGTGTTCTCCATCTGCTCCCTAAATACAATAAACAAAGACGATTAAGGTTCAGAACACGAAGAGGACAAATATGTGTTCCACCTATAAATCACTAATCAGAAGGACAGGAAGTAAAAACATCAGAGAGCAGTGACACTCAGACTCAGAAAGCTGATTCTGCTCCTGCTGCCGAACATCCAAAGGACCAGTTCAGCACTGAAAGCATCTCACTATGCCTGAGAAAAACATCTAAAACATATGAAGAAAAATAATGTTTCATGCAGTCACAGATCAGCTGTGGATGTGTCCAAAACTCCTCAGTGTTCGTCTGAAAGACTAAAAATGAAAAATGGCCTCTGATACTGTCTGAGGTCATCTTCACAGTCACGGTATTATATTGTTCATGACATCATGAAGCTCCTGTTGGACAGCGTTGTAGTGAGAAGTTGTGTCCTTACCTTTTCCATTTTGAAATGTTATAGAGTCTTTCATTGATGACAAAAATGGGGGAAACACAAATGAGACAGAGCAAATGATCTAAAATCAAAAGAGTAAACATGGACGTATCTGTGGTAAAGTCTTAACTAGGGATGGGTACCAGTATCCGGTGCCATTATGGCACTGACATAAACGGTAGTAACCAGGCCGAAAAGCAGCGCACATTTCGGTGCTTGGTTTCGGTGCTTTTTTTTTTCTTGAGATGTCATACACTTTGGATTCTAGCCAATCATTTTACCTTTCCGAGGATAGTAGGCGGGTCCAGGTACTTACAGTCTTTTATTGCAGAGCTACAGATTAAAAATGCCCAAGGCGAAGCAGTCAAAAGTCTGGCTGTACTTCACAGCAAAAGATGCAAACTCAACAGTCTGCAACAAGTGCTTTAAGCTGATACTGTGATACTGTGCAAAGGAGGTAACACCTCAAATCTGATGAAACACCTGGCGACGCATAGCATTTTTTTAAAAGCTGAGAAATGCACCGTATTTGATAGCTTGCTGTGAGACCTCACACCGAGCACAACTACTGTGGGTGTGGTGCCTGTTATTGGACCCGGAGTTAGCAACATCCCCCAAGCACCTGAAGAGGAGAGTCCTGCCCCCTAGCCCTGCCAGTGTAGCAGAAATGATGAGGATGATGATGGCAGCAGCAGCCGTTCTTCTCTGCGTGAGTAGCTTAATGTTGTTCGTGTGTAATTTACGTTGAGTAGGCTAACCACGTTATTACATTAATGCACGTAAGGTGAACTAGCAAACACCGTCGTAGTTACATGCGGCTGTCTTCTTGTTTGATAGAGTGATACCATATATGCCCTATAGCTGCAAAAAAGGCTAACCTGGTAATCATTTTGCAGAAAAAAAGAGACTGCTAAAAATAATAACATAAGAGATTTTTGGACAAAGTTTGTGTTCTCCATTCTTTAAGCACCGGTTCGAGCACCGTTTAAGCACCGGCACCGTTTCAAAAGTACTGGTTTGGCACCGGTATCGGATAAAACCTAAACGATACCCATTGTCGAGAAAGGAAATTATTTTACTGCTATAGTTAAATAATTGTCATCATTACCATTGCATTAATAATAAAATCTGGAGGTTCTTGATTCAGGGGTAGAACAGTGTGTGTCTCTTTCAGAAAGACTGAGTTGCAGGCTGACAGGAAGTTGTATGCAGAAGTGAAAGCAGGAAGTTATTTTGAGCCGCGGGCTAAGACGAGGCTTTAACAATGTAACAGATAGCTTTAAGAAGGCCTTAAGCAGCTATGACTATTTTATACACAATGCATATCTGTGCTTATTAAAGAGTTGGAGCTCGGTCAATTAATTGGGGGTCGGAAGCTTTGTTCGGCGCGATGTTCGGACAATCTATTGTGCAAGTGACTTGGAGCCATAGAAGGAATCGCAATACATGCTTACAAAACACTTATATCAGGTCATTTTATATTAAGGTTTTAGTAGAGGTTCTTGGTTAAAACATTTATTTAGTAGAAGACATACACATAGTTTCAGTGAGCTTCTGGTCTGGTAAAAGGTCAGAAGTGCAACAGGTGAATTGAGAAAGAGCATTTGAGGACGAGACACAGACAGTAGGTGAAGAGGTGACACAAAGAGCATGTGAGGTCAACACACACACACACACACTTTAAATTAGATTTATTTAGAGGAAGAGGTTAGTTATGTTTGGCTGTAACTGCAAAATTGTCTTGGTAAAAGAGGAACCGTTTCTTGGTGTCTCGGCAAGAAAGAGGAACAAGACAAGAACTGAAAGGTAGACAGGAAGGGCTAGCCATGAAAATAGAAGATGATTTTCTAGGTGAAAAGTCATGATGATGTTGATCTGATCTATGTATAAAATGTACCGGTGACGCATGAAGGGGCGTCAGTAAACAAACCCTGATGCTATAAAATATCTGTTCATGCTTTGATTAAGTCGAAGACTACTTCCTGTCTGCGTACAGAGTTGTCTTCCCACGCGTGTATTCATTAAAATCATCGTTTGACTTCACCCGGCCGGATTGGTGTGGTTATTCTTCGATCACCTCTTGTACCCTTCCTCAATATTGAATCTTAACATTTGGGGGCTTCGTCCGGTTATTGAGGAGGGAGAGTTGGAGGTTTGGACGGAGAAATCCGGGGTCTTGGGTGGTCTGACGGGCAGACATGAATTCCAGTGGTCTAAGTGAGTGGGCATAAGCCGGCTTATCCAAAAGGTAAGGCACTACCTGTTGAATTATTTCCAAAGTGTGCCAAATTGGATATGATAAAATTTAAGTCTACTCACTGAAGTTACTGGTGGGTGTCTGTTTTGATTTTGATGAAAATCTCATGAGTTGAAGCAGTTAGAGTTCTGCTAAGAAGAAATGAAAGTAGTTAAGAGTCTGATAAGAAAAGTTTAAATACTGGGTTGAAGTCCCAAAGAAATTGAGTTAGAGTCTCAAGTAGTTTGGTAGGGTATTTGGTCATTTTGTGGGTTAAAGTCCCGGTTGGTCATTAGGTCAGACCTTTGTCGGTCAATTTGTGGGTTAGAGTCCCCATTGTCCATCAGGGTCGATCTGCCTCAGTTATACACTTGTTTTGGGTGTTGATTGTTGTTTCAAAGTATTATAAATTATTCTAGAACGGCAGTTAGAGTCTGCTAGGAAGCGCAGTGCTCAGAGGTAACGCTTGCCAATGTCAAGGACGCTTAGACATTGTCCTCGAAGAGGGATAGTCAGTTGGTCACTGTGGAGTTTGGGGCACTCCAGAATAACTAGGAGTTAGAGTCTCCTTACCGTTTGCAACGGTATCTGCGCTTTTTTGGCCAGCAGAAGTGGACTTCGGGCGTGTAACTTTAACCTAAAACTTCAAAAAGTTTGGGTTGGTTGACGCTTTTAAATTGAGTTAGGGATTTTAGAAATGAGGCCAGAAACAGTTAAAGTCTTGATACTGGTTAATTGATCGCAAAAAACTCAGGGAGTTTATCGGTTAAACTGTTATGTTAAATTTGTCGAAATTCGATAGGTGTTAAAAGGTTTAAAATCTGTGCAGTTGTAAATATAAGACGTCTTTGTAATAAGAGATCTCTGTGTGAAAGGAGTCTGAGGCAATGCTGCTGCTATTTTTAGACGGTGTGTGTGAGTGAAAATGCAAATGAGTAAGCAGTGAACTGTTTAAGCCACAGTTGGTTTTACAAATACTGCTGCAAACATTGTAGAGTGTGTGTTTAAAATGCCATTTATGTTTATTAGAGGACTATAAATAAAGTTTTGAGTTGCCGTAGTGGATGTATAGTAATTGACTGAGTTTGGATGTAGATATATAAATATATTGAGTGCACTGTATATACTTAAGACTAACACATGACTTTCAGTAGTAACTGTTCTCCAGCATTAGCTGCTGGTGGGTTTTATTTTTTCAATTTCTTGTGTGTGCGGTGAGAATTAATGGAGGTTTCAATTTTTTGTTTGTTTGTTTTTTACTTGCTTTTTTGATTATGACAAGCATGTCTAAAAGACTCTTAGGAAAGTGTTTTTAATTTGAGAGAGGCATGAGTGATGTTATAAGAGTTTAGTTTATTTAAAAGGTGTGTGTGAGAGGATTATGAAATCATTGTGTGAATGATGCTACATTTTAGGTCAAAAGTTAGTAGAATTACAGAGGGTTTGTAGATTGTAAATACAAAATAAGTTTGATTAGCCTGGAGAAACAGCAAAGCAGTTTGAGCTGCTCTGAGCAGCTGCGTGCGGTGTGTGTGTGTAACAGGAAATGGTGTGGGTGACAGGAAGTTTGCATGCCCATATAAGGTGATGTGTGAACAGAGGAAGTCTGAGAGAGAAGTGTGTGTGTAGGCAAAAGGCAGAGTGTGTGCGTGAAATAAGGGAGTATTGTTTTTACATCAAGGTTTAGTAGAGCTAAAGTAGAACGTCACAAACAAACAAAAGAAGGTAAAATGAAGAGAGAAAATAATGTGGTTCCCTGACCGGGAGAGAAAATAACTGACAATTACATTAATGAATAGAAAACACACATACACAAAGTGCCATATGTGAAATTATTCTAGGAAGGAGTCAGAATTGAGATAGCTTATTATAGAGATAGTTTAACATAAGATGCAATGAAGGAAGCAGCTTACATTCCTTTAATTCCCAGAGCCAGTGTGTTCCCTCCCCTGCCCACTTGGGCCCCGTATCAGGCGAGTATGGAAGGCTGGATAGCCCATGACGGGTAAGATCCCACCTCGAAACCCTGGGACAACCTAAGGCAGGCACAGTCACGATTACTCTCGGCTTCAGTAAGAAGACGGGTCCTGACGGGTAAGGCCGCTGGGCTAGGGTGGAGGTGGAAAGTGGCAAGTGGAGCCCTACCTTCTGGCTGAGGACAAGGAATGCTGCTATTTAAGGTAGGAAATCAGAATTTGGGTTAGTAAATTTGGGGAGGAGAAAATTGACTGTTTAAAGGCAAAATTATGAAGGAGTCTGACACACTGTAAAAGCACCATATGCAAATTCACACACACAAACAGAAAATGCATTAAACTTATAAAGACAAGACAAGCTCATGGAGTTTAATGCATAGACACTGATTAAACCTGGCTAAGAACACAAACATAGGCAATGAAGAACAGCTTGCTATTTTGTATGAATGATACAAGGGTGTGAATGTTTAATAAAATACATTTGAGTTTGTAATTGAGGAATAGAATAAGCCATATGACAAAGGGAGTTATGAAAACGAAAAAGGGATTAAAGTAGTTTTAAAAAAAGAGTGACTTAGGAGTGCTCTCGTACTGAGTGATCAACACTAGTGATCACTGTTGGAAGAAATAAAATGATTTAATGAGTTGGGAATGTTTAAACATATGTTTCTGTTGTTACAGCTTCTTGAGAGATGACTCAGTATGCAAATTAGCTGGAGTGTGTGTGACTGTGACTTTCAGGAAGAGGAAGCATAGCAGAGACGAGAAGTGCAGATTGGGGTAGGGAATTTATAGTTTAGTGATTATATGATGTCGTAAGGGGTCTTATGCTGAATTTAAGAGTATAAGGGGGTGATTTTTGTGTGCAAATTGAGTGGTTTTAATGAGACTTTTGGTGTATTGAGGAGGTGAAATTATGTGGTGGCAAGATTTGTGTGTTTAAGGTTGTTGTGGTGATGGGTTGATTCTGTCAGGTAGGTTGTTGTTGTTATTTTTGTTTTTAATAGAGGGAGTTTTAGGAAACATGGACATGTCTAAAATTGGGCCCATTATTTTGTAACAGTGCACTTAAAGAAAACCTGTCAGGTGATTTTGTTTTGTTTTTATGAGCTAACAATCAGCTCTATTTTTCATTTCTGTTTTAAGCAGGCCTGCAACAGTGAATAACGGCGCTGAAAATTATCGGGAGGAGCAAATATAAGGGGGCTTTCCAGATTACAATTGGCTGAGGAAAGCTACCTGTGGGGACTGATCAAGGTCGTAAGTCCCTGTAAAAAGGATTTTATGCGAGTCAATCCAGTCCAAAAGCATAAAGAAATATTTTCCTATGGAAAATAAAAATGACGGAGCTCATTTTGCTGAGGGTGGAGTATCTGATCGTGCGGGAGGCTCCACTATCAGCAAATACATGGTGTGACTGCATGTGAGTGAATGTGATACTGTATGTGAGTGAGGATGAATTAATGTGGACAAACAATTTGTTTTTACCAGAGAAAATTTCTGTTTTGTTTTATTAGGTGGGGTTAGATTATGGGATTATAGTATATTGTTGGGAGAAGGCCAAATGCTAAAGGGGAAATATTTTTGATGTAACTCAGTTACCATTAATTGTAGAAACACATGACTGATAATTGTTCTGTTTTAAGTTTATTTTTATGACATAGATTGGATCATGAGTGGGGAAAACTGAGCAGTTTTAAGTTTTGTATAGTATCTTGACACATGAAATGTATCAAGATAAAGGGGGGTTTAGGGTTTAATAATTTAATTGTTTAATAATTTAGGATCATTTTAGGACCTTTTGGGTTTTTGATCATTTGGGTATGGTAAAACTGAAACTGTTATTTTTAAGTTAAGGTTAAAGGATTAAAAGTGAACTTGTCACGGTTTGCGAGGCAAGCCGTGTGGAGTTGTAGAAAAGGACCCAAAAGGCGGCAGCTCTGGTGCAGGTGAATATTTATTTACAACGGTGGGCACAAAACAGCACTGGTGGAAAAAACAACCTAAACTGGGTAAGCTAATAACACAAACCAGAAACGAGGATCCTGGAGATCTCGAGGTTCGAGACCACCAGAGAAGGGTCTGCGTGAGGACACAATGTATTGTGACCTCTGGTGTTCCAGAGGTCAAAAGAGGGAGTGTCGAGAAAGGAAATTATTTTACTGCTATAGTTAAATAATTGTCATCATTACCATTGCATTAATAATAAAATCTGGAGGTTCTTGATTCAGGGGTAGAACAGTGTGTGTCTCTTTCAGAAAGACTGAGTTGCAGGCTGACAGGAAGTTGTATGCAGAAGTGAAAGCAGGAAGTTATTTTGAGCCGCGGGCTAAGACGAGGCTTTAACAATGTAACAGATAGCTTTAAGAAGGCCTTAAGCAGCTATGACTATTTTATACACAATGCATATCTGTGCTTATTAAAGAGTTGGAGCTCGGTCAATTAATTGGGGGTCGGAAGCTTTGTTCGGCGCGATGTTCGGACAATCTATTGTGCAAGTGACTTGGAGCCATAGAAGGAATCGCAATACATGCTTACAAAACACTTATATCAGGTCATTTTATATTAAGGTTTTAGTAGAGGTTCTTGGTTAAAACATTTATTTAGTAGAAGACATACACATAGTTTCAGTGAGCTTCTGGTCTGGTAAAAGGTCAGAAGTGCAACAGGTGAATTGAGAAAGAGCATTTGAGGACGAGACACAGACAGTAGGTGAAGAGGTGACACAAAGAGCATGTGAGGTCAACACACACACACACACACTTTAAATTAGATTTATTTAGAGGAAGAGGTTAGTTATGTTTGGCTGTAACTGCAAAATTGTCTTGGTAAAAGAGGAACCGTTTCTTGGTGTCTCGGCAAGAAAGAGGAACAAGACAAGAACTGAAAGGTAGACAGGAAGGGCTAGCCATGAAAATAGAAGATGATTTTCTAGGTGAAAAGTCATGATGATGTTGATCTGATCTATGTATAAAATGTACCGGTGACGCATGAAGGGGCGTCAGTAAACAAACCCTGATGCTATAAAATATCTGTTCATGCTTTGATTAAGTCGAAGACTACTTCCTGTCTGCGTACAGAGTTGTCTTCCCACGCGTGTATTCATTAAAATCATCGTTTGACTTCACCCGGCCGGATTGGTGTGGTTATTCTTCGATCACCTCTTGTACCCTTCCTCAATATTGAATCTTAACACCATCCATGGGGGTGGAAAAAAAAACAACAAAAAACAAAAAAACAAAAAAACATGGGGATGACTCCCTGCTGGAGCCTCTGCTGGATGTCAGTGGGACTGCAGCTGATGGTGGTTTTAGGGCAGGGGTGGGCAACTCCAGGCCTCAAGGGCTGGTGTCCTGGAGGTTTTAGATAGCACCTGGGGTCAGCACACCTGAATCACATGATTAGTTTATTACCAGGCCTCTGGAGAACTTCAAGACATGTTGAGGAGGTTGTTAGCTCTTAGAAACATATAATCATATATGCTGAGAGGTATATAATCGATTGCATAATGATATAATGCCTGATCCTCAGTAGTCTGCAAAGACTCTATGTGCGTTCCAGAATGCTCTGGCATACCACACGTCCTAAGGTCATGATAGAGGTCTTACCTTCTCTTTCTGATATATAGTATAGGAGGACACCTACTTTATCTGTTTGAGTATAAGAGCCCTTTGTTTAGGCGGACCGCATGCCTGGTTGATATGTTATATGTTAATGAGACTATGCATTTTCATGTAACCACAATAAAGAGCAGACTACAGAGGGGCTGACATATAGTGACTGGCGTTTGAGCGGCAGGAACAGCGCTCGTCCCGGTCACCTCCCTCATGCACGAGATCACACAAATAGCTCTGGTGTCTGGTGTGTTGTTTTTGCCATTGTAGTGGATTGTCTCGGTTGTTGCAGCAATAGGTTTGTGCCTAGTTAAAGCTATCAGAGGTCATTTAGCCATTTAAATCAGCTGACATTTCTAAAACCTGCAGGACACTGGCCATTGAGGCCTGGAGCACCCCCACCTCTGTTTTAGGCTAAAGGTTGCATTTCATTTCTAGTTTCTAGTTTAAAGTTTTTGGTTTGAATTAAGCTTTTATGTCATTTTTATGCTCTCAGCACTGACTTGAGTTCCAAAGCTTCCTGCTGCAGGTCCATGGCTGCCTTGGCTTGCTTGTCCAGGTTCTTTAAGTCCTCCAGGAATCTGGTGGCATTTTTCAGCAAATTATTGACGTTGCTGATCATGGACTGGATGTTAGCAGGTGACTGTGGGAGCTCGATTCTCAAAACTGCTTGTGCCATTTTCTCAGTGTCCTTTGGAGGAACCATGTCATCTGTCAGGGAGGAAATGTGAAGAGCAATGAAAAGGTTTCCTGCAGAGAAACATTACATACTCACATACAGCAGCATCACAACAGCACCAACGTTCTCTGTAAAGCCACGCTCTCTCTCTCTGACTTCAAAGGATCCATCCTGTACTTTGCTACCATCTGGTGGGTACTGCCTCAAAGTGGACATGAAACACTACATGTATAAAGCCTAATTTACACCATTCACAGAGAGTTGGGGAATGGCTGCAATCACAGCATTGTAAGATGGCGACAGATGTACCCTTAGGCCCCTCCTCAATTCAGAGATGGTCTTTCCCTTTTCACGTAAATGGCCTCCTTGACTCCGCCCTCAAACCAGCGTTCCTCCCTGTCCAGGATGTGTACATCTTCATCCTTGAAAGAGTGTCCACTGGCCTGTAGGTGTAAATAGACTGCAGAGTCCTGGCCTGACGAGGTAGCTCTTCTGTGTTTTGCCATCCGCTTCGCCAAAGGTTGTTTGGTTTCCCCGATGTATAAATCCTGGCAATCCTCCTGGCACTTAACAGCGTACACTATGTTACTCTGTTTGTGTTGGGGGACCCGATCTTTGGGGTGGACCAATTTTTAAAAGCCAAAGAGACGCAGTGTTTAGAAAAAATGCGTCTCAGCTGCTCCGATACTCCTGTCACCTACGGGATCACTACTACAGGTTTTCACTTAGACAGCAGTTGTCCTTCTCTCCTGGATCGGCTGGAGCTTTGTTTAGGTGCCTTCCCAGGTTTGACAAAAGTCCAGCTGGGATAACCACATTTACTCAGGGCCTTCTTCATGTGATGTTCGTCTGCTTCCCTGGCCACTGTGTCAGTGGGGATGGTGTTAGCTCTGTGCTGTAGCGTCCTAATGACACCCAGTTTGTGCTCCAGTGGATGATAAGAGTCAAGCCTTAAATGGCCTGTATTTATATAGCGCTTTACTAGTTCCTAAGGACTCCAAAGCGCTTTACATATCCAGTCATCCACCCATTCACACACACATTCACACACTGGTGATGGCAGCTACATTGTAGCCACAGCCACCCTGGGGCGCACCGACAGAGGCGAGGCTGCCGGACACTGGCGCCACCGGGCCCTCTGACCAGACTAAATACTTATCCATATGTGTAGGTTTACGGTGCACGTCAGCTTTTAGATGTCCCCCATTACTGATGGAAATCTCACAGTCTAAGAAGGCTAACCTGCAATTATTTCATATCCTCCCTGGTGAATTTGATGTGTCGGTCCACCGAGTTATTGTAATCCGTAAAATGTGGTATGTCCTGAGATTTGATTTTCACCCAGGTGTCATCCACAAATCTGAACCAACGGCTTGATGGTGTTCCAGGGTAGGATAGCAAAGCCCTCTTTGCCACTTCTTCCATGTACAAATTGGCCACAATGGGTGAAACTGGGGAGCCCATGGCACACCCGTGATTGCGGTGCCGTGCAGAGGAGGTGGGCGCACCTGCACGGCATCCGCAATCACGAATTGAATATTGTACTGGGTCCTGTGGTTGGCGTTGTTGTTGTGATAATGTTGAGCGGGCAGCAGTAGAGCTGCAGCTCTGTGAGTATTGTGGACAGCATCCGTCAAAGCATTAATAAAAAGTATTAAAATGCCACTGGGTCTGCCGTGTATGTTTACACATATAGTTAGGGCTGGATCAGGTGAATCTACCCATGACCCTCTTAATGAACAACCCCCACTACAGTTTAAATACATGGGATGATCCATCAATTAATTTTAGACCTGGTGAAGCCTCTTGGATGAAATATGTTCACAAACTTAAAGATGTCCAGTTGTTTTCTTTCCAAACTCCTTAGGCTTCCGTGACCTGACTGAGGACCTACACTGAGACTTATCATTTAGTTCTATTTGTCTACTATTTATATTTTATTCTGGGACAGTTGGTGTGCAGCACCCACAATTTTGTTGTACAAGTACAACAACAATAAAGGGTTATTCTATTCTATTCTGGCTGTACAGGACCTCCACATCTGCCTTTTATGTGGCTTATAAATGATCTGAATTACTGTCTCTTAAATCTGTTGATTTGATGATGATCTATGTCTCACTGAGGAAAGTGAGATGATCTGATGATCATTGCAGGCTGAGAAAGAACACACTGTACATGATTGCTCTACAACTTTAAACAATAAGTTAATGAATGTGGAGTGTGCACTGACCCATCAGGTAGTCTTTGACTTGCTGAATAAGCTCTCTGATTTTGTTTTTCTCTCTCTCACACGAGTTTGTATTGTTGTTGATCTGGTCCTGCAGATCTCTGGCCCAGTTTTTGGCATCCCAAGTCATCTCATTGGCATTATTGATCTGACAAAAGAAATCACCTTTTAAAAGATTTAGTTTGTGGAGAGGGATGTGAAATATTACACTATGGTAATTGGTCTACACGTAAGTTTATAATGCTACAACACTAGCATCTGCAAAATTAAAAACATCTTTGTGAGGAAGAAAAGAAAGTGTGATTTGAGTCATCAAATTGAAAAAAACATTTCTGTTTGTTCATCCAAAAAAGTAAAACAGGAAGAGCTCTACTGTTCTGTCGATCACACACAAATATCAAAGAAATGTAGATGCAAAACTCACTGGTCTCGTCAAATGACACCACAACACACCACCAACACACTTCCAAACCAACGTGGTGCTTGGTAAGAGGCCTGCAGGTTTAACCTGTGTTTAACCCTCACCCACTCCCATAGAGAGTAGAGCATTCACCAGTGTTTCCAGTATAGACCTGCCTTGTTCTTGGTGTCCTGCAGTCTGGAAGGCAAATTCATGAGCTGGTCTTTCAGCTTCTCTGCAGTCTTAGAAGCATCCTCACTGACATGAACAGCTCCTTTACAGTTTGGACTTCCGCACTTCCTCTTCCCCAGATCACGCCCACAAAGAGCTCCAGTACACCCTGAACAGTCCTCCAAACCTGGATCGCCACAGACCTTTATCGCATCACAACAAATTGCTTAAACAGTATTCACATTTACCCAGCGGTCATTGTTGATTTGATTATATGGAATCAATGATTTTCACAGCAGCATTGAGACAACAGGACAATCAGCTATTCATTTAATCCTGCAGCTACTCATGTGATATATTAGTCATATGACCTTACAGTTCAATGTTTACATTGTAGGGTTTTTGGTTTGTTTGTTTGTTGACAAACTGCATCTGGTTGTTCTAGATTGGTCATTTTCCAACAAAGAACAATTTCCATGTTTACATCATCTTATCTTGACTTAATGAAAGGTAGGTTTGGTGTTGGTGATGTCTTGCCTAACATCATTGGGTCAAACGAAATTCATAGGTTTGTTCTTTGTAGGAAATGTGCCAGTGGTTTTCAGGTGTACCTGTGTGACCTAACGGTACTGGCTAAAACAGGTGTGGTTTGCTCAAAGCAAGGAGACGCTCGACATTTTGTCTAAGTGTTCGGGTTTTCTAATGGAGAGTGCTGTAAACTAAACATGTCTGCTGAGTTTGGCATCAACTCTGATCTGCTGAACTGTGATTGTGATTTAAGCACCTTGAGATAACAGCTTTAAGGTTTGGTGCTATGTAAATAAACCTGAATTGAATTGCGTTTAAATCATTGGCTAAAAAATTATTGATCACCATACCCTCCAGTTTTATAGGAGCTGAGTTGCTCCCAGTCAGTGACCTCACCACAGGTTCAAACTCAAACCTCTTTGGTAAAGATAAAGATATCTTTATCTCTATCTTTTGGTAAAGATAGTCACCTTCTGTTTGAGCTGAACCACACTCAGCTCTGTGACCTTCTTCTTCAGCAGTGCAAGGTCTCCTGTATTGCACATGCTCAGTTTGTGTTTGACTTCCTGTCTGGTGTCCATGGAGTCCTCTACAGCTTTGCTGACATTTCCCACCCTCTCATCCTCCAACATGAAGAATCTGTAAAGCGTCTGGATCTCATCCAACAGCTCTACAACAGGTTCAGATGAGACACGCGCTAAGCAGAGAAAGTGAAATCATGAAACATGAAGTCTGCTCTGTGATGAAAACAAAGGTTTATGTTTAAAAAGATGAATTCATTGCCTGACAAATAGATCTGCTCTGTTTTTAACTGAACCATGAAAGCAGTTTCTGAGAATATTTATGTTTCTTCACTTTCTGTTAGAGATAAGTGAACATTTTTAGGTATTTAGCTTCACATTAAGACCGTGCATGTCCTGATCTTTAATTTAAATGTGGAGTCTTCAAAAACTCAGAAAAGGATCTTGTGTAGTTTATCTGAAGATGTTTAAAATCCTCTGATGTGATGTGATGTGATTTTAAAAACAAAACATATAAAAAAAGGAATGTACCTTTCTGTTGGTCATTTACGTTATCAGTTGGCACACTGGTGAGTTTCTTCTTAAGGTTCATGATTTCTAGATGAATGTCGTCAATTTCAGTGTTGAAGAGGGGAGACATGTCAATCAGGATCACATTTGTGTCGATGGCATCTTTCACCTTCCTGTGAGATGAATACACTCTGATTATTCAGCATAAGCTAAATCTTCCTGAGTGCTCTTTGATTGTACAGTATTGTGAAAAAGTCTTGAGTCAACCTCATTTCTTAATATTTTGCTAAGTTAAAGGCAAATATGTGACTATTTATTGAAACATGCAGCCATAAATTGAAATAGATAAAAACAGACTGCACAATTCTAACAAACTTGAACGTCAGTATTTGGCAGAGGTGTGGACTTGAGTCAGACTCGAGTCATTAATTTTATGACTTTAGACTTGACTTGAAAAAATGTTCTAAGACTTGTGACTTGACTTGGACTTTTACACCAATGACCTGGGACTTGAATTGGACTTGAACTGGTTTACTTGAGAAGACTTAATATTTCACCCCAAATATTAAATTTAACATGCATATTATATAGAGATTGAAAATGTGACGTCATTCAGGGGTAAAACCGCAAAGGATTCTGGGAACTCGTGGCAAGCGGTACTAGCACATGCAGGCTTTCAATTGAAATCAGTCACACAGCGATAAAAAGAAACACAAAAATGGCAAGAAGCTGTTGTATTATTAACTGCAATAGCCGGTCGCATGACAGCCACGGGAAGCCGATGGGTAAAGAGATCGGTTGTTATCGGATTACGTCGTTGAAGAGAAATAGTTCGAGCCATGTTTCCAAAGTAACAAAGAGGCGACGGATGGCCTGGATTGCAGCCATTCAAAGACCAAATTTAACATCCCAGAACCCTCCAGCTCACATGTTAGTCTGCTCCAAGCATTTCCACAAAGGTCAGTGTTTTTTAGTAGTTAATACGTCATTTTTCTTAACATAACTGGTGATATAGGTTACAAGCAAGTCTGGCGCTGAACAAAAATTGTTGCGCTATGCTCCTTTGTTTATTGTGCATAAATAGTGAATTGTCCTGACACAATATTGCGTTTCGCTTCTGTTATTATGGTACATTGACAAAAACATATACTTTTATTCACAGGATAAAACAGGTTTTTTGTATCACTAATTGCCCAGTGCGATTACAGCATACAGTATTATTGTCACTGCTACATTTCTGTGATGCTACCAGAAATTATTTCCACTACTAATTAACTACCGTTGAGCTCAAAGGTTATATTAATAAACGGTTAACGAATGTGTATTTATGAAGACGATTTGTGAGACTGGTAAAATTATGATACGTACGATGGTCCTTCGTTCGGTGCATTTCAAGGTCCTGTACCCATCCGTCGGTAAACTGTACCTGGGCTTGTTGCATGACCTGAAGTTACTAAACTTCATGAGTGTATGCACTCACTCCAAGAACCGTATGCTTATAAACATGCATATAAATATGCTACGATGAGATAGCTGACTTCATCTAACTGGCAAATGTTGTCCAGGCTACGTTGGTGATGCAGTTTTTTTTAATGTGTATGATATTTTTGTCATGCGATTTTAAAGCCGGTCCTACAAGCGCATCCAAGAATAACATGCAGCTTATCTCAGAACTGTCGGTGAAAATTATTCTTGGAGCTAGGTTTAATTGAGCTGCATTTTAAAGAGGTGCAATTTCACAATTTGTGTATATTTTCTAAGTTCACTATTTTGTCATGTGTTGAGAAAAACACAGATTTAAAAATTACATGGTCTAATATTTACATTTAGCATAACTGCAACATGCTTTTTTCGGGTTTTTTTAAAGACTCGAAAGGACTTGAAATTCAAAATTTCAGACTTGTGACTTTACTCGGACTTTTACACCAGTGACTTGAGACTCGACTCTGACTTGCCTGACATTACTTGAGACTTGATTTGAGACTTGAGGATAAAGACTTGAGACTTACTTGAGACTTGCAAAACAATGACTTGATCCCACCTCTGGTATTTGGTATGATCACCTTCATTCTTCAGCACAGATTGAGCTCTCTGAGGTAGCTTTCTGTAATTTGTTTTAGTCCACAGAAAGAGTTCTCCACGCTTCTTGAAGGACATCCAAAGTGCTTCTTTGGATGATGATCCCACACTGCTTAAATATTGTTGATGTGCAGGCTATGGGGAAGCAACTCCATGTCTAACAGTATTCTGTTATGTGTTTTGGTATTACATGGTTTTGTATGGTGGATCAAAGCTGATGGTACTTTTCTGCATTCATCAGTTTTATCAAAGATCTTAATTCTGACCACCTCCTTTAAATTTGTCAGTCCGTCAGATTTTAGTTTAATAAATTTTTTGGCATTTCTTAAGGACATGATGTTTTAGACACTGTTCATCTGAAATGTTCAAATTTTTTAGGCCTGGCACTTCAGATACATATCAAATTTCCTTCCTCTGAATCTGGTAAGTTACAAGAACTGGACTGAAAATGAGTAAAAAAGCAGCCTATGTCCAAAGAAAAACTTTGAAAGACCTTCAGAAACTATGCTCAAAAACACTTTACAAAATTACGGGAAAGTCTGGCTCCTTGGAAGCAAAATATAAAGAAATGAGGGATGACTCAAGAGTTTTCCAGTATACTGTATATTTTTACATTTAGCATTAGTGGAGTTCCTTTTAAGTTCATCCTCTCATGCCTTACCTAACCTTCAAAGACATTTTCTCCAGTTTCTCCACGCTTGGTGGGGAGATTACTCTCAGGTTGGCCAGGCTGTCCAGCATAGAGTGCATGTTAATCATCTCCTGCAGGTGCTGGTTATCTGTGGGCTGTACATTGTTATGAGGGATAAGGGTCCTCATTTTCTGGGCAGCTCGCTGGACATCAGTGACAATTTGAGTCCAGAGTGCGTTGCAGGGATGGCACGGTTCACAGGCTGGGAATAATGTATTGAAGCCGGGCGTGCACTCATCACAGAATATACCGCTTACACCCGCCCGACAGATGCACTTGCCAGTCTCAGGGTCACATGATGGTTGTTTGGTTCCCTCCAGATTGCAGTCACAAGCTGAAAACAAGATAAAACATGGTATCTTCGCATGAAAACAAGGGGGATTTAGAAAAGGTTAAAGTGGACCTGCGCTGCTGCTACTTAGAATACACTTTCCCCCAATAAACTGTAAACTCAATAAATCAGTGTGTCTATGCCTTAAAAGTAGAATGGGAGGCGGAGCCTTCAGTTTTCAGGCCCCTCTTCTGTGGAACCAGCTTCCAGTTTGGATTCAGGAGACAGACACTATCTCTACTTTTAAGATTAGGCTTCAAACTTTCCTTTGTTCTAAAGCATATAGATAGGGTTGGATCAGTTGTCTAGGCTGCTGGGGGATTCTCAGGATGCACCAATGTATTTACACACCTGTCTGCATTTAATTATTAGTTAATATTAATGTCTGGTTCTCTTCCACACCCTGTCTTTGACCTGCGTTCTTCCTGGAACAGTGCAAAGTTTCCAAATAAGACAGAAGTGGTAGATGTGGATGTTGTGCTTTGAGTGCAGCTCTTTCAGTGACCATATAAGAATATCCCCATCCTGCGACATCAAGCAGATCAAAGAGTATAAAAAGTGTGATAAAATGAGTCTTCAGAACAGTCTGCACCCTTTTTTTGGTTTTTGGTTCACTGCCCTCAATATTTGAAACTTTGGAATGATTTATATGAATAAACACCACTGGAGACATATGTCAGAAAAGAAAAGAAGAATTGTCCACTTAAAGGAAACATTGAAATATTACTCACAGATACACTGCAGGTCTGGATTCCTAAAATGATTTTCTCTGCATTCATCACAGTGCCTTCCTCCAAACTCAGGATGGCATGGACAATGTCCAGTTACCTGAATATGTCACAGCACATTCATTCAAAGTTTAACCATCAGCATCTACTGCAGGTGATTATTTATAATTTTGTTTTTTATTTGAAATAAAAACAACCTTGAAATGGACACACAAACACACAAGGCTGTTTTTCTGAGGTGAGAGGAGTAGCAGAGTGACAGTCTCACACCCTAAATGATAAATGAAAACTGAACCCTGTGGTCACACGCCGACACTGTCTGTGGCTGTGGAGCTCTTGCCTTGTCACAGATGTTGGAGATAGATTTGATGAGGTCACAGCTGCAGGGCTGACATCCCGAGGCTATGTTCAGATTCCAGTATCTGTCCTCACATTCATCACAGAGTTTACCTATCACACCTGTCCTACAGGGACACTGTCCTGTCCTGGGATCACAGAAACAGGGTCTCCCCAGAGGACACCGAGTCTCCTGAGTCCCCCGTCGATCACAGGAGCATTCTGGAAAATACTTTTATTTTAGTGTTTGTCAGACCATTGTGAAATATAGAAAAGAAATACAGGGTATACAGTATAGATGGAGCAATAAAGAAGAAAATTTATGCAAGAAGATTATTGATGATGGAAGCATTCATCCCTCTTTCAAAACTGCAGTTTAACTTTAAAATGGTTATAGTAAGAATCAGGTTTTAAACAGGATCTTTAGATACTTTGCTACTAGCAGCCTGTCATAAAAATACATAACACATTCCTTAGCATTTTCACAGCTTTAATTGAAAAAAACAACACATTTTGACAGCATGAAATAGTACTTTTGCACCAGCAAGTTTATTCTCGCAGACCTGTTAGCTGAAAAGTTTGCACATTTTGGCATTGTGAGCAGCGTGCCTTTGTAAAAAAAAAAACTGAGGACAATGGAAAAGTGAAGGCCTAAAGAAGAAGTGTGAGGCCTAAAACGATATCAACAGCAGATAAACAGTACCTGATATCATGAAGTCATGTCCTTAAGAAAAAGGGGAAAAATGCTTTGCCTATCGATCACACTTATCGGTTCTGCTTGCACTTGGACAATCAGCTAATTTCAGTTTGTGTGCAGGAGAAGGAAAATAGTGGCACAGCCTACAGCATGAATATGGATATTTTATGGTAAAGTGGAGACTGCTCCAGAACAGAAACAGCTGCATTATTCTGCTAACACAACTTCAGCTCTTTGCAAGCACCTTCACAGATGGCATGCTAATGCTAAGCTAGCCAAGAACCCAGAGTGATGCTAAAGCTGAGTAAATGCAGACCTCAGCCCAGCAGCCAGAGCCTGAACAACAAGTAAAAAACTTGCTGCAGTCAGGCTGCAGCCTCTACCTGTTCATGCTTCTACAGTGGGATCACCATGACGACTGCTTTGAAGTCTCTTTGTGCTGGTCTCCATATTTCAATTCAATTCAATTTTATTTATATAGCGCCAATTCACAACAACAGTCGCCTCAAGGCGTTTACATTGTAAGGTAGACCCTAAAACAATACAATAATCCCTGCAGCAAAAAGTCTAATGTGGCTGAAGCAATCTTATTATGACCAAGGAGAGAAAGCAGGTAGACTTTTGGCATGGAGAATTAAGAAAATGCAGAGTGAAGGAGCAATTAATAGTATAAAGACCTCTTCAGGGTATGTAACAGTAGATCCATTGGAAATTAATGACAGCTTTAGAGAATTGTATGAAAATTTGTATAAATCAGAATGTGCTTATGCCTCAGAAGAACAGGACGTATTCTTAGATCAAAATCAGTTCCAGACACTAATGGAAAACACAAAGCAGGAGTTAGACGGACGTCTATTGAAGAGATATCACAGGCTATCAAAGCATTAACAGTGGTAAGGCACCTGGGCCAGATGGCTTTCCGGTTGAATTTTGTAAAAATTTCCAAGAAAAATTAACATTTCCTCTTTTTACCCTGAAGAAGCGTAAATGAAACTCTCCCACCTACTCTGGAACAGGTAATGATTACTTTGCTACTGAAACCTGGTAAGCCCCTGCAGAGAGTTCATCATTTAGACTAATGGTGGTTGACACTAAAATACTTTGTAAAGTTTTAGCAAGACGATTAGACTCCTGTATCGCACATTTAGTTCATGATGATCAAAATGGCTTTGTACTAAAACGTCAAGGGTTTCACAACATAAGAAGGATTTTGATTATAATTCATGAGAAATTTGATGCTAAAGATACAGCATTATTATCACTTGATGCTCGTCAGGCCTTTGACAGAATACAGGAGTCATATTTATTTAATGTTCTTCCAAAATATAGATTTGGAAACACTTTTCTCAAATGGGTTAAACGTTTGTATACAAATCCCAAAGCTAATGTTTTAACAGATAACAAGTTTCTAACCCTATCACATTGGAGCGTTCCACACGCCAGGGGTGCCCGTTATCTCCAATGCTATTTTTCTTAGCTGGCGATGATGTTAGAATGAGAACTGACATATTTGTTTTCCAGTTAGGAGATCAAGAGCATAGATTGGCCCTTTATGCTGATGACCTGATAGATTTTTTTGACTAGGCTCTCCATTAGTATACCAAAATTAATGCAACTAATGGAGTTATTTCTGGCTATAATGATTCAAAATCCTCCATCCTATTTCTGAACAAGGATGAAAGGCTAAATCCTATTATACAAACCTCGCTTATTAATGCAAAAAGGATTTGTGTATCTTGGAGTTAAAATCACCCCAGACATTGACACCATTGTAGCAACAAACTATGACCCTTGATTAGTGAAGTGGAGGAATCTCTAAATAAATGAATGACAATGGCCATATCAGTGAATGGCCATAGAAACATTATAAAAATGAACATATTACCAAAATGTTTATATCTGTTCCAGTCACTTCCTCTGCCTTTTCCAAAAGAATTCTTTGATAAGTTAAACAGTATCTTTGATATATTTATTTGGAATAACAAAAAACCTAAATTAAGACTTCACTTGTTGTAGTTAGTGATATAGATATATTACAATATATATTAGCAATAGTATAGATATGTAAGTATATTACAGAAATGGGTCTATTATGGTATGTTATAATGTACACGGTATGAAGTATGTTGTGAGTATTCTCTAACTATAAGTATGTACAGGCTGTAGTGAGTACAAGCTATGTACAGGATATGAACAGGATATAAATATGAAAAACTATACAGAATATGAAATAAATAACTTTACAGAATCTGAGATATACAGCTATACAGAAATGGGAACTATGCAAGTTGTAAACAGTTGTAGGATTAAAGATTATCAAATGTACAGAATGATTATTTACACAGAGCTATACAGTAGTGCAGTTAAGATAAGTGAGGGTGTAGATAGTTTCTACAGAGGCTATATAAAGTGCTAGTGGTTGTGAGTGGTGGTTCAGTCCATGTTATTATTATGTGTTTGAGGGTACAGTTGTCCATTGTGGGTGTGTGTATGTTCAGTCCATGAGTTTAACGTGGGTCAGATGTCAGGAGGCAGAGTTCAGGAGTCTGACAGCTGTGGGGAAGAAGCTGTTCCGGTACCTGGTGGTCTTAGTCCGGAGGCTCCTGTGGCGCCTCCCAGAGGGCAGGAGGGTGAAGAGTCCATGTGATGGGTGACTGGGGTCTTTGATGATTTTCCCAGCCCTTTTCAGACACCGCTTCCTGTAGATGTCTTTTATGGCAGGAAGTGGTGCTCCGGCGATGCGCTGGGCAGTTTTCACGACCCTCTGCAGTGTCTTGTAAACTGTATGTATGTATAAGATGTTCTCACCTACCTGTGAGTCCAGCGTTTGGGTCCTCCTTTCTTCACCCACACTGCAACCACTGACAGAATGACACGACCCCGCCTTGTGGACCCAGGGGACTCTGAACTTTTCGAGCGGCAGGAGCCAGCGCTCCTTCACTGGACGGAGGAGATTAGGGGAAAACAGCGGCTCTTCGTGGAGAGAGAGCACGTCTTTGCAGGGACTCGTCTGGCTCTGGGCAGGCCTCGGGGACGCCGTGTTCTTTCGCCTGCTGCCTCTCCTGCATCAAAGCATTCACCGCGGAGAGTGGGTGTCACTGGCCAAGCTTCAGCTGCTCACTCCCTCACTGCTCTGCTCCTCGAGGGAGGCAGCCGACGGGCAAGTCGGCTGCTTCACTCACCAGACTCTCCGCCTCGCCACGGCACAGCGGCTCCGTCTCCCACCTCCGCTCAATGGAGGCTCCCGTGCCAGAGGCTCAGCTGTTTACCCTGCCCGCTTCCTCTTCCCGGAGAAAGCGGCGCAAACGCCACCATAAAATGGACTATTTTGAGGAACTCCCGGTGGTGAGTTCCAGTGACTGTTTGCAAACCCTAGGTCTGCTTATTCTAAGACTGTTTTATCTAAGCCGGCTTCTTCACCTACCTGTCAGCCTGTTCCGGTTTCATCAGCCCAGGCCACTCTTAAAAATATTCATGCACCTAAACCTGCCAGTATCACTCACCCTGTCATTATTTCCACCTCTATCAGTTAGCCAACACCCACACCTGTGCCAGCGCCCAGGCTGAGGGCAGCTGTGACCCAGTCCGCTCCTGCACCTGTTCATGTTCCTCGGGTGGGTGTGACTGATGTCCAACCACCTCCCGTGCCTGTCCCAGCGCCCAGGCTGAGGGCAGCTAGAACCCAGTCTGACCTCCCTAGAGGCTCGGAAGAGCTAGCCTCTCCACCTGTCAGTCTACCACTTCATCCACCTCCTGATCCAGCCTTTCACGCACTAGCACTATCCCTGGTCAGGCTAGCTGATCTGTTTCCGGCTCAAGCACCAGATTTACTAGCCCAGGTTTCTGCACCCGCTGGCCCTGCCTGCCTCCAGCCAGAGGCTCCCACGCTATTGCCTGCAACTGCTCCTCCGCCGGCTCCCATGGTGTCGTCTGCAGCTGCTGCTCCGCCGCAGCCTCCTCATACACGTTGGATTTGGCATCAGCGACCACCTTCCAGGCCGCTGACTGGACCTTGTCACCGGTGTGGCCGGCCTCTGGACCTGCTCAACTGCCGCCACTGCCTTCCACGTGTCCGGCCTCCTGACCTACTCAGCTGCCGCCACTGCCTTCCACGTGGCCGGCCTCCAGACCTGCTCAGCTGCCACCACTGCCTTCCACGTGGCCGGCCTCCAGACCTGCTCAGCTGCCACTACTGCCTTCCACGTGGCCGGCCTCCGGACCTACTCAGCTGCCACTACTGCCTTCCACGTGGCCGGCCTCCTGACCTACTCAGCTGCCGCCACTGCCTTCCATGTGGCCGGCTTCCAGACCTGCTCAGCTGCCACCACTGCCTTCCATGTGGCCGGCCTCCAGACCTGCTCAGCTGCCACTACTGCCTTCCACGTGGCCGGCCTCCGGACCTACTCAGCTGCCACTACTGCCTTCCGCGTGGCCGGCCTCCGGACCTGCTCAGCTGCCACCAATGCCTTCCACGTGGTCGGCCTCCGGACCTGCTCATTCGCCTCAGCTGCTGGCCACACAGCCGCCCAGCAGAACTGTTTTGGCTCAGCTGTTGGCCACGTGGCCGCTCACCAAAACTGTGCCTGTTTGGACTCTGTCTGTAGTCCCAGCCTGCTTCAAAATGGCCACCATCATTCTGTGCCCAAATCCTCCACCATCTCATCACTGAACAACTGGCAACCGGTAGCCCTGACCCACATCACTGAATTGAATTGAAATGTAAATCCTTCACCATAGGGAGAGGGCAACCAGTTATCTTTTGGGTCGAGTCAGGGTTACACTCTCAATGGTAGTGCTATAGAAGGACACCATCAGTTTCTGTGTGATATTATTCTTCCTGAGAATTCTCAGGAAGTACAGTTCTGTTTTGGACCTTCTTCAGTAGCTCAGAGGTATTTATACTCCAGGACAAGTTCTCCTCCATGTGGACTCCCAAAAAACGAAAGTCCGTCACCGTCTCCACACAGTCTCCCTTTATAGTTAGGGGTGAAAACTCTGTCTTTTTCTTTCTAAAGTCAATTATAAGTTCTTTGGTTTTTGAAGTACTGAGAACAAGATTGTTGATTTTGCACCAAGACACCAGTTGCATCATCATCATGAGCAAATGTTTCGAGAGGCTGTTCAGGGACTTCATCCGCTCTGCACTATCCAACTGACTGGACCCTCTACAATTCAGATACTGCCACAACAGGTCCATTGATGATGCCATAGCCCTCACACTACATACTGCCCTGTCACACCTGGAGAAGAGGGACACGTATGTGAGAATGCTGTTTGTAGATTACAGCTCAGCATTCAATACCATTGTTCCCTCGAAGCTGGACAGGAAACAGCAGGATCTAGGATTGAACAGCTCCCTCTGCTGCTGTATCCTTCACTTCCTGTCTGAGACGCCAAGTGGTCAGATTGGCAGCTTCACCTCATCCCCCATCATAATGAACTCAGGTGCTCCACAGGGGTGTGTACTGAGCCCTCTCCTGTACTCACTCTACATCTATGACTGCACGGCCACTAGCAACTCCAGCATCATTGTGAAGTTTGCGGATGACACTACAGTGGTGGGTCTTATCACCAAAGGTGCGCTAACCAGTGCCCTGACCCACTGGTGTCGAGACAACCATTTCACCCTCAACGTCGCAAAGACAAAGGAGTTGATAGTGGACTTCCAGAGGTGCAGAGAAGCACACACCCCCACCACCATCAACTGTGGCGAGAGTGAGCAGCTTCCGCTTCCAAGGTGTACACCTGGCAGAGGATCTCACATGGTCAGTACAAAACAGTGAAGAAGGTCCAGCAGCGTCTCTTCTTTCTCAGGAGACTGAAAAGATTCGGCACGAGCCCCCGCATCCTCAGGACCATCTACTGCTGTGCCATTGAGAGCATCCTCACTGGATGCATCACCACCTGGTACGGCAACAGCACCGCTTACAACTGCAAAGCTCTTCAGAGAGCTGTACCAGTACATGTGATGTGACAATAAAAGTGATTTAATTTTGATTTGATTAATTATTTTATCTGAGCTGAGCACTAAATCAGATAAAAAGTCTGAGAAATCAGGTAGACGATAGATGATAACGAACAAGACTGGCCTTTTTACATCTGATGTGGACAAGGATAAGCATCAGGCTTTCAAATAAATTAAAAGTCTGTCTTGGTCTTTGGTTGATTAACAGGCTGGTGTGAAAAATTGCTGCCACACCTCCCCCTCGGCCTGTGCTTCGAGATTTCTGGTAGTTAGAATGACTCGGGGGTGTTGATTCATTTAAACTAACATAATCATCCTGCTGCAACCAGGTTTCTGTAAGGCAGAGTAAATCGATTTGTTGATCAATTATTAAGTCATGTACTAACAGAGACTTGGAGGAGAGAGACCTAATGTTTAATAATCCACATTTCACTGTTTTACTCTTTTGTTCAGATGTGGATACTGTATTGTTCTTTCTTTGTGATTGTTTATGTTTAAGTTGTTTGTTGCTGGTTTTTAGTTTGTTTTTTGTCTGTTTGGGAGCTGACACAGTCTCTATGGAGATGGGTTTTTGGGGGGGTAGCAGGAGGAGAGAAGCTGCAGAGAGGCGTGTAAGACTGCAACTCTGCTTCCTGGTCCCAACTCTGGATAGTCATATTTTGGGGGGTTTAATAAATTTGTCCATATTTCTAGAAATGAGAGCTGCTCTATCTAAAGTGGGATGGATGCCGTCTCTCCTAACAAGACCAGGTTTCCTCCAGAAGGTTTGCCAATTATCTATGAAGCCCACATCGTTTCTGGGACACCACTCAGACAGCCAGCAATTTAAGGAGAACATGCGGCTAAACATGTCACTCCTGGTCTGATTGGGGAGGGGACCAGAGAAACTTAGATCCAACATATTATTTTTCCAATAGTATATATTTTTTTTAATACCATTTGTATGTTTATAGTGGTGCAGAACTGGGCTTTTATTTTCCCAAATGTCTGCACTGAGTAGGAGATTGTACATGTGTATAGAAAAAAAAAAGGATTCTACTCTATTCTATTAGGGTAGAGATCTGTTTTAGTGTGTGGGGCTGTGGCCTCAGGTTCATATTATTAAATGGTGATTATGAAGCAGTGCATTTCAGATATTTTTACAGAGTAACATGAAAGTAACGTAACAAGTAGACCAACGAATGTCTTTCTTCTGGGTGTAATTAAGTAACATACTGCAATACTTTGAAGAAAATTGCTCTGTGTAATATGTGTAATAATTACTTTGTTGAGTGACGACACCAACACTGATCACAACAGAGGGAAGCACCTCCAACATGCACAAACATGTGACCCGCAGCATGCAGTGAATGTGCATGAGTGTAATTTCTTTGATATGCTGATTATTGATGGTGGTGACTCTCAAAGTGGAGCCAGTGAGAACTGATAAGGGAAGGAATTGAATTGATAAGTGATATCAATAATAGAACTGAAACTGCTAAATTCTTATCAATTCGAATCCCTAGTCAAGATTGAATTTAAAGTTTTCAATTCACTCAGCCTTACAGACACTCAAGAACCAGCGCTCCTTTACACTGAAAGTTAAGGTAGCTCAGGCACCTGATCAAGACATGTTTAAGTTGCCTCTCAGTGGAGGTTTAGTGGGTTGGGTGTCCAGCTGGGTGAAGACTGTGGGTTCCACCAAAAAAGGGACACATTAGAGGACACAGGAATACTTGGTGCCCCGATGAGGTTTTGCATACATGTAAGCGGATGAAAGGATGATAGATGAAGTTTCTATGTTTTGTTGTCACCTTTGCAGTCCTGGGTTAAGGCGTTGCCATGGTAGCCAGGTTTGCAGTGTTGGCAGTGCAGGCCAATTGTGTTGTGAAGGCAGTGTAGACACTCTCCTGTTGTGCTGTTACATGAGTTGGGATCATCAGGGTCGATGTTGTTGTTGCAGGGACACTCTTTACAGACTGCACCTGGCAATGTCAGATCACCATAGAAACCAGGGCTGCAGCTGTCACAGCTTACACCTAAAAGGGAAATGGAGAGTGATATATTTTATGTGTCTTTCCAAAAATCTGCTGATAAACACTGACTCTTAGCATCGCTGCTGTCTGTCTGTCTGGTTGCCTCTTTTATGTAAAGAAGGTAAAAGTAAGTAATGCAAACATACTGGCTCTTACCTGTGTGCCCCTCCTGGCACTTACAGATGAGCCTGAGGGACTGTGGGTCATGCTGACAGGAAGTGGCGAAGAATCGTCCACTGCTCAGAACATCTGGACACAAACATGGCTGACAGGCCTGTCTGGAGATTGGGTCACCATAGTAACCCTCAACACACCTGCATCAAAATAGGTTTATCATGATTACCTGAACAGGTACCGACCCTCAGCAGTAAGTACTGGCACACTTATTTCCTGAGTAAATCTAATTTATATAAATTTACTCAGAGACGTAGCAAAGACATTTTCAGAGGGAAATTTTCAGCTGAAAAAAACCCAGCTGAGTTACAGTAAACAAAGGTTCCTTTTTTGAAATTGCATCTACTTGCAGATAAAAGCTGCATAGCTGAAAACTGAAAACCCAGCCCTTTGTCTAATTCTCTCTGTTCTTCATCATTATGGAGTATAGTATGTACTACATCTCTGAGTCGAGGAGAGGGCCTAAGGGTACATCTGTCACCATCTTACAATGCTGTGATTGCAGCCATTCCCGAACTCTCTGTGAATGGTACTCATGGCCATTGATCATGATAATTTTGCATATTAATGATTAAGGACCTGACCTCACAGTCCATTGTTTGTCAGTGACTAACCTTTCACAGCTGGGTCCAGTAGTGTGCTCCCTGCAGTTCAGACAGTCTCCGGTAAATCCATCACACACCTCTGATAGCCCATTACATTCACACGATCGACATGAAGGGAATCCCCAGAATCCCATCTGACAGCGTTTGCAGCGCTGACCCGTAATCTCTGAACGGCATGCACACTGACCACTGACCTGATCGCACAGCTCTGACACAGAGCCATGGGGGTCACAATTACATCCTACAAAAAGGTGAGAATTCATTGTGAATCAACTGTCAGACGCTCAGAGAGAAAACGAAAGGCAGTGTTTCCCCTCTGGTTTGGGTTTCTTACGTTTGCAGCCTTCAGGTCCAAAGCCAAACGTCATTGGGGCACAGGCATCGCAGCAACGACCAATCACATTGGCCTTACAGTCACAAAACCCACCCAGTTTACTGCAGGATGGTCCAGTAGAGCCAATAACATTACACCTGCAAACTGACCACAGGTAAAACGCAGATATAAACATATGAAACACTCATCTTTTCCATTGTCTCAGTCCTGGATCATCTCAGTCCAACTACTTACGGACAGCTCCATTGTGGATTTGTGCTGAAAGGCTCACGATGAGTCCCTCGCAGACTTCAGGTAGCGACTCCTGAGGGCCAGGCTTGACAGCCAATCCAGTACAGTGAAACTGGTGAAAAGTGTCGAGGTCGCTCTGGGAGCAGAAATTTTGGACTGACCCAATTCTATTAAAAAGACTAATCTGAAAAAAGGGGGGCATGATTAAACATGTAGAAATCACCTCATGTAGACACATCCCATCATTTAATTTTGAAGAGAAAAATTGAAAATTGAAACCATGCAATCTTCCCAAATTTATTTATCTCCTCAGCTATGATTGGACAGTTACTGTTAGTAGGAGGATTTCAGGGAATATGTCAATCACTTTATCTGAATAGATGAAGACCTCCTTACCGAGTCAATTAGGATGTGTGAACTATCAGATCTGGGCTGTTTATAAAAGGTGATATCCACAAAATATTGACCTCCAGCATTTAGACAGAGCAAAGAGTCCAGAATACCTCGTCTGGAAAAACAAAAAGAAAAAACAAACAAAAACTGCTGCTACTGAGACACAATCTCTGACACAAGTACACTATTAAGGCTTCAGAGAACCTTGGAGCTCACATAAGTACAAATGTGTAAGAATGTCTCTGTACGTGGAACCAGGAGTACAAAGGCACAACATTTGGCTCATGTGCGTTAGCTGTAGCTGCTGGCTGTCTGCTGTCGTTTTATAGATGTTCTGTTGAGAGTCCTCTCTCAGTACATCCTGGTATGGTTCACAAGCTGCACTAGGACTGACAACAAAGTGCTGCAAAGTTTATTAAATCATCACACACATGCAGCTACGCCCTGTCACTGATATGCACACAGAGCCTGCTGCCTCAGCCACAAACATGATGTCACCCACAGGCCACCTGATCATGGCCTCTATTAACAACTCACACAGACACTGTACAATATCCTGTATGTCTGTGAAGGTTCTCAGTCATCCAGGTCATCGTAGTCAAAGGAGCTTGCAAAGAAAGGCGTCTGGACTTCTTTAAGTTACTTGAAGACGGATGAGAGGTGAAACGTCTTCAAGTAACTTAAAGAAGTCCAGACGCCTTTCTTTGCAATATCCTGTACAATTTGCTAGTTTCAAAGAACCTGCTTAATTTCACATCTGAATAGTGTTGTGGCAGATTTCTTTTCTCATGTATTAATCACATATTTAATCATATCACATTATTTATAGTAATATCACTGTCACGGTCCTGGGTCCCTTGACCCAGCATTTTTAGTTCCTTGTGATGTTTGTAATATTGTACTTGTGTGAGTTATTCTATGGTTTCTAGTTTCGATCCCTTGCCCTTCATGTTTCTCTGTGTCCCCTCTGTTCTGTGTAAGTCTGTGTCGGCATGTTTGAGTTCCCCTCTGTCCCTCGGTTCTTAGAGTCCTCTGCCTTATGGTTTATGTCTCTGTTTCTTAGTTGCTTTCTCCACTGTGCCAAGCTTGCGTCTCTGTATGATACTTCCTGTTTTACTTTGATGGTCCGTGTCTTATGTGAATGTGTCCTGCTTTGCTCGTCTCGTCCAGCCTGATTACTCCCAGCTGTGCTCTCCTACTGTGTCTCATTCCCTCGTTATCCCTCTGTGTATTTAAGCCCTGTGTTTCTCTTTGTCAGTGTCGTAAATTCCCTCATGCTGTGTGTGATGCTCTCCGTGTTTCCTGGTATACTTTATGATTAGCTTTCCCAGTTTAGTTTTGTATTGCCTGTGTTCTATTTTTCCAGCAATTAAAGCTGTGCTTTTGAGTTCAAGTTCTGTCCCCGTGAGTTTGCGTTTGGGTCCTCTCCTGCCTGCCACACAGCCGAAACATGACAATCACTTTCTCACTTTACTATAGTAAGAGCACTCCTTCTCCATAGTTTACATGCATGTGGAACGTAAACACAGTGAGGCCGTTAAACAGATAGTGGGAGTCCTGCTTATCAGGGATGTAAATCCTTAGGTGACGCCAAAGCAGAAAACAAGGTCATAATTCTCTCTGAGGGAGGAGGTATTGCTCCACGTGAGAGGGGCCAACATGTAAGAGTTTGTGAATGTTCTTTGTCTGTGTCTCTGTATATATGATGTAAGGGCGGTGGCCACAATTCAGAGATGGTCCTGGTGTTTCACTGGGATGCTCTCTCCATATTGCAATGTGTTTATTAAACCCACTTCAAATCAAGCTCACTGGGTGTTTTGCAGGTAATTGTTAAATTTTCCATAACAATTTGCCGTTGTCAGGCAGGATTCCTCCGGTGAGTTTCGCTGAACTACGGGCACACAGTGACTGGCCATCAGCAGCAGGACCAGACGGCATCCCAGGTCGTATCCTAAGAGACTGCGCATACCAGCTAGCTCCTGTGTTCACTGAGATATTCAACATCTCTTTATCTCAGTCGGTGATCCCCACATGCTTCAAAGAGTCCATCATTGTTCCTGTCCCGAAGAAACCCCACCCTGCTTCTCTCAATGACTATCGCCCTGTAGCCCTCACCTCAGTAGTGATGAAGTGCTTTGAACGCCTGGTCAGAGACTTCATCATTTCTTCACTACCAGACACACTGGACCCACTACAGTTCGCTTACCGTCCAAATCGTTCCACAGACGATGCCATCTCTCATCTCCTCCACACATCACTCACTCACTTGGACACTAGAAGGGGGAATTATGTTAAAATGCTCTTCATAGACTACAGCTCTGCATTTAACACCATAATTCCCTCCACACTCACCACCAAGCTGGAGCATCTGGGACTCAGCTCATCTATGTGTCAGTGGATCTCCAACTTCCTAACTGGCAGACCACAGGCAGTAAGGATGGGCGGACATGTCTCAGCCTCCACCACTCTCAGCACTGGAGCCCCCCAGGGGTGTGTTCTGAGCCCCCTGCTGTACTCTTTGTACACATATGACTGTGTGGCCACTACCAGCTCCACCACCATCATCAAGTTTGCTGACGACACCGTCGTGGTGGGCCTGATCTCTGATAACAACGAGACGGCCTACCTGAAGGAGATTAGGAATCTGGAGAACTGGTGCCAGAGGAACAACCTCCTTCTAAACGTCAGTAAGACAAAGGAGCTGATAGTGGACTTCAGCACTAAGCAGGAGAGGAACTACCAGACCCCCGTCATCAACGAGTGCCCAGTGGAGAGAGTGGACAGCTTCAAATACCTCGGAGTTCACATCACGCAGGACCTGTCATGGTCCTGTCACATCAACTCCATGGTGAAAAAGGCCCGTCAGCGTCTCTACCACCTCAGACGCTTGAGAGACTTCCAACTGCCCTCCAAGGTGCTCAGGAACTTTTACTCGTGCACCATAGAGAGCATCCTGACGGGAAACATCTTAACCTGGTTCGGGAACAGCACCATGCAGGACAGACGAGCTCTACAGAGGGTTGTGCGATCAGCTGAGCGCACCATCCGCTCCGAGCTCCCTGACCTGCACTCAATCTACAGCAGGCGGTGCTGGACCAAGGCCAGGAAGATCGTGAAGGACCTCAGCCATCCCAACAACAGACTGTTCTCTCTGCTGAGGTCAGGAAAGCGATTCCGCTCCCTGAAGACCAACACAGAGAGACTGAGGAGGAGCTTCTTCCCGCAGGCGATACGGTCTCTCAATCACACCACCACACAGTACTGACCCACACATATGGTTCTTACACACACACTGGACTTTCTGGACTTTGTTTTCACTTCATCACTTAAATCACGCTGCTGTCATTGTGTATATGCTGCTGTTATTGTGTATATATTTATTTATATTTCTTCATACATACTTATATAGTTCTATACTGTGTATTTTGTTGTACAGTTATTTTATTTTCAACTTTAATTTATATATTTTATCTTATTCTTTCCCAGTTAAATTTACCCTTCATTCTAATTTGTGTTGTACAGTTATTTCATTTTTAACATTAATTTATATTTTATTCCTTCCTAGTTAAATTTACCCTTTTTAATTTTTCATATTTATTTCCTATCTTATTCATAGCCTTTTCCTTTTTTGTTTTCTTTAGGTCATGAGCAGTTGTCCAAGCATTTCACTACATATCGTACTGTGTATGACTGTGTACGTGACAAATAAAATTTGAATTTGAATTTCCTGAGGTAAAATTGCCTTAGTCCCACCATTCCTTTGTTTTCAAAAAAAGAAGGAACCACAAGATGTGCTTCAGCGACTCACACATGCAGGAATTTTTTAATGAACCAAGAGACGGACTGCAAATGATTTAGCTGCTTTGATTTGGGCAGGGTTCTTAACCAGACAGATGGGAAAAGCCTTGGTTACTTATTACTGCAACAAGTAGATTCAGGGTCCTAGAAACTCAACGAATTTGGGTATCCTAGTGTGAGAAATTGCACCTTGTTGTGGTAGTAAGTGCAGGATCTTAGAAGCTCAATAATTTGAGCATTCTAGTGTATGGCAGTTTAGCACTTTTGCACCAGTGAAAAAAGGCAGAAAGGCCTTGTTCGTACAAAGGAAGCTGGGCTCAGAAAAATGGCTACTGGAGCAGTGGGAGGCATTCCTCCACGTTGTCTGGTTGAAAACTCCAAGTGTGTGGAAGATGGTTGTGTGATGGAAAGTGTGATATTATTCTGTTATCATATGTTACCTTATATATGTAATCAAAGTAGTTGAAGTATGATACTGCTGTAGATCATATTATACCCTTTAACATAGAGTGTGTGATCAGTATGTAGTTTTAGTTTGCATTTTACTTCTGACTTAAAAGAGTGTGAAAATCATTAGATCTATTGGATTGACCTGTATTACTCGACACTGTTGAATGTGTTACACTGTTTCTTGACATTTCATACTGCTGAATCATGAAGAGAATGTTGTGTGCAGAGGACCTTGTGCAGATAATAGAAGAAACAGACCACATTCCATACCCCCACCTTACAGAGAGCAGAGAAATAAGGAAGCCGAGGTCATAACTTAGGCGCCGTAAGAGAGAAAGAATGTGAATGTTTAGGCTTTTACGACTAGGTGGGGGCCACTAGAGGGTATAAAAAGCTGAGTAACCCGTCACCATTTTGAGACTTGCTGTGACCCTCTGCAGGCAGGTCTCCCCATCATGATGGTTTTAATGCTCTTAAGTGTTGAATTGTATGGAAATAAATGATTGTTGATTGAGCATTTATACACCGAGTACTGTCCTTCCTTCAGCCCAAAGATTCAAAGAATTGGGAAATTTCAACAAAAGATATGTTGACAGGGATAAGAGTTTTTTATTGTTTGTAGTTTTTTGTTGTTGCTGTTGTTGGGTTTTCTGTTTATTTGTTTTAGATGGACCACTGGGAGGGAAACCTCAGAAATACGACGCCTGATTTCAGGACTGTTGTGGGAAGGACTCTGTCCTTAGTTTATGGTGTTTAACACTTTTGCATCGGAAGGAAAAGGCCAGACGGTGAACGCGCTTGTCCACAAAGCTGAGCCCAGCAGTACGGCCAGTGAGGCTGTAGGAGGCATCCCTTCAGGTGGTCTGGACAAATCCAGGTTTTGATTGTATGATTTTTTTTGTTTCAGAAATATGGGAAAGAATACATGGAGTATGAAGTGTGTAGAAACTGAGGAATGCAGTGAAGAGAAGTGTGTGTGTGTGAGGAGTGCTGTGGGTGTGTGTATAAAAGAGATGTGTTAAAATGTGGACAGAAGAATAAGAGAGGGAACGTGTTAATGAGCAGTGATGAAAATGATATTAAATAAATGTTTTAGTGTGTTAGTACAGGTTGCTACGGAACTGGATCAGCGCCCTCCACAAGCACAGCGGCCGGAGTAAAATGATAGATCAACGTAATTGGAACCGCATACAGCCCATGTTTTGGCTGAATATTTCACAGCTTCACTTTATGCACATCTTAACCTGAAGAACATGCTTCGAAGACAATCAATCTCTCCCTGAAGACGAAATGCAGTTCGAGAGCAACGGCGTCGACTTCAAGAGTCAACAAGGTGAAGAGACAGCAACACTGCCCTAAACCTTAAACCTTAAAGGGTTCAGCAGCATGTACACATGCCATAGTGGATGGAAGCATGCGCTCCTGATCACAAGCTGAGAGGTTCACCAGCGACATCACTGTGTGTGAATGGACTTGAGAAGACTGTCTGAGTTTCACATTTGCCATACTGGGAGTTGAAATGGCAAAGGAAGAGACTGAAAAGAGTGAAAAACAAAAGGCAAAGCCGAAGAACGGCCCACTGGCCTCTGACACACCACAACCATGAACTGCTGCAGATGCAGGAGAAAGACAGAAGCTGTGAGAAGTGGGAGCATGGAGGAAAAATGAAGGCCGTTGTTGTTAATGTGAGAGCACATGAAAATTGTGTTGGGAAACTGTGGCCGACTGTCTTGTGGAGGTTGAGAAAGAGTCCGTAGGATTGCAACAAAGGTAAAAATAAAATGCACACAAACGCACACAGAGAAATGTGAAGGAAAAGCAGCTTTAAGGACAAAGCCCTGCTGAATCTGCAGCTCCACTGCACACACATGCATTGAACCTGCCTACTAACACACACACACACACACACATGCAATGAAGATCAGCTTGTTATCTCTCATCAGTGTTAAAATAGTGTAAATTTAACAGACACTTGTTATCAAATGCTGAGTGTATCCACTGCTGACAATTAATCAGAATCAGAATCAGAATACTTTATTGATCCCTGGGGGAAATTATTTATTATTTAACTCTCTAGGGTTGCAGGACAACAGTTTACCTTTTGTGAAGGGAAAAAAGATTCTGGTTTGACCAACCAGTGATCAGACAATAAATTTAGTTGTTGATACAGTAAATTGTGAGATGTTTTCTGCTTGATTGGTGCAGCACAATTAATTTACTGTATGAAGGAAATTCTCTTTTGTGATAATATTTTTTGTTACTAGATCAGGGAAAGATGACTGGATTATAAAACAAGTGAATAAGATGTAGCAGAGGGTTGAGTTTCCTGTTTCTGATGTGTGGGTGAAACTTGCACCCAGATACACATCACTGAATACATAAAACAAACTTGTTTTGTGAAATACATGATGACATGTTACACGTTTACTTTTGGAGGGGGAGAAAAGGAGAAAAGCTAAATGAAATGATTGGGTCTGTGAAAGTGACAAATGAGTGACCTGGGGAAGAAATTCACATTCCAGTGATAAAACATTGATATGAAGTGTTTAGGAAGCGTTTAATGGTGAACATTAGTGTTGTGTGAACTGTGCAGCTGCTAATAAAAAAGAGGGAGATTTCTCTGTGTATTTAGCAGGTGGATCTATGTTTGTTGGCCCCAGACTTTCCAGGATTGTGTGATATTCTGGAGCTCTTGTGGGCAACCAGTAAATATGATGTGGGGAAAATGAACAAAGGCAGTGACTCTTAAGTCTGATTTTAGACCATGTAAGCATCAGTTATAAATTAAAGTAAAGCCAGGAGCAGTGACTGCATGGCAGGTTCTAATCCCTACAGCATGTTGTTTCACCTGAAGGCAAAACGTTTCCTGTGATTTTTCTGGCAGATTTTGGGGTTTTGTTTTAGTACCAGACTGATTCTGCCAGTTAGGTTTGGGTTGTTTTCTTTTTCTTTTTGCACGTACAAACTGGGCCCAATATGGGTTTTATTTTTGTAACAGTGCACTTAGGAAAAAACCTGCCAGGTATCACCCCTCTGGGTGTGATATTTTGTGTGTTGATGATTTAATAATCAGCTCTCTTTAAGCAGGCAGCAAGATTGGAAGTAAAAGTGCTATAAAATACTTTACTGAGAGCAAATACAAAGTGAGATTCTCCAGATTACAATGGCTTAGGAGAAATACACCTACCTAGGACCATATTAGATGGCAAGTCCTGTGTTTAAAAGGATTGTAGCGATTCAATTCATTTCAAAAGCAAAAAGAATTGTTTTTATTTTTGGAATGACGTAATATTGCTGCCAATGGATACTTAAATTCGTGCGCAGTTTTCCACTATCAGCAATGATTTGTACGAATGTATATGACTGGATGAATGCATGTGATTGAGATGAATGCATATGACTGGACTGTGGCTGGACTGATGATGTCACTTAGTCACTTCTAATGCCTAATCCACCCCAAACAGTGAAAAAAGGGTGGATGTATGTGGGGGTTTTTTTTGTTTTCTTGTTTTTGCAGGAGCAGGAGGATGGCAGAGACCAGAGGAGGGGGAGACCTGTGGGTTCACATTAATATGTGTGGAACCTGCAGACTTAATCCTTTACATAGCACTTTTCTGTGTTACTGATTTTTGTGTGAAGGAAACTGTGGTTTTACTGGCTGCTTGTTGGTTATGGTACCACATTGTAGTGTTGGGAAATGTTAAATGTTACAGTGGGAAAATGTATATTCAGTGTGAAACACATACTGTGTTAAGATCAGTATCACTCCTTTCGCAGAAAAGGAGGGTTGACCACATGATTTACAGCAGCACCTCTGGAATCTGTTAATCTAGGCCCGACCTGCGAGGACACACCACCGGCTAATGTTTTTTTTCCTCTCTAAGGGTTTTGGCATCACACAGGCAGACATAAGTGAAATGAAGCAGGTTTTGCAGTTATTACAGAACATCTTAGTGTGGGGCTCATTATCATATCTTTTTTCATTTTAAGGTGTTGAGCCCACAGTGTTTAAAACAAGTGAGTGACATTACTTAAGAAAGGTCACTGGCTACAGTAGCTTTGAATAAACACATTTGGCAAATTATGGCAACAGTAGTGTTTTTAATGATTTGGGGAAATAAACTGCGCAAGGCACACTTGTGTCTGTGGTGTGGGATGCCTTATTACTCTTATAACCTACAGTTGTTTGCAAGTGTGAAGTTTGTATTTACTCACTGATTTTGGTTTCTGGGTAATCGTGGTGTGGATGCAGGCTCCAGGCAGAGCCAAGAATTAGACCTACTTAACATGACATTAATACAAATTTTATTCTCTAACACAGGGTTTAAAGGGCTGGAGCGAAATTACTCAGGAGGAGAAGCCCTGATGTTGTCTGAGAAATGATCTAACTACCCTTTTGTGTTGTTATTCTCCTAGTTCTGATGAGTTGACTCATGGGAGAGACCATGTGTCAAAAGGAGGGAATCCAGGTTTAACATGAAACAATGTTCTCTATGTTTTCTGAGTTTTTTCATGATAATTTTTCCATGGCTTTTTGTGGGATTAACAGTTCATTTATAGGTATGAAACCTCTACATGGGGCACAGACATGTTCAGATAAGGGTAGGGCTGTGCGATATGACCAAAATCTCATATCCTGATATAAGACATCTATCGTCCCAATAACGATATAAATCACAATAATTTAATATTTTCTGTATATTCTATGAATCTCGGGCAGCTTGACTTGCGTGAAGTGTTTCCAGGTGGGCGTCATGTACCTGGAGTCGAGTGTTTTAACCGATGCATGAAACGATACATTTTTAGACACAAGTTGTAATTGCCGCCGTTTTCTTTGTGAGTATTTATTACCCATCGTGCTGCGGGGAAAAGCCTGTTGTAACGTTGAGTCTTTTAGCACCTGACGGCTCTTTTTGGCTTCTCATCCGTAAATACTCTGCATACTCTTTCACGTGATTGAGTTTATTTTGAAAAGTCTCAACAGGATCTTGAACTTTATTGTGAAAGGTTAATGTGGAAACTAAACCAGGGGACACGCAATGGTTTTGCCGTCGTTGTTGCTAATGACAACGCATAAAAGCAGGCGCTTGTCCGTCCGTAGTGTAGTTATATTAAATATAAGAGAAAGAGAAAACTTTAAGAAATTAATATAGCCACTACAGCCACCATGAAAACGATGAAAAAATATTGAAGTAAACAGTTTATTTTGTGACACCACGAAACAAACAATAGCGTAAAATGAAACGATAGACATTTTTATATCGTCATTCGATATATATTGTTATATCGAACAGCCCTAGATAAGGGTTGAACTTCATTGAACTAAAAGGAAAATGTGGTTTGATGATGGTTGACATGTTTTCCAAATGGTTAGAAATTTTTCCTCCTAGTAAGGAGATACAGGTGCAGTAGCCAGAGTATTGCTGGAAGAAATCATCCCAAGGGTGGAATCTCCAGACTGAGATTGAGACTGGGTGCTGATCAGAAGTCTTCAGAGACCCAGCGAGAAGCAGGGATCATTCATAGCACAGCTGACAGCCCAGGCAGTGGTTGAGATCAAAGGTCGTGCGGTTTGGGGCCCTACTAGTCATCATGAGAAGATTCCAGAACCACAGAAATAACCATAAAGGTTAAAGATCTCTGCATTAGACACTGAGGAAGACAACAGGGTGTCAGATGATCTCTGCCCTTTTAACCTACAGCTGCATTGGAACGAGAGAGTGAAGGGTGAAAAGAGCACCCTCCTCCAACAAGGGTGTGCCAAGCTCCAACTCAGCGACTGCAGAGCAGACCCTGTACCACCCAAGAGCGATCAGCGAATGAATGCAGATGACAACTGATTAAAGAATCAGGCTGTCATGCCTGAAGTAGTTGTAGTTGTGTTTTTGAGTTAAGGTGGTCGTTGGTGTATAGTAATCTTACTAGTAAGGATATGATTTAATCACATATTTAATCATATCACATCAGAAATCTGCCACAACACTATTCAGATGTGAAATTATAACAATAGTCATGTGACATTCATGGATAGATGCCCTGTTTTTTTATTCTCACCTGGAGTTTCCAGGTAGAATCACAGTTTTACTTCCTGTTGGATTGCTGCTGCAGCCACCATCGCCTGGTGACACTTTGCCGATACTGACTATAGCCATCCAATCAGATGCAGACTAGAGAAAATAATAAATTGACATGAGTTATAGAAAGACAATTCCGTCAATTTTATTAAACATGTACATTTAAATGAAGTTTACCATTCAAAATCACCTCACCTCCGGTTCATAGGAAATCGCCAGCTGGTAATCAGTCGAAGAATGGAGGTTGTCCACAGTAAATCTAAGCCCCACCCCCTCAAACACTCTGACCAATCCTAGGCCAGTCCAGGTTACTGGCTGGTGAGATGCCCTTTGACGGGGAATGATTTGCAGGGTGTAACCAGGGACCAGAGGTATGCTGGTTTGCTGCTGGATGGAAATAAACAACAGATGCACTGAGGAAAGAGGACGATCTGATTAGCTGAAACATATGAGTTGAGCTGTTTCCAAATTCAGGGGCTGCATCCTTTGGAGACCACATTTGTGGGATGACTATATCACAGCACACCAAAGGCTGCTCCAAATGCGGCCCACTAATGCGTCTTCCTTTTCCCCGGATTTGAAGAGAGTCCGGTGTATCCTTTGTGTCCCAGAGAAGCCCAGACCTCTCTCCCCAGCTATCTCTTCCAGCTTATCCGGGGGAACAGCAAGGCATTCCCAAGTCAGCCAAGAGATACAATTTCTCCAGCGTGTCCTGGGTCTGCCCCTGAGCTTCCTCCTGATGGAACATCACCCAGGAGGCGCCCAGGAGGCATTCTTGTCAGATGCTTGAACCATCTAGACTGGCTCCTGTCGATGTGGAAGAGCAGCATCCCTACTCTGAGCCCCTGCCAGATGGCTGAACCTCTCTAAGGGAGAGGCCCGCCACCCTTCGGAAGATGCCCACTTGTTCATCACTTGTGAACAAGACCACAGGATAGTTAAACTCCTCCACTTGGGGTAGTAACTCATCCCTGACCTGGAGTGGGCACCCCAACCCTTCCGGCTGAGGACCATGGCCTCAGACTTGGAGGTGCTGATTTTCATTACCACCACTTCACACTCAGCTGTGAATCATTCCAGTGTGAGCTGGAGACGATCACCTGATGAAGCCAATAGAACCACATCATCCGCGAAAAGCAGAGATGAGATTTTTAGACCATCAGGTGAAAGCCTTCTGCCCCTTGGCTAAACCTAGAAACTTTGTCCATAAAAATTTTGAACAGAATCTGTGATAAAGGGCAGCCCTAGCGGAGTCCATCACCCACTGGGAATGAGTCCCACTAATTACCGTCTATGCAAACCAAGCTCTTCCAATGGTTGTATAAGGATTGAATGGCCTGTAGTAATGGGCCAAACACCCCATACTCCTGAAGAACACCCCACGGGAAACTCAAAGGGACACGGTCGAATGCCCACAGCCAAAACACTGGCTGGGCAAACTCCCATGCACCCTCATGTATCCTTCAGAGGATAAAGAGCTGGTCCAGTTTTCCACGACTAGGACGAAAACCGCATTGTTCCTCCTTTATCTGGTTTTTATCATGTTATCATAGCATGGCTCAAGCACGTTCATCATAGTTTAACCCCCTTGTTTTGCACAACGGAATATGGCCTGCCGTCTGCAGCTAAACACCCCAATAGCTTTTGTAATAGCTTTAGCCCGATCGGACTGGGCAGCAAAGGGCTGCTTAAATACAGAAAACTCTTCTGCTCTTCCACCTGGACCGCTAGCGCTGGCCATAACTATCGCTTGACAGACGCACCATACACATCTTCGGATTACGTGGGTGTCAAACCGTGGAGTGGGATCGGTTCGGATTACGGATCAACCGTGATCCGTTGCACCACTAGTACATATCAGCTGCCTCCGAAGTCCCACAGGCGAACCAAGGACTCCTTCAATAGGACTCCTTCTTCAGCCGGGTGGCTCCCTTCACCTCTGGTGTCTAAGGATGGGTATCGAAACCCGGTTCTTGTTGAGAACCAGTTCCCACTGTTTCAATTCCTTGGAATTGTTTGGCATTTTTGCAAATGATTCCCTTATCGATTCCAGTCGCCCCGAATGACGTCACCACGTTGCAGAGTGTCATTTACCTGGCGGGTAACATGGCGCCTAAGCGGCTCAAACACTCAAAAGTTTGGTTATACTTTAGGAGAACGGATGACAACAGGGCAACTTGCAATACTTGTAAAGTAGATACTTCATTTAAGGGAGTAAACACTACGAATATGCAAAAGCATTTGCTCACAAAACACGCAATAACCTCAAATGAATGTCGTGTTTTTAATTCTGCTCCGGACTCGTGAATCTCAACCCAGCAGCAGAGGTAACGTTTGCACGTCCTCTCCCGTTAATGCGGCAGGTAAATAATCAACTAACAGTGCATATTATGTTAGCACGATGTGCCTTATTACAAAACCTGCCATTACTGTGCATTTAGGTGACCAAGATGAGAGAGACAAAGTCTGGCTGGCTCAGATGCTGGCAGTTCTCGCTGCAGTCTACCGGTAGCGTCTCCTTTCAGGCCAGGATAGACAAATGTCACAGAGCAGTGACTCAGTTTGTGGTCAAAGGCTTGCAGCTGTTTGCCACAGCAGATGATTTTCAGTAAGTGTATGTGTTTAATTGTAGGCAGGGACATTACTGGATATTCTTGTGTAATTGCTACAGAATAATTTGTGTTATGCTTTGTTATTGCTACAGAAGAATATTTATTTTATTATTTTACAATTACATTTTTTTTCCTGGGGACCCTGTGACACCCATTGAAGAGCCATAGGCTGTGGATCTCTTAAGATCTCACTTTTGGGTTTGTAAGGCCATGTTACTCTTACTTAGAGAAGATATAAAACAAAGTTCTAAGCTAATCAACCTTAGTGTTCTCCTTTTTAAAAAATAAGAATCAATAAGAGAATCGATAAAGAATCGAATCGTTAAACAGACTCGAAAATGGAATCGGAAACATGAAAATCTTATCAATACCCATCCCTACTGGTGTCCACCATTTGGTTTAGGTGTTACCACCATGACAGGCACCAACCGCAGCGCAGTGCAGCAGCTTTGGCGGTGGAGGTGCTGAACATGGTCCATTTGGACTCAGTGCCCCCAGATTCTCTTGGAAAACTGTTGAAGCTCTGCCAGAGGTGTGTGTTTAAGATCTTGCGGACTGGGGGCCTCTGCCAGGCATTCCCAGCACACCCTCACTATACCTTTAGCTGCGCCATGTCTGTCCAATGTCCTCCCCAGCCACCTGATCTGATGGTGATCAGTTAACAGCTCAGCCCCTCTCTTTACCCGAGGGTCCAGAACATATGGCCGCAGGTCTGGTGATACGATTACAAAATCGATCATCGACCTATGGCCTGTAAATGGCCTGTATTTATATAGCGCTTTACTAGTCCCTAAGGACCCCAAAGCGCTTTACATATCCTGTCATCCACCCATTCACACACACATTCACACACTGGTGATGGCAGCTACATTGTAACCACAGCCACCCTGGGGCGCACTGACAGAGGCGAGGCTGCCGGACACTGGCGCCACCGGGCTCTCTGACCACCACCAGTAGGCAACGGGTCAAGTGTCTTGCCCAAGGACACAACGACCGAGACTGTCCAAGCCGGGGCTCGAACCGGCAACCTTCCGATTACAAGGCGAACGCCCAACTCTTGAGCCACGATCAGCCTAGAACTTTCTGCACTTTGTGGACTTATGGACGATCTTATGTTTTAACATGGTGTTTGAATCCAGGATTCATTGTGAGTCTAAGGTACAAGCAATTTTTTGGAAAAAAAAAAACATGGCAAACAGTTGTAGCAAAGCAGTCCAGAAATAAAAAAGTGAGTACTGGGTTTTTATCTCACCCAAATATCCAGTGGAACAAATGTTAGCACACCAAAGAATCTTAGAACATCAAACTTAGCTAACCTTCATCTAAGTTACATGACGTTAGTGATATTGCTACTTAATCGGGTCATGCAAACTTTGGTTAGTTATAACCTGAACCTTTGTTATAAAGCCCAACATTTATGCCGATCTTATGGACTGGACTGGTTCCTATATAGCGCTTTTCTATTCTTCTGAGCACTCAAAGCGCTTTACACAACTTGTGCATTCACATATTTTCTTAGTGCTTTCTAATTAACATTCACACTCCAATGGATGCATCGGAGAGCAATTTAGGGTTAGTATCTTGCCCAAGATATTTGGCATGCGGACTAGGGGAAGCCAGGAATCAAACCACCAACCTTCCGATTAGTAGATGACCTGCTCTACCGCCTGAGCTTATGTCCTGTTTCCCATTTCTCTTAGTTTTTTTTTTCTCTCTGATTAAAATGAAAGTACGTCCCATGATTCTAATAAGAAAATTGTGCTTTCATCCTGCAAGTTACCAAATGCTTGATGAGACCTATTATATTTGTACTGTCAAAATGAAATGAGACTAGTCTCATGCTCTACTCTAGCAAACTAGCTAAACTTAGATTCATTGTTGGTTAAGGGGACTCAGTACCCAGATTCACATGTAGATGAAAAAACAACATAAAGCTGACCACCACAGCAGTAGCTGCGACTGTCATGGTTGCCAGGCAACAGGAACCCCATGTTGTAGGCTAGACCGTCCAAGTTCACAGCCTTGCACTTCTGGCCTTCGCTGCCTTTGAAGAATGCAGCCCCTGAATTTGGACACAACCTATAGTCTCCAAATAATCAAAGCATTAAAGTGTAACAGAAAATGGATCTCACCAATCTCTTTCTCATTTTCTGTTGCTGGGCAAGTTGGCGAGCCTGCCGAACTAAAATAACTCGTCCATTTTGGAACTTGGTGTCAAAACCTTGCTCTTTGAAGTACTGCTCACACTGAGGTAACACTCGTGGGTTCAGCTGAAAACACACACGCAGATACTGTTTATATAGTGCAAGTGGACAGCATTCACAGTGCTTCACTTGTTCCACATTTTGTCATATTAGTATGGGCAGAAATCTGTGCCATCAGAAACTGAATTTGAATGAGTTCAATTTGAATTTGAATTGCTCAGATTGAATCTGAATTGTAACTTGAATAAATGCTTTTGAAAACTGAATTTGAATTAGTCTAATTTGAAATTGAATTTATGGTTTGAAAATGAATTGATTTGCTTTGAAACTGCATTTTATCCTTTAAAAATTCAGCTCTCGAATAATTTCAGTTTCACTTCTCACCATTCAGTTTCAGTTCTACAATTCAATTTCAGTTCCAAAATTCAGTTTTTTGGAACTTACATCCGGTTCCGGTTCAAGCGCCGATTAATAGAACTACGTTTTACTGGCGGACCGAAAGTGTTACTGACGGGAATCTACAGCGTCTTGAGCTGAATTAAGACTTCAGAAGTCATTCGTCATGTCGAATGACCAGCGGATGAACTCTCAGGTTGGTAATAAATGTATTACATGTATAAGAACAAGCGTCATGTTAACAAATGATAGCCGTAAGGTAACTTTTATGCTTATTGTAGCTGCTAGCTAAAAACGCTAATTTAGCGTAGTTTGCCCTGGATTCAGCTTTGAAAAACAAATATGATCGACTGTTTCTAGTAGAATTCCAAAGTTGTCATCTTGGACCCTCTCAGAGTGCCCCCTCTGTATGCTTGCAGAGACCCCTACAGTAGGGAAACATGCAAAACAGTGTCCAAACCTTTGTATTTTAGCTTTATTTATGTCTTACACGGCATCCCAACTCTTTAGCTAACTTAATAACTTTAGCTAACGTGAATAGTTAGTCTAATTCATTAGTGCAGCATTACTGGATCATCTCTGTTTGAAGTGATATAATATGATATACAACTATCACTGTGTTTAACTACCATAATAATTCTTAGGGTACTGAGTGCATGCTTAATTAGATTTTTTTTTAAAGCATACTGCTCCATTACTATGTTTGACAGGCTGAAGTTGTCGGGTCACCTCCTAAATCGACCATCTTTTACAGGTGTTTTGTGCCAGAAATGGAGTGTCCACTGAAGACTGAAGATACTGAATCTCTACGCCTTGCCTTTGATCCCTCTTGTGCCTTCATCTAGACAAGAGACAAACTTCACCACTCTCATATGCTCTGTACCTACATCACCTTCCCTGACAGTCATAGCTTGGCTCATCTGAGGGTGAAATTATAAGAATGTGTTATTTTGCAAAGTGCTCTCTAGGGTTCCTAAATAAAATATGGCATTGAGGTCATTTCTTTTGAATTAATCCCTCCTTCTGAAATATAAGAACCTCTCCTGGTTTTAATGGCACTTTGGATTTCCTTACTTTTTGTTCCACTCCCAAACCCAAATAGATGCTGACAAGCTGCCACAGTAACATGGAAGAGGGAAAGACGTTGGAAAGGACTACTACAAATAAACCTAATGCCTAACAATGAAAAGTGTAAAATAATAATATTAATAAAGATAAAAGATAAAAGATAAAGTAACAAGTTTTTAGTTTCTTGTTTATTCCAAATGATCATCCAGATGTCTGTGACATGTGATGACAAACACCATAATGGAAGGCCTTAGTCATCACATGCTTAAACTCATCATATATTTTTGCATATGCTGAACAGGCAGTCAGACATGCTGTAACTGTGGGGTAGAAAACAGCATGAACACCATACAGCAGGGGTCTCAAACTCCAGTCCTCGAGGGCATGGAAAAGTTGCATGACACTGGCCCTTGGGGACTGAAGTTTGAGACCCCTGTCATATGGAATATGACAGGTGTGGTTGAACTGCATGAAGACTCTGAAGTTTGTCTTCTCTTCTGGCAGGACAGGAATGTGGCCTTGTCCTGTGAGCCACTATAAGGATGTACTTAGAGTAGAACTGGACTGTCACCGGCCTCAGGCTCTTCACCCTTTTCAAAGACAAAGCAGTCATTTAAATAAAATATTAGATATTGTTTACCTGTAAATGCACAAAGTAAATTTAGAAATGTTATTATTGTCAAGAGTGAACAAGCACTGATAGTGTAATCTACAGCTGTGGCCAAACGTTTAGAGAATGAGAAGTGGTGTTTGCTTATTTACAAAGTTTGCTGTTTCAGTGATAGTTGTATATCATATTATATCACTTCAAACAGAGATGATCCAGTAATGCTGCACTAATGAATTAGACTAACTATTCACGTTAGCTAAAGTTATTAAGTTAGCTAAAGAGTTGGGATGCTGTGTAAGACATAAATAAAGCTAAAATACAAAGGTTTGGACACTGTTTTGCATGCTTCTCTACTGTAGGGGTCTCTGCAAGCATACAGAGGGGGTACTCTGAGAGGGTCCAAGATGACAACTTTGGAATTCTACTAGAAACAGTCGATCATATTTGTTTTTCAAAGCTGAATCCAGGGCAAACTACGCTAAATTAGCGTTTTTAGCTAGCAGCTACAATAAGCATAAAAGTTACCTTACGGCTATCATTTGTTAACATGACGCTTGTTCTTATACATGTAATACATTTATTACCAACCTGAGAGTTCATCCGCTGGTCATTCGACATGACGAATGACTTCTGAAGTCTTAATTCAGCTCAAGACGCTGTAGATTCCCGTCAGTAACACTTTCGGTCCGCCAGTAAAACGTAGTTCTATTAATCGGCGCTTGAACCGGAACCGGATGTAAGTTCCAAAAAACTGAATTTTGGAACTGAAATTGAATTGTAGAACTGAAACTGAATGGTGAGAAGTGAATCTGAAATTATTCGAGAGCTGGATTTTTAAAGGATAAAATGCAGTTTCAAAGCAAATCAATTCATTTTCAAACCATAAATTCAATTTCAAATTAGACTAATTCAAATTCAGTTTTCAAAAGCATTTATTCAAGTTACAATTCAGATTCAATCTGAGCAATTCAAATTCAAATTGAACTCATTCAAATTCAGTTTCTGATGGCACAGATTTCTGCCCATATATTAGAGCCTTATTCCAAAATGGATTAAAATCATTTTTCACCTCAAATTTTTACACAGAACACCCTATAATGACAAAGTAAAATGAGTTTCCCTTAAAGTCTTGCAAATTTATTAAAAATTAAAATACAAACAAATAACATGTAGCTATAAGGAGGAATTGTTTGTAGACCTTTGAGCCTGGACTGTATTGAGGCACGGATCTGGAACAGAAACATTTCTAAAGATCCCAAATGAGCACAGCGGCCTGCATTATTCATAAATAGACGTTTAGAACCACTATTACTCTTCCTAAACCTGGCTGCTCAGCAAACGGTTAGGGAGCTGAAGGAATGGGCTAGAAGTCCTTACTTATAGAGGTCACCAAGAACCTAATGCTCAATCTAACAGAGCTCCATGGTTGCTTTGTGGAGAGACGAGAACCTTCCAGAAAGACAGCCATTTTTGCAGCACTCCACCAATCAGACCTGTATGGTAGCGTGGCCAGATGGAAGAGATTCCTCAGTAAAAGGATCAAGAGTTTGCTAAACAGCATACCAAGGACTCTCAGACCATGAGTAACAAAATTCTTTGGTCTGAGGAAATGAAGATTGAGCTTTTTGGCCTGACTGCCAAGCATCGCGTCTAGAAGAAACCAGCCACGGCGCATTATATGCTCAACACCATTGCTACAGGGAATCACGGTGATATAGAATCATGCTATGGGGATGACTTTCAGAAGGAGGAACTGGGAGACTAGTAATTGTTGAAGGAAAGATAAATGCTGCAATGTATAGTGATATCCTTGAAATCCTAACCTGCTCCAGAACACTCTGGACCTCAGACTGGGACGAAGGTTTATCTTCCAACAGTGCAACAACTCTAAGCACACAGCTAAGATAAGAAAGGTGCTGTCCAGACAGAGCTCAGACTTGCTTTTAGTTCTGGTTCATTTCCTTTTTTCTTGTTTTAGGTTCCATTGCACACTTTAGTGTCTATTTCCGTGTTTCTGATTGAGTTCATTTCTATGAAGAGTTTTCCCAGCAATAAATCTGTGCTGTGAGTTTAACTTTCCATTTCTGAGTCCTGCATTTGGGTCCCTTATCCTGCCTGCTCCACAGCACTGTCTTCTGAATCCAACCTGGAAGTTGGTTCCACAGAAGAGGGGCTTGAAAACTGAAGGCTCTGTGTAAGAGCCAAAGTCAATGTTTATGTTTTTCCTTTTTGTTTTGGTGGCACAGGTGTATAGCTTTACCTGCGTCTCAGGTGATGGTATGTGGGTGTGGTCACAGTCTATTTACCTGATGTCGGTGTTCGCAGCAGGTGTGTTGGGTGAGTGGTTTGTGGGCAAACTTTTCTGTTGACCGTCATTTTTTGGCACACCAGTTAATCCATGCGCTAGTTGGAAATTGATTGAAAGCGCAAATGTTTGTTCTTGTTTTGTTCTTAAAATAAATGCGCAAAGTACTAGTATGACTCACTATGGATTATTGGAGGCGCGTCACAGGGACACAACCAACTCAGCCGGCTGCAGCTTTATTTACGGATGAAAGTCGCAACACTCTGCCTCTCATTCCACTTTTAAATAGTCTAGGAAAGAAGAATGGGACAAACTGCAGAAAAACAGGTGTGCCAAGCTTGTAGCATTGTACTCAACAGGACTTGAAGGTGCCATTGCAGCCAAACATGCTTAAACAAAGAATTGAGGAAAGGTTATGAATATTTATGTACATGATATAATTTTTTTTAATTTTTAATAAATTTGCAATAATTTCGAGTAAACCTTTTTTACTTTGCTACTATGGGGTATTGTGTGTAGAATTATGAGTTGAAAAAAATGAATGCAATGAATTTTAGACTGAGGCTGTATCATTACACAATGTAGAACGAACAAAATGCTGTGAATACTTTGCTGAATGCACTGTAAAAAGACAATTTTACCTATAAACACATATTAATACTGAACTATAGCTGTGTAGGTTCTAAGTCATTCAGGTCATGGTAGCCTAAGGAGCTTGGAATGAAAGCAACTGGACTTCTTTAATTCAATTAAAATTCAGACCGCGGTCAAGTGAGCCATCATTTCTGTGCTTCTACACCAGCCTTTACGGCAGCGCTTTTTATCCTTCATTCCCGATCACAAACATAGACTTGTGCACACATACACACGTGTGCACACATTGCATTGGAACAGTATGGTTGCATCATGCATTTCTTCACCAGGGCTGATGTGTTAGTTGTCCAGTATAGGTCCTCGGAAATGTGGTCACCTTTTATGGATAGGGGAGGGGGATGAGTTTTTTTTCTTGCAGAAGTCCATGACCATTTACTTGGTTTTCCTGGTGTTTATGGTTAGGTTATTGTAGTCACACCATTCTGTCAGACATTGGATCTCATCTCTGTAGGCGGTGTCGTCATCATCGGTGATGAGCCCCATCAGAGTGGAGTCATCTGCAAATTTGATGATGATGTTGCAGGGATGTGTGAGGGTGCAGTCACTGGTATAGATGGTGTATAGGAGTGGACACAACACACATCCTTGTGGTGAGCCAGTGCTGGGTGGATGATCTCTGGTTGCCCACCTTGACTCTTTGTGATTGGTCTGTGAGAACGTTTTTGAACCACGCACATGTAGCAAGGGGGAAGTCTAAGTTTACCAGCTTGACTATAAGAATGTCTGGGATGATGCTATTAAAGGCTGAGCTGAAATCAATGATGAGCATCCTTACTGAAGTCCCAGCATTCTCCAGGTTATGCAGAGCAGAGTGGAGGGCAGTGGAAATTGCTTTCTCAGTGGACCTGTTTGCCTTATAGCAGGGGTCGGCAACCTTTCAGATGATGAGTGCCATCTAAAATGTCCTCAGAAGTCAGTGTGCTGCATGATTGCATTAGCAATAAATTTAACAATGCTCTATATTGACAGTTACACACTGTATAGAACAACTTAATAGAATTATACAGTATTTGTTCGCAGATGTTGGCAGCTATCAGCGAATAGTTATCAGCTATTTTGAAACAAAAAAAGATACAGAGTTCTTGTTATGGATAAAAAGTAACAGCAAATGAACTGTACAAAAGAAAATATAAATGCTATTTATGGTCTCCTCACAACAATGATAAGAGAAATAAACTGGGCCAATATGGCATGTTTGTTAATACAGGGATAAACATGTTAATGTGATCTCTGGTCTTCCAATCAGCGACACAGGTCTATGAGTGTCCACCATTCAGATGGCTACCTCACGACACTTTTTGTGTGAGAGAAAATCTGCTCACACAGATATGTAGAGCCAAATACTGTCAATAAGGCCTCTGCAATGTTCTGAATGTCATGGTCCAGGTGAGTACGGGGTTTTTCCACTCCGCTGGGCTCCACCTTCAGGCAGAGACTCCAATCAGCTTCCACACCTGGTTCCAATCAAGTCACCAGCATATAAGACCAGCATTCACAACAGACCTCTGCCAGATCTTCTGCTAACTCATGTTAGTGCTAGGCCGCCAAGCCCTTGTGAGAACCCTTAACTACTGCTTTTCTCCTCACCGTGTTTTCTTTGTCATAGGACCCACCTGGCAGTCGCGCTTCCCAACCTAGATTACTCACATCTCCGCCTGGACGCTGGTTCTGTCATCTGGTTGCTTCCTTTCCATCATCGGACTACACCTGCCTGCCTCCCTGCCAAGCCCCTCACTCCAAGCATATTCTGGATCCTCTCTGGACACCCCCTCCTCGCATGACACTTTAAACCTGCAACGCGTAAGCCCTAACCACCATAGTCTAATCCTTCAGCTGTGATTCACTAGACTGCCACTGACAACTTGTCTCCTCTCATTATAGTGACTGCGTACCTCCATCCAAGCCGCTGCCCCTTTTTCCCATTCCCCGGATCCATCCGTGAAATCTAGCACCTAGTCATAGCACTCCGAGTTTCATGTTCACAGTTTGGCCTCACAGTTCTCTGTTCATAGCTTCCACAGTTCATACCATTCATAGTTTCCTGCTTTTTAAGTTCACTAGGCACAGCAAATAAAGCACTGTGTTCACACCCGTTTTTCTTCCCTCTGTGTCTGCATTTGAGTCCACACCCACAGCCTGGCCCGCTCGGCCGTAACACTGAAGACAGTAAAACTTGACTGGGAGTGATGTCCAGCAGGTGAAAAAGCTCCATGAACATGCACAGCTATGGATTTCCGCTGCGTTCGTAGTTCTGCAAACTTTGACCCTCATAGAGTCGAGCTCCTGAAGCATTCGAAGTGTTGGAATGTAGAAATTTCAACATCGCTTGAAAAAACTGCCAGCTAGCAACATCCCTCTCACTGGTAGGCGAAGCTATTTTTAGCCAATTACACGTTGAACCTGGTAGTTGGGGTTGTTAGCCAAGTTACCGTCATTAAGAAGTGACACAACTAATGTGTCTATGCTAGTTAATTTGCAATGTGTACCACTGGCCCGGCCATTTATTTTTTAATGCACCTTCTCAGATTAATTCACTGCATGTCGTGCCCAGGGCTGGACTGGGACAAATAAAAATCAGCCTGGTCATTTTGACTACAGACCAGCCCCCCAGGTATTGCAGGGAAAATCATAAAGCCTTTTAATGAAAATAAACACTGTTGTGACAGTGATGTACACCGTCTTGTTGGTATGATTTCTATACATTTTACATCAGATAAAAACTTAAAGCGAGGCATTTTTAATGAGAATAAGAAAGAAAAGTATGTGTCCCCTTTCCCTGTTAATGCCCTGCCTGGCCTCCTGGCAAAACTTTGCTAGACATGCCCCTGCACAGTTACCAGGTGTCAGGTGCTTAGAAAAGTATCCTGGTGTTATTTCTCTGTCAGAAACAGTTCATAACTTCAACTGAGCTATTTTTACACATTGGCCAGCACCTGGCCAATACACCACCTTTCATTGTTTATACTGTTACAAAAACTAAAACAAACAAAAAAACATTGGCCCATAAAAACAAAATTCACTATTGGCCCACCGGGCAAATGCCCGATATGCCCGATGGCCAGTCCAGCTATGGTTGTGCCATCAGTTAACCCTTAGCTTGCCAGCTGTGGCACGCGTGCCCAGGGTTGCCGACCCTGGTTGGGGTCCAAACTAGGTGTGATGCAGTCCTTTATGTGCTTTAAGACCAGCTTCTTGAAGAACTTTGCGACCACTGGAGCACTGATGGTGGTGGACTCGGAACTATTGTTGCTGATTTCAGGCAATGAGGGGCAGTGGCATGTGACAGGGAGAGGTCCAATAGTCTGGTGAAAACAGGAGCCAGCTGGTCGGCACAGGCTTTGAAGATACTCCCAGGTATTCCATCTCGGCCAGCAGCTTTTCTCTGGTACTGCTCTGCAAACCTAGTTTTCTTGAAGAGTAAATGTGTGAGGGCTGTGCTCAGAGAAGGCTGTGGCAGAGCGGTGTGCATGGTAGGTGTGTCTACAGTTCTCTCAAAGCGGCTAAAGAAGTGGTTAAGTTCCTCTGCTAATGAGATGTCCATGTTATCCGTATTTGTCCCATTGCCTTTGTAGTTGGTGATGTGTTTCAGGCCCTCCCATACCTTCTTGGAGTTGTTGTCTGAGAGGTGATCCGATAGTTTATTTGAATAGTCCGGTTTTGCTGCTCTGATGCCTTTTTTAAGGTCTGCTCTTTCTCTGATATACATATCATGCTCCCCAGATTTGTATGCAGAGTTGTGTGCTTTTAACAATTCCTGAACTTTACTCGTCATCCAGGTTTCACAGTTGGGGCTGACCTGGACCTACTTTTCCGTGGTGACAGTGTCCATGCAGTGCATAACTCACCACTGCAGATGTGTGGGTCTATAGGTCGCCATGTTCGAAGACATGCCACTCTGTGAGGGCAAAAGAGTCCTGCAGCTGAGCCAGAGCTTCCTTAGAAAAGGTGTTAATGTTTCTGATGGTGGGCTTTGTCCTTTTCCTGAGTGGTGTGTATGCCGCGACAACGAGCAGGGAGAGGTGGTCGGGCATACTCAGGTGGGGGAGGGGAACAGATCTGTAGGCTTGCTTAATATTTGAGTAAACATGGCCCAAGGTGTTATTCCCTCTCATGTGGCATTTCACATGTTGTACAAATTTAGGCAGCACAGTTTTTAAGCATGCTTTGTTAAAGTCCCCTGCGATGATGTGTACTTCCTCTGGATATGTCCGTAGCTGTTCGGAGATCGTGTCGTTCAGGTAGGCAAGGGCTGTGCTAGCATTAGCGTCTGGTGGTATGTAGACTGCTGTTATTAGCACCGCAGGCAGTTCTCTGGGATGTTGTTGATCCACTGATAATCGCTGGTAACGGGGTTCTGGCTGTCATAACTGATGTTGTATAATTCCCAATGACTTAAGGTGAATTTGGCTACACAATAAGGGAAACAAAAGAAAAAGAAAAGGAAACAAAAAGAAAAAGAAGATCACCTAATTGGGGGCCCTTAAACAACTGCGACTATGTGCACCGCCATGTTGTACTAAAATCTACAAGATATTAAAAATTTATTTAAAATCATCTGCAATAGTTGACATAGAATTGTCAGTTGAATACTCCTTTTAGTTACCTTCTTTACATGTCTCGCAACTTTTCTCACAAAATGCTGCATCTATCTATCTATCTTAAAGAACTCCATTCACTTTCTTTCCAAGCTCTGTGTCAGGTGGCTTGTCATCTGTTACACACCCGAGAAGAAGATGATGGATCAGCAGAAGAAGAAGGCGATGGAGGAGGAATTGTAGAAGACCTTCCTCCTAGCAGTGGGAAAGTGAGTTCAGCCTCATAGAGGAAATAATTCAGTGCAGGCAAGAAGTACCCAGGTGCAGGGTCAGAGCATCGCCGACCAATCATGTTGGGTAAACAGCGACACTGTCCATCCTCTGGAGAACACCTGACGGGACAGGAAATCCCCCCAAAAGACAGGAAGTGACACACTGGAGGCTCTATGGTGTCAGTTATTAAGAGTCTAATTACTGCTTTTATGATGAATTTCCAGCTCACAACAGCGTGCCATACCTATAAGGTAATAAACTGTTTTTTCTGATTATTTTACTGGTATTCAGTTGGTGCTTCCTGTTAATTTTTCTTCTTTCTCAAACTAACCTGTGATTCAGATCAAACTGACTGTTGATCTTTATTCAATACTTTTTATTATGTTTCACACAAAATAAAGACAGAAAGAAAACATACGTGCTGCCGTGAGCTCCGCCAATATCACAGTTACAAGGTGAGCATCTGAACACAGAGTTTCCCAAACCCCAGAAATCTGGCTGAACACAAACACATTAAAAGACATTAAAATCAGACTTTTCTTTCACTCAGACTGGCTAAAATGTTGTGATATTTGCTTTAGAATCACTGTGTCCAGGCAATCATTTCAAACTAAGGACAAAATATAGTTTACTTAAACACTGTTTTATGCTTTAAAACTCATTCATCATTTATTTTGAAAATTCAGACAATGCTTGCAGAGTTTGAATGAGTTTTTATGTGCCTTCAAATCATACAGTTTTTGTTCTTCTTCTTCTTGCTGCTTCAGGAATGAGCACAGCATTATATTTATTAGATAGTTTTAATGTGATTCAGATATTTTGATTTTCCATTGTTATCACTACCTACATCCGTGTTACCACATCCGGGATGGAAAATGCTCTCACTACATGACAGTAACTGATGTTATTAGTACTTCAGTATCTTCTTAGATGAAATTTGAGATTTTATTACTTGTGTTGTGGAACTGATGAGGAAACTAAATACTGGGTTTAATATTGTATACAAAAAAATTTGTGCAGTCTTTAACTGCCAGCGCTCTTAAGCCTGTTGATGCTGTGTATCACAGTTCTCTTTTTTATGACTAGGGGCAGTTTCAACAGCAACCACTCTATTTTCTATGACTGCCATCTCCAAGTCCCAGAAAATCCCATGGGGTCCACGAACTATAGAAATGTTTTCAGTGGGAGACACATTTCGTCATCATCATGTGACTTCTCAGTCTCAGCTGATTGCAGGTTTCCAACCTTATGAGCAGTTCATCTGCACAATGATTAAAACTAAAACCACTGAAGGAACAATGGGCTGTGAGCTCAGTTTTGTAAATGGCCTCCTTGACTCCATGCTCAAACCAGCATTCCTCCCTGTCCACGATACATCCTCACCATTGAAAGAGTGTCCACTGGCCTGTAGGTGTAAATAGACTGCAGCGTCCTGGCCTAACCAGGTAGTTCCTCTGTGTTGTGGCATCTGCTTAGCCAGAGGTTGTTTGGTTGTAAAAATCAGCACTTAACAGTGTACAGGGGTAGGCAACGCCAGGCCTCAAGTGACAATGTCCTTCAGGTTTTAGATCTCATCCTGGTCAACACACCTGAATCAAATGATTAGTTCATTACCAGGCCTCTGGAGAACTTCAAGACATGCTGAAGAAGTCATTTAGCCATTTAAATCAGCTGTGTTGGATCCATGGCACATCTAAAGCAGGCCGGACACAGGCACTTGAATCCTGGCATTACCTATCTGTGTACATTATATTCCTTAGGTTGGGATTATTATTTGTTTGAATTATTTCCCAGCTCTATTATCAATTAAATTTAATGAGGATGAAAGGAAGCTAAAGAGTAAATTACTTATTTTACAGATGTGGCCTACCAGACACCGATCACACAGCGGTCCACTTGCCATTGGGTCACATTCACAAGTTCCTGTTAGCTGATCACATGACCCAACACTCCCCAAAGGATGACACCTGCACGCTGAAACACACACACACACACAGTCAGCCTGAAAGTTTCTGTCATGCTCATACCTTCAGCTCGTTGAAATCATCATATACACACAAGCAGGAGCTCCTTTGTTGAGAATGACAACAGGACAAATAAAGTTGTTTGGTCACCCTGACAACCCGTGGGGTCATCCTGCCTCAGGCTGAAGAAGCCATGTTTGCAGCGATCACAACGTTGACCCTCCACATTTTCTTTGCATACGCACTGACCGCTCAGAGCGTCACACTGACCGCCGCCACGTGAACCAGCTGGATTGCAGTTACATGCTGAAACACATCACCATTACATGGTATGACATCATCATCCCAAAGCTGTTACGTCATTTCACTCAATGCAGATTTATTTCTAAAGGACCAGATCAAAACAACATTATAAATTAAAGACCATACAATAATCATCATCTTGTCATGAGACAGCTTCCCTGAGAAACAAGGGGCTGATCTGTGTTGGGTAATCACCCTCCTCCTGAGGCTACAGTCATATCAACATAAACAGTGCTCTCGTTATTGTGCCATCAACTACAGATAGACAGTCTGCTACTACTGTGATTGAAATTGGCAATTACACACATTCTGTTTGCGACAAAAGTTATGCATGATACCATAGCTGTGATAAACTGAAAAAAACACTACACCCAAATCTACTGCCATCTTGATCAGAAATGTAGTGCTATACTGGAGCCAGGAGTGGACTTATCGGTCCACTGGGACACCGGCCTAAGCGTCATTATGGGCTGTGGTGAGGAGCCCATTTGATGAGAAAACAGCTTATGGACCAAGTCAAATTCATGGACCAAGCACGACTCCATCAGCCACAAACTTGCTGAGATTTAATTACCAGAACAACTGTCTGTGAAGGTTCTCAGTCATCCAGGTCATTGTAGTCTAAGGATCTTGGAAAGAAAAGCGTCTGGACTTCTTTAAGTTGCTTGAAGATGTTTCACCTCTCATCTGAGAAGCTTCTTCAGTTCTAAGGTCAAATGGTTGAACTCTGGGATTCTCCACCTAGAATTGAAGAAGCTTCTCGGATGAGAGGTGAAATGTCTTCAAGCAACTTAACGAATATCTGAATACCTGTACCATAAACATATTTTACTATCAGCTTTCACTGAGTTAATGGAGACTGTTACTGCACCATGTTGGTAAAAGTCATAAAGCACTGGGTTTGACATTCAGACATTACTGTTAACATAGAAAATATCCCATAAAGAGCTGCATTCTGACAAACATCCAGCCGCACCACTTCAGCAATGAAAGAAAATAATAGAAACAGAAAAAGGTGAGACTCATTTCTACAGGAACAGTGAGAGCATGAATATTCAAAAAGTAAAATAACAATAAAAGCTTACGTATGCAGGCTTGTGGGTCATCCTTCGCTCTCTGCGGATCCTGATACAAAAAAGGTTGACACTGTTCACACTGAGGCCCCATCCTGTTGTTGCCGCAGTCATCACACACACCGCCGCTCACACCTCCAGTCGCTTCGTAACGAGCTGCATCAAAGTGACACGAGTCCGAGTGACTGTGGCAATTACATGCTAAGAAAGACAGAAAACAGCATTTTAAAGTATAAAAGTTATGGAAAAAAATAATCATGTCAACAAACAAGATACAGAGGTGTTTAAGATTATCAAACAAATTTAAGTATAAAACAAAGATAACAAACGGAACACAAAACGCAGTTTCTAAATGAAGTGGTTTATAATTAGGGGGGGGGGGGGGGGGGCGCAATTCCAAACCATCATGGCCCTGTGTGATTAAGTGATTGCCCCCTGAACCTAATAACTGGTTGGACCACCCTTAGCAGCAACAACTGCAATCAAGCATTTGTATTAACTGGCAATGACACTTTTACAGCCGTGGAGGAACTTTGGCCCACTCATCCTTGCAGAATTGTTGTAATTCAGCCACACTGGAGGTTTTTGGAGTATGAACTGCCTTTTTAAGGTGATGCCACAGCATCTCAATTGGATTAAGGTCAGGACTTTAACTAGGCCACTCCAAAGTGTTTTTTAAGACATTCAGAGGTGGACTTGCTGCTGGGTTTTGATTATTGTCCTGCTACAGAAACCAAGTGCGCTTCAGCTTGAAGTCATGAACAGATGGCCTGCTATTCTCCTTCAGGATGTCTTGGTAGATGGCAAATTTCATGGTTACACTTACCACAGCAAGTTTTCCAGGTGCTGAGAAGGCAAAACAGCCCCAAACCATCACACTATCACCACCATATTTTAATGAAGCTATAATGTTGCTTTTCTAAAATGCTGTTAGTTTTATGCCAGATGTAATGGGGTGCACACCTTTCAAAAAGTTTAACTTTTGTCTTGTCAGTCCCCAGAGTATTTTCCCTAAAATTCTTGGGGATCATCAAGATGTTTTCTGGCCAAACTGATACAATCCTTTATTGTTCCTTTTGCCCAGCCACCTCTTTGCTGTAAGAACAGGAAGTGCTGTTTAACATTCACATTTTAACCAATAAGACAATAATGGTCAGAGGTTTATAATTTTAAACTCCAAAAATTCTGCCAGAAAATGAGATTGGAGTGTAAAATTTTACTGAATTTTATTCCTCCTATTCCTATTTTTAATTTGTATTAATTTATGTTGATAAATAATGTCAAAGGTCCAGCTGGTTTATTTCTAATGGGAGAGAAAAGGCAGAAAGCTAATTTCACTCAGAGATGGAGACAGATAAGAAAGAAGGAGAGAAAGGAGAGAGGTTAGAATTAAAGGAAGGATCCTCATTTAAAGCTCACATGGAAGTAGGGCTGCCACGGTTAGTCGACTAGTCACGACTACGTCGACTATCAAAATCTTCAACGACTGATTTAATAGTTGACGCGTCGTTTGAAGCTTTGTAAGATCCCAAAAGACGCAGGAATAAGTAGCAGGATTTAAGAGTGTAATAACGGACTGAAACAGAAGATGGCAGCACTGCATGTACAAGGATGCCAGCTGCCGTTAAACCCCGAAGAAGAAAAAGTAGCTCTGACCCAGAATTCATAGCGCAGCCCAGCTCAGTTTCCAACAATGGCGGCAGCTAGTTAGTTTTAATGTTACTCTTATTATTCTTTCTGGGTCACAAAATAAACGTTTAACATATTTTCAGGCGAGAATGTAGCTGTGTAAACCTCAAATATCTGCTCAGTTTATCAAGACACCACATATTTTCAAAAGCGCTCCGACGTTTTTGGAGACGTCTGTTACCCACTAGCTTGATAGCTAGCCGGGGGCGAGGCTCACTAGAGCCCGTGAGAACACCGGCAAATCATTTTCAAACCCACCGCCGTCTTTCGCTACTCAGGTTAAACACGATATATGAGTCACTTAGATAACTTAAAAATGTTATTGTTTGGCTTTTTTTTTTAGTGTTTTATTTGTTCCTGAGTAAATCGGTTTGTCTGAGATTAAAGTTATAGTTTTTACACAGCTGAATAAACGTCAAGCAGACAGCTGATTATCAGAAGTGTGAGATGCTCCAGAATATACTCCGGTGTCCTGTTATATTTTAGAGAGCAAGGAGTTTATTAAACTTCACCGAAACAATCTGCAAATTTCATTAAAATTTAATAAACTATCATCTTGTCTTTATTTTTAGTTAGCACAGACCTTAAACACTTACAGCTGTAAGCTAATGATAGTTATATAAGAGCAGATGCTGCTGGTGCAATAAGCTGTATGTTTTACGTCCAATGGGTGATGATCTGATTAGTCGACTAATCGCAAAAATAATCATTTGTGGCAGCCCTACATGGAAGTCCTCATGTCTCTGAATCTGTACGTGACACATGATGTTTGTTCATAATGTTGCTGCTAAACAAACTGAGGCAGACTGTGTTATTTAAAGGCTGCAGGTTAGTGCAGGATGAACAGGAGAGTTTACTGCACTGTGATGGGTTCAAAGTAAAGAACAGTGTGACTGCTGCACAGTGGCTGTGGGATCATGGTCACAGTTAGCTTCCATCAATTGCAGCAGAGACTCACTGACTGAATTCATACCAACTCTATAGTGTAATATAAATACAGCATAAACAGGGTACTGTCAGGGTAGAGGATGGACTCAGCCAGGACAGGTCAGGAAACATCTGCTCACATCTGGTTGAATTCAGCTGTGTAAGAAAATGGACTGAAGCTCTCAGCAGAAATGGTTGTGATTGTTTTCCCCACACTGAGACATTACAGCTGATTTTATGTTCCCTACCTGCTGAATCCGCGCTGACCTCTTCCCTGCTTATTTCCTGTTTAAAGTCCCCCTCTACAATCGAGGCAACAGGAAACAGAGCTATTTTATTTTACTTCTTTTTCGCTGCTCATGTTCTACTTTTCTGATTCAAGGTGAACACATTTATTAGAATTAAAATGATTTGAATAAAAATTTAGACTGAAATAATGTATTATAATTTACTAATATTATTTTATTATAACATTAATAAAAAAAAATAGGTGGTAGAAAGTCTAAATCATGCTTAAATTGTGCAAGGTTGTTCTATGACCACACACAGAACCATTTATTGTTACTGAAAAGTGCTGATATTCAATTTTAAAATGGGACAAAAAACCATCAAATGCATCACCTGAGCTTCTAGTTTTGTGTCTTTCATCTATTTTAATTTAACCTTTGTCTGGATCTAAAATAGATCAGAACAAAAGAAATAATTCAGTCATTAAAGTGGACATATACTTTTGACTTTTAACCAGACAGCAAAATTTCATTTCACATCAAAGGAATGTGTTTAAGAATGATTGAAAATCCCTAATAATCATATGCTATCCACAAATGTAAGCAATTCTACTTACTACTTACTCTAGTTGTAATTTGATATCATGTGAGGTATTCTGATATCTAAAATGAATCTGTAATACAGATGTAGCTTCTACAGAAGGAAGTTGACCTTCTGCTGCCTCAGCAAAAGTTCTTTGAAAGGGAAAACTGATTTCTTATTTTTTATACGTTCAGGCTTTGCAAATATGCAAACATTTTGCAAACATCAGTTTGACAACTGAATCACAATGACATTTGTGTATTAGCCAAAAACCTAAAAATATTTTTGATAATGTTTCCAACAATCTCTTTTTTTTTTAAATAAAACATTAAAAAGTGATACATTTATGTCAATTTGAGTTACCTCGGCAGATGTCTGCTGCACCCTCTCCTCCAGGCTTCCAGGGGGAGTCGTTGTGAAAATCCTGACATCTCTCACAGTTTTCTCCAGCTGTATTGTGCTTACAAACACATTGTCTGTGAACCTGAAATCAGAAAATATCTTTACCTGCTGAGCTCAACTGCAGTTTCAGGTGTAGTGTGATGTCGAGGGAAAAATGATGCATACACACATTTGATTAAAAATGTGCAGAGGTTATATTAGGACTCCATCTATTTTCCCCTGCTGGCCAGAACACCAGTTTTACCCAAAGACCACTGATTTGTGGATAGCAGAGGTCACACATGCATGATGACTTTTTCTAATTCTTAAGCCACAGCTGCCCAAATACATATAATCTTTTCTCTCAATTTTTGCCTTCATCTTTAATTTCTTTTTACTGACTTTCAAGTTCTTGATTCGCCTTTCAAAGCTGTTTGTTAAAAACAAAAAACCCAGCACGTTAACATTGATTAAATCACAATACAATACAATTTTATTTATATAGCACATTTAAAACCAAAGTGCTTCACAATAATGCAATAAGTCATTGTTATAAAATATTAACAAAGTACAAAAACAAGTACTAGTACTAATCCTAACAGATGGGAAGCACTAATCACTTTAAATAATCAAGTTAATCACTGAAGGACGAATAATTTCAGACCGGCTCTACTCCATACCATGCCAGGCTGGGTGAAAACGTCCCTGTGGACTCCAGCCATGGGCACACACTGGCTGGCGTGTCCGTTACAGAAACAGCTTCCTTGAACCACCATGTTGTAAACAGAATAGTAATATTTGTCCTGAGGGTTCCTGCGTTTTCGACTCAGCAGTGTGTCACCAAGTGTGAAAAGACGTGTGAAGTTCACCCGAATGTTTGTCACGGTGGTCAGATCTGAGGATGATGATCAGAACAATATTCAGTTTTACACGTTTCCCCTATTCCCATTAAAATGTTCCATTTGACAGACACATTAAAAGTGTCAGGGCTGCTGAGCGCCATTTGTTAGGGTCTATCTTCAGTCTGTCGCTGGGAAGTTTTTCCCAATGATGAATATGCAGAGAACATAATTGGAGATACATTTTCTGAATTTCAGGAGGGGGACTACGCCTCTAAACACGCCCCTTCCAGCTCTTATCTATATATAACCATTTATATATATATTTATATATATATATATACATTTCTACAAGCTCTTTTGTCTCGTTTTCGTGCACCACTCTCCCTCTCCTTTTTCAAGTCTTTCACTTCTTCACTTCACATTAGTACATGAGGGATCTGCCAGGCCTAGGAGACGCCTCCAGTTCAACTCCAAACTGCAGTTCAATTCATGTTTAAGCCATTCACTATTATCTATTCAAAAAAAGCTGTTAAACCTCAAATAACGACGTGGGCCCAGCTAGTGAATGATACATTTATTGGAGGCTCATTAGACATCTATTGTACCTCTTGTTAAAGAGCGTAAACCCCTGAGGCAAAAAAATGGGTGAAAGACTAAAACCTGCAGTTCCTCTAATGTTCGCAGCACATTGGTCCCCTTAGGCTATGTTCACACTGCAGGTCTTAATGCTTAATTCCGATTTTTTGATCAAATCAGATTTTTTTGGTCTGCTCGTTCACACTACAAATAAAATGTGACAGCAAACACGCCCTAGTGTGAACCCTCAAAGCGGCCCGCATGCGCAAAGAGATGTCACACACAACACGCTCCGTTTAGACCCAGAGCAAGCAATATTGTTTGACTGATGGACCTTAATATAAAGACTTGTTTCAGACCTTATGTTTCCCAATTTTGCTTTAAGTTATAAAGTTATTTTGTTATTTACATATGGCCTAGTAATTATCCTTATTGCTGTTTTAGAGAGGAGCGGTGCTTTAAAGGATAGCTGCAGATTTCTGTCAGAATCTGCAGATTATACAGTACAAATAAAATGTTCACGTTTCTCCAACGTTGTCTTCCCAACAGTTTTACTAACATCTACACTTGCTGGCCAGGAAGTGTTCACGATGTCTTCTCGTGCACTTCTCCGGTGCTAATAATTGGCGTCTGTCCTGTGTCAGTGATGTAAAAGACGGATTTAATGCGACATGATCATTCAAACTGCAGTCGCTTTCTAAAACATCATATATGTATCAGATTCAGCACCACATACGAAAGTGACCCAGATCGGATCTGTTCACACTGTCATACCATGATCGGATATGGGTCGCATAGGGTCAAAAAGGTCAGATTTGATGCACTTTCGCCTGCAGTGTGAATGTAGCCTTAGACTCCCATGTTAAAACGTTATAAAAGAAATAAGCCTGACCCCCCCCCGCAGTTTGCCCCAGGGCAACTATGGTTTGCCTCCACCAGTGTGTGAATGTGAGAGTGAATGTATAGTGGAATTGTAAAGCACTTTGAGTGTCTAGAAAAGCGCTATATAAATGCAATCCATTATTATTATTATTACATATAAACACAGTGACAGCTATTTAGGAAAACCTCACCGTGGATGTTCGGTGCATGAGGGTTTTCTGTTTTAAAGACAGGATCAAGAGCTTTCAGGACCACCTAGAGGACAAATATAAGAAATACAAACATATTTACTTACACAGAACCAGTATAAAAAAGCATCATTAATGCTTTGCTGTTATATTACTTCATCATTTTATCATTCCTGTGAATTAGTTTCAGTTTTGTCTCAATGAATTCTTATGACAAAGTCCAGAATGACTGAAGCCCAGGGGAGCTATAGAAAAAAGCTCATGTTCACACTGGCTGTAGTTACAATTGTTACCTCTCCAACTAAGGATGGTTCTGATCCAGAGTATCTGCTGTCACAGACAACGTCATCGATGCTCCTGGCGGGCGCAGTCGACACTGAAGGGAAATGAAGAGAACAGTCTTCTGCAAAGTAACGGACAACTGTCCAACTTCGCCCAAAATCCCTTGATCGTTCCACCAACATGGCTGCTGGCCGAAAACTCTGCACAGAGCAGATTAGCATTATTTTAATGTTTGATTAGGCAAATGTTAAAGGTGTAGGCTCTTTTCTATTCATACGACTTTTTGACTAACATTAAGTTAATTCCCTAAAAACATTAAATTCAGTACGCTTTAGAGGTATACCTTGAACCTGAGGACCAGGTGACTGAACTGGAACATAGTCTCCAGATTTAACTGGATGCTGACATTATGAACTCCTGCACAGAAGGCAAACACAGAGCAGACTTACAGTGTTGCAGATTATTTGTGATAGCATATTTTAACTGTAACGTTCCACAAACAGTAAGTCGTGTTTCTTTGTCACACACAGAGCAGTAGGGGTAGAGTTGCACAGCTAAGTGCTTTCTCTTACCCAAACACATTCTGCCACCTAAACAAAATGTTTTTTGTAACTAATATATTGATTTCACATAGTTTTCCTTCTCCCTCTGATTGGACAGTTTGTTGTTGCAGAAATACTCAAACTTACCAGTCTCCGACTGCCACCACTTCAGCTTTCTCTCGAGGTCAAAATTTGTGATGACATTCTCAATACGATGGCTGTTTGGGCTGTTGTAGCGATGATATGGTAGCCGAGAGTCACATGTGAAACATTTCTGCCCCTCCTATGAATAAACATAAACCAGCCTGATCAATGATTACCTCTGGGTTTATAATACTACAAGTAAACTACATGAAATATCATTACTTTAGTAGTAATGATATTTCATGTAGTTTATTGTAGTTAATTTCATTTATTAAGTATTTCAATCACCATAAAGGAGGTAATGCTTATTTCTTCATTATACCAACGCCTACAAATCATGGAACAGGCTATTAGCCCAGGCAAAAATAGCATCTTCCATGATATAACAAATTTATTTTGTTATTGATCAATGTAGAAGACAGAGTCATGCTTTAAGCTGTGCTTGAAGAGCCTGAACATACAATTTAAAACTGGATCATTGCCAAGTTGTCTGTTATTTTTACTTGTTCATCCTTTGAGCCTTTTCATGCTCGGGTGATTCACCAGTCAGAAGAACTTTGAATGCTGGAGAAATAATGCAAAGATTGACGATACATCAGAAGGAAAAGAAAATAAAGAGAAAAGCATACACGACGGGAGAGGTGGAAATGATCCTCAGGGTGAAGAGAACAGCGTCAGATAATAAAGACACAGATCTGAACATGCTTCAGTATGAAGACCAGCCAGAAACATCAATCAAAGAGAAAATGAGTTCAGCTGTAGTTTATTCACACACAGGCTGACATATCTTGCTTCACTTAACACACACACACACACACACACTTTGTGTGTATGAATTTTCTATTTGACCTCCAGATATCCGATGATGCAGTAATTTTGTGGTCCATCCAGACCACAAGTGGATGACGCTGAGAGCTGAGCAGCACGACCCACCAACAGGTCACCCAGCTGGGGGTTACAGGAGCTGATGGGGCATGGGTCCTGGAAGTCCTTGTAGTCCTGAAGGTGAACTGCTGGAAGGAAAGCTGCAGAGAGACAAACTGACCAAAGACATTTGAGGTATTGGACATTTCTTCCAGACTCGGGAAAGTAGGTCTTTTAACAGACATAAAAATAAAATAGTTGTCTGCAGTTTAAATATTTCAGCATATCGTTAAATCGATCCTTTTTTCCAAAGCGTCACAGTGAAGTGTTTTTTTTCTAAATTATAGCTTTCTAGAAGGAGAAAGGTGTTCACATTTTTGTTTTTACAAGAGTTATGATGAGAACTAAAAATAAGTTTAAATTTAATAGATTGGGAAGAAAAACACGTGACAACAAGAGGAAAACCTTCAACAAGTGATTGCATGTCTGCAAATCTTCAGCTAAAATACCTTGAACAGCACACCTGATCAACCTGACAACTGCTCCCTGCCCTGGCCATAACAACTTGGACTTTTCCTCAAAGAGGAGGTGCACCTGCAGGTGTTGGACATCACATCTCACAACATGAGAACTGCAATGTCACTTTCTTTACAGGAAGTTTTATTCATTGTTAGATTAAACATTGAATTCTAATGTTTTGTTATCCAGGTCATGGTAAAGAGTTTGAAAAGAAAGTGATTGGAATTGTCATGGTTTGCGTGAGTGCTGGGTTTTTTTCACAATCCTGGCATTTCCACCTCTGGGCAGAGCTGCCGCATCACTGCTGAAAGGCTGCACCTAAGCCGGCAGCCCAGATTGTCTGCTAGCCCTCATTAGTCGCGGTTATAGTTATTCCTAAATTTGACTTTCTTCTCACAGAAAATCTCCGGATGTTGCTGAGACTCACTGCCATAGCCTGCCTTGGTTCAATCGCTTCAACTCGCAGTTTCTCCAACTATGCTCACCTGCCTTGCTCCCCACCCAGCACTCTGACTTTAACAGATCACTCATTGGATTACCTTTGCACCTCACCCTGACCACCTATCCCTCTATGCTTCACCTGCGCCTGTGAAAAGACTTTGCAATTCACAACTTACACCTTGGATCAGCATCTGAAACCCATTCTAACACCTGTTTCCCTCATTTCAGTGAGTGAGAATACCACCACACCCTTTCCCTCTGTCCCACACCCCAGGGGTCCTGCACTGGAAGTGTCCAACTGTTTGCCATCTATAATCCAGTTTTGAGATCCTTCCCAGGCCCTCTTTTGGGATCACTCCTACTAGGGTTTAAATACCCAGGGCTCTCCACCATTTCATTTTATAACTGGAGACGCTTCTTGGATGCGAGGTGAACTGTCTTCAGGAAACTTAAAGAAGTCCAGGTGCTTTGTTTCCAAGCTCTAGTGATTTTAATGGTCCTTCCTTCACTGAGTGAAAGTTCAGAAAACATATGGCAGTGATTAGAAACTGAACTTACCGATGAAAAAGTGAAAGATCATGTTGTGCTGAGGCTGGTCAGGTAGATTCCACAGATCTCTAGCAAATTCTTCTTACTCTGAGCACAAAAACATGTAAACATCTTCATCACATTTATTGCTAAATTACTCATTTCGTGATTGCTAATCTAAGGTCAGTTTTATCTGCATAAACAATAAAATGTATATTTAACAAAACCAAACACATTTAAGGGAAACAAATAAAAATCACACCGATAATTTTTCATGTTCTTATCAATAAACAGTTCAATTCTGTTTTATTGATAGAGCAGTTCACAACAATAATCACTTCTGAATTGACTCTTATCCAGCCTCTTAACATTTCATTTGCTGTTGGCTGCTCTGTTAACTGAGTCTCTATCTTTACACTGTGGAGTCCCCTGGAAAAGTTGAAACAGATATTGTATTTTAATTGTGTTATGAGACAAACAATTCTAGTAAGCACATGACAAATATGTCATCATTAATGTCACCATATATGACAAAATAAAGAAAAAGTGATTTGTAAATAAGATAGTAATCTCATGTACTATAACTAGAAAATGGTTATGAAAAATCTGCTAACCTTCGATTAAATGCTAGTTCTTTCTTTTTTTTCAAACTGAATAAAAGAAAGTGGGGTATTGGTTGAATATAATATGCCTCCTCCCATTTAAATAAAAGAGCCTGACAGAGTAGTATGTTTTCACAGAGCAATCAAATGCAACCCCCTGAGGGGACTGATGCACTTTCACAGGAATGAAAGGAAAATGAAGTTTTGCTGAACATTTAAACACCTTCCATGCGTTTAAGCCAGTTTTATTGCACAAGTTCTTTATGGAGAGGCAAGTTATCATTTTGTGTTGTTTCTAAGTTAGCTTTATTGTCCCCTGCAGGGAAAGTGCTATGGGAAACAGAAGTGGATAGGTATGTTGGATCAGTATGTTCACAACATAGTAAATATAAACAGATTTCCAACTTGTTTTTCGAAACAGTTGGAACACTGTAAAGGTTAAAAAGGTAGGTAAAAAATTAATAACAAAAACAATTTTCCCAGGAAAAGGCATAATCCAGATGGGAGCTAGTGTTTCTCATCATTCAAACTTCTCCGTGATTTACATGTAAAACACTGACTTAATCGTGTTAGTGATGTGCAAAAACAAAGCTTTCTCTGGACTCCTTAGAATGCCTAACACGAAAAATACAAATACTCTAAATATTCATGCTCACAAATTTTGCACAAGTTAAATAGGATTTGCAAATTACATTTCAAGATGTGCGTGTGTGTGTGTGTGTAATGGAATGAAGTACTGAATATTTATCATGCTCCTGGGAATATTGTTTATAGGTATGAACTTAAAGTGATAAATATCTTGATGTGATCTGTCACACATCCTTATAGCCACAATCGATTAGAATGGTCTGACAGGACCTTGAACATATTTAAAAAGTACAATTGTCGAATGACAAAAACTGTCAAAAACTTGGTGGTAACATTTATATGTACACTGAAAATACCCACCAACCTTTAATTTCTACTTTAGAATAGTGAAACGATAAAACAAATTCATAGGTTCACAATTTAACACACCAACTATTAATTACCAATTATATCTACAACCCCAAATACATTTCAGTGCAGAGCAATTAATGCTTCACAAAATACTGTTTGCAGGCTTACAGTTCTATGAAATGCGAATTATTCCAGTTAAATTGAACAAATCAGCTGATCATATGAGGTACAAAGCTGCCTGACTTTTCTAACAGCAGGTCGAGTTTTGACTTAAAAGATAGTTGATAGACTTAATTAGAGTAAATATGGAACATACCTACTTCTGCCTCCATCGCAAAAGAAAGAACACATCTGGGCAAGTAACAGCACACCTGAGACATATGCAGCCTCAGGCTGTACTTATCAGTGTGAGAGATAAAAAAAAAAGGCAAAGAGAGAAAGTGAGAAAGTCGGTGTGTGTAAGAGAGAATATTGCACAGGCATAACTCCCATAGGAGAGGGATTGGGAGGGTTTTTTATCTTCGCATTTGTCATGTTGTACCAGAACAAAAAGAGCAGGTAAAATAAAATCAAATTCAAATTTTATTTGTCAGTTACACAATCATACACAGCAAGACATGCAGTGAAGTGCTTATTAGTGTGCAATTCCAGACCAGTATAAATACAACTAGAGAGGGAAAATTTCAGAAGAAATTTTAAATGTGCCTATGCTGCTGCCAATGAGTGTAGTTTACCATTCATACGACTACAGGGAGCAAAGAGGCACAGAAAAGAAGACCAGACACCAGCGAGGGAGGATAAGAAGGACAGACGCAACAACATTGTCATCCCCTATGTAGCTGGTGTATCAGAGAAACTCAGGAGAGTTTTCTCCAAGCATGACATCCCGGTGCATTTCAGACCCAGCAACACGCTCAGACAAAAACTGGTTCACCCGAAAGATAAAACGCCAAAACACAAACTTAACAACGTGGTGTTTGCTGTACAGTGCAGCGAGGAATGCCCAGACCTCTACATTGGAGAGACCAAACAGCCACTTCACAAGCGCATGGCACAACACAGAAGAGCCACCTCCACAGGACAAGACTCAGCAGTCCATCTGCATCTTAAGGATAAAGGACACTCTTTCGAGGATGCCAATGTTCACATTTTGGACAGAGAGGACAGATGGTTTGAAAGAGGAGTGAAAGAAGCATCTATGTCCACTGTGAGCGACCATCTTTGAACAGAGGCGGGGTTTACGACACCAACTCTCTGCCATCTATAATCCAGTTTTGAGATCCCTCCCAGACGCCTTAACGCCCACTCACATCCTGGGCCATCTGACCTCAGGAATTCGCATGATAAGGTGGGGCCAGGTTTCACAATGAACCCACCCGAAACTCTGGCTGATTGGGTCCCACACCCAGTTTCACACCTTGGCTCAGGCGATTAGAGGATCATCAGGGGTCCTTTTGTCCCTCTGTGGGGGGTCACTCCCACTAGGTTTATATAGGGCTTTGGAGTTGACGTCACACAGATGCATTGTGGGAGCGCAGCGCCAATCTACGAATTAAAACAAACACACTGTGTTGGAACCACGACTACAAGAAAGATGCTTAAAAGCAGCTCAAAAGAGAATGAACTGTATAGAGACCGATTTCATTCAGAGGCAAAGCAGCTGTACTTGCAGAAAATAGCGTGCATTGGAAATGTGGACCCGTATGAAATACGGCCGTGGAGTAGAAACCCCGAACACCTAGCGCTATTTTGTACCTTGTCTGTGGAGTCAGCGCGTACAAGTCGTCATTCAAACAAAGGTAAGTCAGCTCGAGTACTGCGAGTGAAATGCGTTTGATTTCCCTGCAAACATTCAGATTAGTGCAGCATAAATTCATTCATGAGGGGAAATTACAGTGAGAACATGTGGAGGCTGTTAGAGGGATAACATAGTGAGTTCAGTGCATTGATGAGACACTGTCCTGAAGGATTTAGATATTTTTTATGGTTTCAAGAAATTGCACTAATTTATTCATATTTATTATAAATAATCCTAATTACACATCTTGCTTACATGTTTGTATCCTGTGTCACTAAAAATACATTTTATTTTAATTTTATATATTGATCAATGACCTGCAGAATCTCCTTATCATATTAAGTGATTCATAATTGTCACTTGATGCTTTCTCCATCTCTACAGTGATGACATCCTTGCATTACATACTTTAGGTTCATTTTCTGCAGGCAGGTTTCTGACAGAACAGGCAGGTTTACACTATAACCTGCAGCGATGGACACATAAAGAAATGAAAAATTACATGTGCTAACTTTCTAGACACTTTGTTACATTTATGATAAAGTAGATTAAACACATTTGTGTCAGCCTTGGCTCATAGTTCTTGTCTTTAAATGAACTTTGTGTGTGTTTCAGGTGCTGCACTCTAAGCCTGAATGAACCAGCATTGCAGCCATGGGTCACTGTGAGCATCACAGGGAAGGTTGAAGCCGCCCACTGCACCTGTATGGCCGGAGTCGCAGAGACCTGCAGCCACGTCACTGCTCTTCTGTTTAAAGTAGAAGCAACAGTGTTGATCCGTGGCAAAAGGACTGTTACAGATGAACCTGCATACTGGGTTTTGCTGGGTAATGTGACCAAGATACAGCCAGAGGTTGGCCATAAGATAGACTTCTCCTCTTCAGCTGCCCAAAAAAAGGCTCTTGATCAAAACATAAACAGACCATCTGTAGTGACAGGTAAAAGGAGCCGTCCTCAAAAAAGAAAACCCCCACCTGTTACTGTGGAGTCTAGATGTATGCTTGTAGTGCACTGCCGTGTAAATAATTTGCATTAACTGAATATGTACTGACTGAGTCCCACTGTTCAAAAGTTGAATAAAGAAACAAACTAAATTTTGCCTCTTTTTTTATTTTATTAAAACCACTTTATAGAACATCACATCAGTAACAGTGTAAAATAATTAAACTATTAAACTATCTTGTTCAGAGAGGGAGGAGGAACGTCCCCCGAAATATTTTTTAAATGGTGCACTGTCTTAATGAGTTTATGAACGATGTGAACCTTTGCTGAGAAGTCAGGATCATCTGACTGTATTTTCTTCTGTGGAGGTGCGGCCCGGTCCGTGTGTGAATAAAGATCAGCAGGTGAATTTATTAAAGTGTGAGTTCAGGTGAAATCAGAGAGGTGTGTGTTAAAGAGTGTGTAACTGCCCACTGTGACGTCACATCCACAGTGTGTCATCGGTGTTTGTGGTCACAGTGTTTCTGTTTTCATATTCAGGTTCTCGTTTAAAGTCTCTGTCGTTCACACGTTACTGTTAAATGTTTGAATGTGAGTGTGTGCCTGTGTAACAGCGCCCTCTAGTGGACGAGCTGGCCTCCTGCACTATGAGCTCTCCAGACAGGAATGAGCTTTGAGCAGCTCTATGTAACCCTGGTAAACATAGCTGTCAATAAATAAAGCCTGCTAGTAAAAACAGTCATAAGAAATAGATTACAGGTGATAAATAATCAATAAATAGATCATAATGGTTAAAAAACTAATTAAAAAACATCAACAATGATGCAATTCATGATATAGTGTTTCATTTGTGTTTAAAAACATGTGAAAGGTTAAACTTGCTGCTTCACTGTTTTCGTGTTAATTCAGGTAAAATGGGTAAAATATGTGTTCAGACTCTTATTACAACTATAATAAGAACATAACTGAACGGGACTTGGTGAGTAGTGTTAGTGAGATGAAGCTTCGTGATGAACTGAAGCTTCTATCCAACTGGTCGATTTATGGTTTGAAGCATTGTGATGATTCATTTGCTCTACTGCGCCATCAAGTGGACGATTCTAGTGAAACAGGCTCTGTGATTATAATGATGTGATGTGTAAACCTCTAAACTGAATATATACATTCTTTTCATGGTTATTTATCCCGAATATTTTCTCAGTGTGTCTGATACAAAAGAGAAAGTGGAAACTTTTGATATGATTGTGTAACTGTTAGGGCTCGGTATCGTCACTGATTTCTAGAATCGATTCCACGATTGGATTCTGATCATGCATCACTACATATCCATATTTTTATATCTATAAAAAGAAAGCTGACACTTGCCAGACTTTATCAAAGGTGTGAGCGTCACAGCAGAGGCCTTTGTGTCAAAGTAGCTGAGGATAAAACAGAGAAACATGAAGGTGATTTTCCTGCCCTGGATTTTATAAAAATATTCTGCAGTACATCAAAAACGAAAGAAAACCATGAATCAACATCTGAACATTACCTGATGCTGCTGAAGTGAAACAAGGTTACAGAGGTTGGATTAGAGACACAGCAAAAGTTTCTAATTTTTAAAAAGTTTAAATATGTGGTAGACTTGTGCGTAACAAGCAAGCGAATAATGCAGAAAACAGATTTTTAGACGGGATACAGAGAGAGAGAGTGTCATGATCCAAGCAGCCAGGAACACAGGCACAAATGTAATCTTCAAAAAAATGGGTTTTATTATACGCCCAAAAAGGACAACATGATTACAAAAATTCAAAATAACAAAAAATAAAGTTTTTAGGAACCAAGTGGGCCCATAAAAGAGGTTAACTTAACAGAATGCTACTCAAAAGTCACTTAACAAAAACATAACTCAACAAACTGACCTGCCCAAATGAGAAACAGCTCCAGTTATATAGCAAATGAATAAACCATTATATACACCAAAGGTGAAAACTAAAGAGATAACAGCTAACCATCATTCAAGAAGAACCCCATTCCCCCTGCATGATCACAATAGATGGTCCAGTCCACTTTATTGGCTTCTGCATTTAAACCAGCTCCACCCTCAGCCTCCTCTTTCAGCCAAACCAGGAAGGACTGGAGCGGAGGTCAGGTAACTCCGAAAGAGCAGAAATATAATCAATATAACATACCTATATAAAATAACATGCAAAGCAAAGTCTATGCCACCATTTGGGCTATAGCTTAGTGCTGTCATGCATTACAGGTAAACTCAAAATATCAAATTAGTTAACTTATGATCACAGAAGCTTTAGAGCATAACGTAAACATAAGACAAAAGACCAAATGAATATTACCAAGCATCTCAGTTGTGTGGTTGCATGCATCCATCACAGAGAGAGAGCGAGAGAGCTGTGCATGAAGTGTGATTTTTACCGCGCTCGAAGCGAAACAGCAAAAGTCAGAGTGAATCCATGACGATGTTTATGTGAAGCGTAGTTTGGATCTTCTTTTGCTGCTGCTTCATGTTGTGTTGGGCTCTTGAATAAAACTCCTGCTCAAGTGATAACGTGGAGCAACAACAATCTTTAATGCAGTTTTTCTCGTGGCTGTTCACGTGCCAACCCATTTCCTGTTTGTGGGTAAGTACTGCCGCCTAGTGGCGCATGCATGTACATCCATATAGATTACACCACAGTTCAGTCAATATTGTTTGGACAGAGATAAAAGCTGCAGCTTCAGAATCAGTGCAAAAAGGGCGTAAACACAAAACGCGGACCGGCCAACGGATCAGAATCAGCGAGCTGTCGGCTTTCAGCCACGACCGTGTCCGTGCTGTCGGGTGAGAAAGCCACATCTCACTGATCCTGATCCGTGATCCATAAACGCTTTGTGTTTATGTCTTTGTGCACTGTAAAATGTAATTCTAGACGTTTGTTATTTCAACATATTGTTCTATATCAGTTTGACGATAGATGACTGAAGTTGTTGTTATAACATAGAATTACAAGTTAAAATTGCCTTTTATATCGAAAAATTTTAGAAAAAGTAGTACTAGAACAACTTAACTATTTCCTGGATAAAAATGCTGTTATGGACACTTTCCAGTCTGGTTTTCATAAATTGCATTCCACTGAAACGGCCTTACTTAGAGTATCCAGTGATATGTTGATGGCAGCAGACTCTGGAGAGCACACAGTGCTGGTCCTGCTGGATCTCAGCTCTGCTTTTGACACTGTAGATCACAGCATCATGATAAACAGACTCGAGAACTTGTTTGGGATTACTGGTGTTGTTTTAAAATGGTTTATATCATATCTGTCTGAGAGATCTTTTACTGTTTGCATGAATCATGTCACGTCAGAATCAACAGTTTTGCCGTGTGGGGTACCTCAGGGATCTGTCCTGGGTCCAATTCTCTTTTTACTTTATGTATCTCCCCTAGGCCAAATTATTAAGCGCTATAAATATATCTCCTATCATCTCTATGCTGACGACATCCAACTATACTGTTCCTTCAAAATGTCTGAGTTTTATAAATTGTCTAATTTAAGTAATTGCCTGACAGAAATCAACAAATGGTTATATGACAATTTTCTCCAACTAAACTCTGATAAAACAGAAACTCTAATTATTGCTCCAGACCACATGGTCCCAGAAATCAGGCAGCGTATCAGCTTCTTAGACCCTTCTGTAAAATCAAGCCTTAGAAACCTCGGTGTCATATTTGACATGTCGCTCGAGCAGCAGTCTAAGCAGCTGGTCTGAAACTGTTTTTATCATTTACGGAATATTTCTAAACTCAGACTAATGATATCAAAGCTTGAACTTGAGATGATTATTCATGCTTTTATTTCTTCTCGTTTAGACTATTGTAACGGCCTTTTTACTTGTTTAACAAATCGTCTTCAGACTGTGCAGAACGCTGCAGCACGTCTCTTAACAGGCACCAAGAGAAGATCGCATATCACTCCAGTCTTGGCCTCCCTGGGCTTTAAGGTCATTAGATCAGAGACTGCTGGTGGTACCACGCACTCATTTTAAAACTCGTGGTGATCGGGCCTTTCAGACGGCGGCACCACGGTTGTGGGATTCTCTCCCACTGTCTCTTCGCTGCACGGACTCCATTGATTCTTTTAAGAAACAGCTGAAGACATTTTTATTTAGAAAAGCATGGATGAATTTCTTCTTATGCTGTTTTTATAGTTTTATTGTTTTACATTGTTTTATTTACTGTTATATTGTTTTTATATTCCCATTTTCTGTGTTGTAAAGCACTTTGTGATCTTTATCTGTGAAAAGTTTACTTACTTACTTTAACCTTTGTACTGTTTTCTTCAGTTAATTTTGGAGTTACTACAAAGAGTGAAGATATAAGATGATCTGTCTGCTGTCACTGGGTGGTGCTGAGATCTGAATCTGAGGACGGCTCCTGAATCATCACAAACTGAAATATAAAGTTTATCTCAAATCTGAAATAGAGCTGATCCTTCTCCGTCCTCACACACTCGGGATCTGAAGTTGTTCAGTCCTACAGTTCTGCCGACAGTTGTTTATTTTTTATTTGTTTTAAAGGCCTTACTAACACATTTTCTAATATCATGTTTACCTTTGAGTTGGTGATGCTTTATAAATGGACATCTGCAAAGATGAGATGATGGAGCAGGTTTCAGTCGAGGTTCAGTCTGCTGCTGCATCCTGGTCACAACATACAGAGGTGTTATCAGCTCAGTATTGAACAAGAAATATTAATGTTTCAAATTATTTGTCCTAAAGGATGCAAGCTGTACAGAGTACTGCACATGTGACTTTGTGAACATAATTCATTAAAAATAATTTGGACAGTTTAACCTGAATATTTGTAACAAACTCAGTAAAAAAAAAATAATAATAATAATCAGGGGAAAATGTAACATTTTAACTTAAGCTGCCAAGCGGAAGTAGTTGGTTTCAGTACATAAGTATCGGGCTTTGCTATTTAATCCGTAGCTATTGACTAATGAGGGGTTACTGAAGTGCCAGGTTTTTAAAAGTTGGCGTTAATGTCGTTCCACATGTGGAAAGCGACAGAAAACATGCAGCTGTTTGCTTCTGTGCAGAACTGATTATTAAATATGTGCAGAGTCCAGCCTGTTGCTCTTACAGTATAATACTCATAATAAAAGTACAGTAACCGTAGTTAGTCACTGAGCAGCCCGGTGCGTTTCTCTTGATTTCTTTAGTCAGGGTAAATTCATTCACCTGCACAGGTTTTTTTTTTTTGGTTTTTTTTTTCTTTCTTAAATGACATCAGAAACAGCAGTATGCGACATTACGTGATGGCAGAGCTTCAGTTCATCCTTTGTCATTTTTTTTTTTTTTTTAACCTGCACAGGTTAGCTAAACGAACTTTACAAAACAAGTTTCCCCGACAGCCGAGTGCTCACCTAACACACAAATCCTGATTTACAAGTAAAAAATATTTATGACCACAATTTGAGCCCATATACTCTCTCTACCAGAGGCGGAGCCAGACATTTGAAACACCCGGGGCTTAGCCCTATGCATGTGGGATGTATTTTTTTTTTTTTGGGGGGGGTTAGAAATGACTGAAAGATTAATTGGCTGAGTTTTGAGTTTTGTTCAAAAAAGAATGACTTCATATAGGGGAAAATACATATCACATGTGCAGGACACCTTAAACTAGTTTTTTAATTAAGCAGCGAGGCAGAACAAAGTCAGGCTGTATCAAGACACGAGGACTAAACCCCGATTCAACCAGACCCAGAACTGATCCGGAATTAAAACAGGACTACAACAGTTCAAAATCAGGACATATAGGATTTAACAAAGACAGAACCAGAATCAGAACTAGATGATAGCAGCACTAAAAATCATCATAGACCTGCACTACACTTGTTTTTTTAATTCTACCAAAGTCCACTATTTAGATTGAGAAACATTTATAATTATTCAGCCTTGTTGTGCAAACAAGCTGCAGAACTTAATAAATATATAATTTGAAAAATAACAAACCTAAAAAGAAACACTAGGTACGAGATACATGAGGACCTGTGATACGGTGATACTCTTGGTAAACAACCATTTGACTAACATGTGAGTCTCACCTGCTCTTGTTCATCTCTGTCCTCATTCTGCATCTCCCTCTCTCTCTCTCCCTCTCTGTTCCTCTCTCTCCCTCTTTGTGCTGACAATCATCAAATATACAGTTGAAATTATTATTGATTATTTAAGACCTTGAATGTGAGGAGCAGGATTTTGGATTCATGTTCCAGTTGATGCATCAGAGTCAATCTGGGATCCAGTGTGGAGCACATGGACACTTTTAAGGCTTAAAGAACAAACCGATGATTCGATTAGATACTCGGCTCCATCTCTGGAGTCACGGCCACCAAAGCTTTGTTTCTGCTAACACTGTAAACATATACAAATGCACATTAATAGTTGTTACTGCAGAAAGAGAAAAAGAAGCGTCAAAGACAGGAAGGAGATCTGCTCCACTGCGGAGAGAGCTGCACAACTTTGTTCCTGCAGAATTGTCACACAGTCAAACTGATAATTCTTCATTTTTCATTGATAGTTAAACAGACTGGTTCTTATAGCTCTGAACGTGCTTCACAGCACAGCAGCAGCAATTGTGTGTTTCAGGAAGAAACAACGTTACAATAGAGCAGACTCTCCTGACACTGACAGAAAACACCGCGTCTTTACATCAGTGCTGACCACGTCCTTCCAGTTTCATCTACATGAAGCATATATAAATAAAACAGCGCTGACTTCATGTCTTGTTCTAGGACCGGGACACCGACCTATTCTTGATGCTGATATTGAATAAGTGGTTGACTGGTGTGTGTGTGTACCTCTAAAGATGTCTCTATAGATGACAAATACATGACTGTATACATGAAACTGACAGCAAGACGTGGGAAGGACACGGAGGCAGAGTGAGAGTTACCCTCTGAGCACTGATGAAGAGTCTGTGGATTATACTGCCAGCCAGGCCCTGGCCTGCTCCTGTCACTACCACCTCTGGTTCCTCCAGCAGGGAGCTCACAAACCTAGAGACAACACACAATGTGGAAAATGTTACGATATTCCCACAAAACAAAACACTTAAATAAGAACATGTAAAACCTGAAGACGCCAAAACTATAAAATAAGACCACCAACATGAGCGAGAAAGAAACGTGTGAACTGACTGTGATCCTTCAGACGCCGTCTTTGTGAAACAGATTCATCGTGACAACAAGTTACTGACTAACTATCTATAGTGACGGTGAAGACTGTTACATGTTACCAACAGCACAAACAAAGCTGTCAGTGAGCGCAGCTCAAACTCTGCGACTCACTTCTTCAGTTCATCAGCAGCCTCTCCGCTGTCGTCCTCAGGAACGGAGAACTTGGCCTTGAGCGAGCGAGCTTGAGTGATGACTGTCTCCATGCTCAGCAGCTGGTTAATGAAATCCTGCACACAGGACAAGAACAACTGTCTGCTCAATCCTGACAGCATGAGACCCCAAGACTACGTGGCAACGTTATAGGCTGAGTCTCGGGGTGTAAAAGGCGTGTTTGGAGTCACAGTGGATACATGGCATACTTAAATGTACTTTGAGAAAGCCAAGAATGCTTTTACACAACAAGACTGTCCAATCAAGCAAAACTAACATGGTGGGGTTTAGCTGTGCAGCTGTACAGTATGGGCTGTATGGATACTGAGTGCTAGTGAGAAGAACATTTTTATATGTGAAGAAGTGATGATTGTTCTCAGACTTTAGGACAGTATTAAAGCAGACGTTTAATGCACCTAACGTGTGATCAAACTCAATAATAACAATCTCAGTCTCTGTTTTCGATCACTGATAAACACATCCGATATCAGCAGAGTATAAAAGCTTTGAGCCCAGGTGGGAACAGCCGAAGGAATTACCTAGGTTTAGAAAAAAGTTAGCCATCACTGAGGAAGCACTGGAGTTTATTACTCCAGCTCCCACTACAATCCCACTGCACCACACCCCTGTTTTCATGGTTCAACCATCAATGGCCATAATAATTATCAGCCAAGTTCTCAGCCATGGTGCACACTGTCCAGTCTACGTACACCTCATGTACAGCACATACTCAACTACAACACAAACACAGTTAACAATCAATCAATAATTTATTTAAAAACAAAACTTTTTTGGGTGAATCTAATGATACTTTCTTTTAAACTGAATTATTTGTGGAAAGTCCGGTCGAGTTTTCACTGACCTCTAACTTCTTGTAGTCCTGGTTGGGGGACTGCAGGAGCTTGCTCGCTTGAACTGTAGCTTGCTGAATGTTTTTTCACACTGATGGAATATCTTCAGCAGACTCTGAAAGAGAAGAAATGACAGTGTTTCCAGAGTGACAGAAAGCTGTGATTAAAAGAAAGACCTGCCACGTTTGTAACCTCAATTACTGTTAACATGAGAAAAAGCCTAAAATTGAGTAAACCTGCAAACTATTATCTTACTAATACAGATCCTTTTGAAATAAACAAAACCTTCACAACATTTTATAATAATCTTTACAGAGATTAAAACATATCCACAAAGTCTTGATGGATTATTATTGGAGTTAATTAATCCAGCTATTTCAGAGGATCACAGAACACATCTGCAAATAGAAACTAAGCCTTTTGTCCAGGAATATACCCACATGTGCTTTGGCACAAGGAAAAACTCCCTTTAAACAGGAAGAAGCCTTAAGCAGAGCCAGGCTCAGGGAGGGGCAGGGCCATCTGCAATAACCGAGTACAATAACCTCAGTTTGATCTGAATTAAGAAGCAGAAAGTTAGCGGCCATCCAGGTCTTTATGTCTTTAAGACATTCCTGCAGTTTAACTCATTGGTGTGTGTTATCCGGCTTCATGGACAGATAGAGCTGGGTGTCATCAGCATAGCAGTGTAAATGTATGCTATGTCTTCTAATGATGCTGCCTAAGGGAAGCATGTATAATGTAAACAGAATTGGTCCTAGCACTGAACCCTGTGGAACTCCATAATTAACCTCAGTGTGTGAAGAGGACTCTCCATTTACATGCACAAACTGGAGTCTGTTAGATAGATATGATACAAACCTTCACACATTCATGTGTTATCAGCACGGAGCGTCTCTGTCAACCTCTGGAAGTAAAGCTTTTAGTAAGTGTCATAAGATCAAAATACATTTTTTAAAGAAGTGAAACGAGGACATTATTGTTGTGTCCAAGCTATGTTTTGTATTTTGTAGTCCAGACTTAATCAGAATTAATTTGCATACAACCTGGATATGCACCAAAGCATTTCTGACCTGCTGAAACATTCTGGGATATTACAGAATAAATGAAAACTAGCTTTCTGGTTTAATTAGAGAAAAGGTCTGAGTATCACAGCAGGACGTTAGCTGATTGAGGTTTCTCCAAAGTACTAGAAAACTCTCCTCAGTGATGTCCTTACTAGTGTCTCTCATTGGCTGTCTCTAGACTCAGAACTGGTCTTAGCAGTATACCGTCAACTTAGAGACGATCCAGAAACTAAGACCTGTTATAATTATACGTGAACTCTCATTAGCTAAATTAATGGTTGCACTGCAGGTGTCAGGGAACAACAGCAACACGACTGAAAGATCTTTAGCTTCTTCTAGAAACCAAATCAAATTATGCCCTGCTCCAGATGTGACAGTCTGAAGACGAAATCTAGACTTTTCTGTATCCTGGAATAATTATCAATTTATTGTGTGTAGAATAAAATAAAGAGTGGGTTTTATCTGATTTCTGATCATTACTGGAGAAAACTTGACTGAAAGAAATTCATGCTGGGGAAACTTTCCAGGCTCCTTTCACAGTGAGGGTTGGGTAGCTAGTTAGAGTAAACAAACTAAATCACATTTACCTGCATTTTAACACCAGGGTCATGTTCTACCCATCATGCCTACGCAGCCCTGAAAACATCACGTGTCCATCTCTGATACTTATAAGAGCTCAAAACTGGCCCAAACCCTGATGGAGTCCAAGGGCCTGCAGTGCAGAACACATCTTGAGCCCAAATCTTGGGGGGCTCAGGATTTGGGCTTTTTCTGCAGCTCATGGGCTGCATTCACTGAACCGACCACAAACTCATCTGTGCACCAAAGTACACAGTGAGACGTCCTTTACCCTCACATCACTGGACACTTCCAGGTTCTGGGTTTCAGTCACTCTATACCAGTGGTGCCCAAATCTTTTTGCATCACAGCTGTGATACAGAACGGCTGTGTGGGCAGAGCCTGTTTCGTTTCAGTGCCGAAAAAAAGGGGTTGTATTTTGATGTAATGACTGTGTCGATGCAATCAGTCATTACATCACTCAGCTCAGGACTGAGCTGTGTAGACGCCAGCGTGTATCATACAGTGCATCCACTTGCAGCCCTCCTCGTTTCCCAGCCGTCGCGCCCCCGTCTGCACATCCCCACACAGTCCTCACGTTTCTGGCAGGAGCCTGTCTGCAGAGAAGTCATTCCTTTGTCACTATCAGTGGCTTCATCCACCTGCAGAGGAAAGCAGCTAGCATGCACCTTATCATTAAGCACTCGATAGGCAACTTTACAGGGGCAGAGCACAGACGCAGTTTTAGCAGAGACACTGTTGAGCACGACGGTTTAGAAGTGTGTGTCTGAAAAAGCCCTCTGACTTGTCTTTGTGCTCTGGATGTTTGGCGTCTTAGCTTGTTAAGCTTTAAACTGTCACAAACTTGCACTTTAAGACAGACACGCTGCGGCCTCTCCTCATCACCCACCGCTGCGCAGGTATGCTTCATCTTATCTTCTTTGGCTTGGAAACATATTTGGTGATGCTTCATCCTCTGCTTTGTGTTTGTGTGCGAGCCCCGTCAAAAGCCTGTGCATTATGCTGGCAGCGTCCAAGATTTCTACTTTTTTATTCATGCAGCTTCTGGTTTTTTTCTCCATTAACATCTCGGGTTGCATTTCATTTTCTTAGTACTTATTTTAATATCTTTAGTTTTTTGTATTTCGGTCTTACTGTAATTTACCTGCTGTGGGCTCAGAGTTATTTTCCCTGATTTTATTTCATATAAACGTGTTTCTCAACCAAACGGTGAGGACTTACCTTCTTCCTTCAACTTCAGAATAGTTGCATGAAGTATACAGGGCAGGAGGTGACGGGCCAGGTCTGCAGGTTTCTGCATCGCCATGTAGTGCAGAACCTAAAGACAAACCCCCAAAAAGTTTAGTTTGCCTGGCTTCTGTTTTCCTTTTGCTCTTTCAGATCAACAGAATATTTTTGCACAGCCAACAGGCTGCCTCTGAAGAAGACTCCAGATAAACGGTGACCTTTCTCTATGATGGTTATTCACAGAGGGACCAGTCATACCCAGATCTTTAAATCTGTCATAAGACTATCAGTGAGCATTATTTCTAACTTTCTCTTTTTGGATAAACAATGTCTTTAAAAGACAGGCAACATTTTCAGTGATGGTGCAAACTGGAGCTCCGAGCTCTGCTTTCATATGTGCAGGAAGAACATGCAAACGCTTGGCAGGGACCTGCCCGGGTCCAAATCCAGGACCCTCTTTGGGTGAGGAAACAACTAACCCCAGTTACTGTTTGTCCCTTTCCCATAAAGCCGACCGGATCATTAATAGAAGCTGGTTTAAAGTTGTTCTTCATTTAACACCATCACACCACAGAGAGCTGCTGTGTGTCAGTTAAACATCGTGTGTGACAGCATCAGATCCTTTTTCATCAACATGTGAAAATGCTTCAACATGTCTGTGAGCACAGATCTGTGTTAAACTGACTTCTCCAACATACATGAGCCAAAACGGTCCCATGGCAGAAGCTGATCCTGAAAATCAGCAGAAACATTCATGAAAACACTTTGTGATCCACTTAGTAAACACGTTTGGCTTAAAACATGCATGTGGCAAAACGAACGACCTGCTTCAGACCTTCTCGGCCTTGGTGTCATCAAAAAGTCTTTTTTGGCGTCGTGCAGGTGTGACCCTGGCAGTCTCCCAAGCCTCCACCCACATGTTGCCTGGGATCTTCATCCTGGGACTGAGTGTCCCCGTCACCATCGTGTTGCCCTTCTCATCGACCACTTCCTCTTCTACGTAATCCCGAGGTGAATACCAGCGCACAAAATCCTCCAGGACACAGCCGGGGTTGGCTGCCTGTGGACAGAGACACAAACTCGTACTTTAAATGAAGTAATGTGTAAATATATTCACTGACACCTCATACTGGCACTGACGACTCGAACAGGGCCCACTCACGACACCACTGCATTCATGGACCCAAGCACACCAGGCTGTCACTGAACATAAAATGTCATTTAGGCATCAAAACGATTTCCTTCTGTTCAGGACTGGAAGTAAATACGTGTGATCTGGCAACAAAAATGTTTTACTTTTTTGTGTAAGAGTAAATCTGAAAATCTATGAATAACAAATCAATTGTATTTTAGTATTAAAACCAGTTCAGACTGAATAAAGAGCTCGTCCACACTGGATCAGAAACATGGTGGGAATAACCAACACTGTAGATTCAGGGCAGCTGCAGCATGACTTACACTGTGTGCTGGTCATTATCACTGCATTACTGCCTCAGGTCTGCAGGTCTCTGCAAAGACAAGGTTCAAATAACCTCTGAAGATGATTTATCAAACTGCAATGAGCTGTTTGAAAACTGACGACCACGTGATCGTCTGGTGATCAGAGGTTTCTGCACTCACGTAGCTTCTCCCAGCATGACTGCATCCATCATGCCACACGTGTCAGTGACAGAGTCACAGCTTTCCACAGCGTAGGCTGATCAACAGTCCTCTTATTTCACACTAGTTTACTTGTAAAAGCCTACATGACATTTTTTATTAATTCATCATTAACTGCACAGAGAAGACGTCGTTTTCTTTAAGCTAACAGTATTCTTAAAGTTCTTCATGACTGGGCCCAGTGTCCTCTTTATGGTCACCCTACCACAGCGGTACTCTCTGTGACTACTGTGTGTGTGTGTGACTGCACAGTTATGTTCACTGCAGGCAGTTCACACACACACACAAAACATCCTGAACAGTAAAACTAGCAGACATGTAGCAACTCGAGGGCACACTGACGCTAATGTGTGTATAAGAATTTATTTTATTTATGTATTATTCATATTATGTTATTGTATGATGCCTTGGTGCCACTGGATTTTAGCATGTCTCACACTCATGCAGTTAGACAGATGGTGGGAGTCTGGTAAGGAAGTTGGGGGGAAGCAGAACTCCACAGGAAGAATCTTTTGTCTCTTCGAGGACTCTGGGAGGCAGCAAGGGAGTGTGGACCTTAAGGTGTGAAACAGCTGTGCACTGCCTTTTGTTCCTGAAGAAGGCTTTTAACACAGAGCCATGCTAGGCTCAGGGAGACTCTGCTGACCGTCTGCCCCGCGATCATGCAGGCTCTCCACCAAGCTTGGTTTTCTGTTCTTTGTTTTGATTAAAGAATGTTAGCTACCGCTCGTCTGCAGGCTTTATTTAATGGAAAACTTCCACAACATGTGGCTAATGCTAAAGGCTAACGGGTGGCTGTAGCTCATTAGCAGGTCATCTACTGATCAGAAGGTCGTGGTTCAATCCCTGGTTCCTCCAGTCTGCAGGCCAAGTATCCTTGGTAAATGGCCTGTATTTGCATAGTGCTTTACTAGTCCCTAGGTTTACACAACCAGTCATCCACCCATTCACACACACATTCACACACTGGTGATGGCAGCTACATTGTAACCACAGCCACCCTGGGGCGCACTGACAGAGGCGAGGCTGCCGGACACTGGCGCCACCGGGCTCTCTGACCACCACCAGTAGGCAACGGGTGAAGTGTCTTGCCCAAGGACACAACGACCGAGACTGTCCAAGCCGGAGCTCAAACCGGCAACCTTCCAATTACAAGGCGAACTCCCAACTCTTGAGCCATAATCGCCCCATAGCCAAGATACTAACCCTAAGCTGCTCTCCGATGTGTCCGTCTAAGTGTGGATGTTAGACAGGAAGCACTAAGAAACTTAGGAGACAGCTGACCCAGAGTGTGTCCGATTCACTTTGAAGGACTCCATGTCAGATAGCAGACAGGCACTCTGCATCCGAGCACGCAGGTGGGTACCTTCAGCTGATGTGCCCAGTTTGGTCAGTACCTCTGACTGCTCTGCTAACAGGTCCTCTGTCATTGGAGCAGGTTCCTGAAAATGAAACATGACGCACAGATATCAGACTCAGTCAGCTTCAGCTGAGGTTAATGACATTTCTGTGAACCACTTATATGAGATCTGCTTTCATGGTTTTGTCACACAAAGGTCGCCTCTGTACTGTTACAACCGCTTTCTTTTAGTTCTAATTATTAACTGCACGTCTTTGAACATGGAGCGAGTGGGGTTGGGTTAACTCTGACTCTAAACTGCCCACAGGTGTGAATGAGAGCATAAATCAGAGGTGTCCAACTCCAGGCCTCGAGGGCCGGTGTCCTGCAGGTTTTAGATGCGTCCTTGATCCAACACAGCTGATTTAAATGGCTAAATTACCTCCTCAACGTGTCTTGGGTTAGGGCTATCCTTTGTTGCTAGTTAGCCTGACCTGTATCCCCAATGTTAAGTTTGTACATTGTATGTATGGTCGATTAGGTCATCTCAGTTGCAGGCAACCAACAAATAAAGCTTATCCTTATCGTGGAAGTTCTCCAGAGGCTGAACTAACCATCTGATTCAGGTGTGTTGACACAGGGTGAGATCTGCAGGACGCCGGCCCTCGAGGCCTGGAGTTGCCCACCCCTGGGTTAAATGTTTGTCTGTCTCTCTGTGTTCGCCCTGCAACTGGCGACCTGTCCAGGGTGAACCCCGCCTCTCGCCCTATGGTATGGGATAGGCTCCACCCCGTGTGACCCCGACTATTATTTTCAACATGCTGTATTTGGAATAAATAACAGCATATGATGTGTTTGCACAGTGAGGCAGTGACTCTGACCTGTGTGACGGGAACATAGAGAGGCTCTGCAGAGTTGAGCAGAGTCATGTTGTTGTGGGGGTGCAGCCTGCCCTCAGCTCTGCCCTCAGCTTGTGTCGCCTCAGTCTCGCCCTGGTCACTCAGGCACTCGAAGAATTCCTCCTCGCTGTCACTCCACGAGTCCCAGGATTTTCCTTGAGACATCTCTCTTGTTGAACTGGAAGCACTGGTTGCACACTCTGGTCCTTGGCGGCTCTTCTGGCAGGCACCTGAGACCCTGTGTTCCTTTTCTTTCCCCTCGGGTACCTTGTGAGATTCATCTCTGGCCTTCTTCCTTTCGATACAACAATTCAGCATCTGTCCAGGAACAAAAACTCTTTTCACACATGGAAACATAACACTGCTACTTGTGTTCAACAGACAACACGACATAAACAGGTGTTTGGGAGTTTGAAGATGCTGTATCACACTGAGCATCAGCTCTCAGAATTCATTTTTCTCTTTATCACCTAAACATCGTTCCAATTATCAAAGTTAACACAACACTTTTGATAAACCACTGGAATTAAAGTTGCAAGTCTACAAATGTGCATGATGTTGTTTTTTGTCTTTTAAATCGTTCGATTAGTCCTTGCACTTTGTGCACTGTGTGTGGCTACCTGGAACTTCTGATGCAAAAGACAACAGCGAAGATCAGGAGCTCCACCTGCCAGCCTGCAGATTAGGAAGCACAGAGATGGATATGAGTGAACACCAGTGTGTTAACAGAGAAACAAATACTGCTTAAACAATTTCAAGCAAAGTTTTAGTTAGAGCACGGCACAAACACTGCAGGGGCTTTTGTGCCTGGTATTATGTACTTGGATTTTTACATTTTGGTCATTTGTCTGTTATTAGAGACGGACGGAGATCCAACATGACTGACAACAAGACCAAAGCCTGATTCTAAAGTGTCGGCTCAGCTGGACAGCTGAAGCTGGACAAAGTACAGACATCCAGCATTTGACTTTATTTATATGGCACAGGATAAGAACCACAGAGTGCTTCACAATAATATGAAACAGCACAAATCTAGTTCAAAGCCAGGCTAAATAAATGAGTCTCAAGCTGCTGTTTATAAAAATAAATGCAATCAAGGCAACATAATGATGGAGGCAAAGCACTCCACAGCCTGGGGGCCCCCGCTCTGTCAGATCCATCTCCTCTGGTCTCAAAATGTGTTTCTGTCTTCTGTCTGTGTCCAAGTCAACAGTCTAACGAGGTCCCACAAATGTCTGCAAATAGGTTCTGCTCTTCCACGAAGTCCTTTGAGATCCCGACTGAAATCGGCTGGTGCCAATATCTGCTGAGTGTTGGCCACGAATAAAGCAGCAATAACAGAGTTCAACGAGAACAACAACTTTTCATTATCACTTATTCTTCACTCTCTCCACAGCTGACGGACCAACAGCAGCACACAGAGGACAGTGGTACCAGATACTTTGTATGCCGTCACCATCTGACAGAGGAGCTCCAGGGCTGAAAATATATCCTCAACCTCAGGTTCAACTAACGAACTGACCCAGTCACAGACTTCCAGGGAGGCTTTGGAGTATCATTCCCAAGTTCAAGCACAGCCCCTAGTCCCACTTCTTAGAAAGGGAAACCGCTACTGTAGTCTGCTTATCCCGAGGTGGGAAACCAGGACAGTCCAACAACATCCACAGACTCAGTGGGACTCGCACCTCCAGCCCAGGAGTCCTGCCACCAAAGAGTCATGTAACTCGTCACAGACCTCGCCAATTAATATCAAATCAAATATCAGCTGGTTCAGTCCCAACTGATGGTCTCATTATTCAGGTTTCACACAAGAAACGTCTCATGACGGGTAAAAACAACGAGCTCTCTCAAGACTTTTGCAAAACATGCTGGTGGCAGTGGTCACAGTAGAACTACTGAAGGTTCCAGCGCACTTTTGGTAAAGTGGAAAGAATATTATTTCACCATAAATGGGCCACGACCAGGTGCTTCCCACAAGATTTCACACAGACCAGTGAAAAGAATTATCAGAAGAGTCAAGGCCCAGTTATGAAGAGCCACAGAAAGGCCTGGAATCAGCAGGTACGACTGTTTCAAAGAAAACAATATGTGTGCAAGAGCCACAGAAAAAAAGAGAAGCGTGAAGTGTGTTTAAAGTTTGCTGAACAAGTCTGTGAAACGCTGGCAGAATATTATCATCTGCATTCATAAAGTATCCACAGGCGTCTTTGCCTGCTCTCCTGTACACTCATGAGTTCACACCTACCTGCCCCTCTAACACCATCGTTACATTTGCTGATGATGCGACAATCATCAGCGGAGAAGACGGCGAACAGGCAGGAGGTTAAAAACCTGACAGGCTGCTGCAATGAACACAACCGTCTGCTCAGCGCCATCAAAACTAAGGAGATGTGACCTCAGCAGAGGGAAACACGTTCCTCTCCACATCAAGCAGACTGTGTTCAGCGAGTGTCCTCGTTCCTGGGGACTCACGTAGCTGAGGACCTCTCATGGTCCAAAGTCAAAGACTCCACCTCAGGATGCTGAGGAGGAGGAGGAACCATCTGGAGAAGAAAGTCTTGGTGGCTTTTTTACCACAGCACCATAGTGTGTCCCCACCTACTGCTAACAGCTTGGTATGCTAACTGCTCAGTGGGTCATTAAGACAGCACAGAAGAATAGTGCCTGTCCCTTTCCTTCCCTGGAGGACATGGTCAGCACTCGCTGTCTCAGGAGAGCCAATCAAATCTCATCTCATCCTGGACAGCACCTGTTCAAGAAACAGGACAGCCAGGCTAAGAAAACAGCTTTTCCCCTGGACCATCGATCACTGAACACTAAGCTCAGTGAATGGACCGAGTGAGCCTCCCTCCTACCTGAGACACTCCTGTGTAACATTCAGTATAATGTTCACTAATGCTGCCAAATGTAAGCTTACATCTAATACAAAACACCAGCATAACACGGGACGATTACACCCTCCCTCCATGGCTGCTGCCATCCAACCAGTGCAATACTCCTCTGGTTAAATGGTAAATGGACTGGTTCTTATATAGCGCTTTTCTACTCTTCTGAGCACTAAAAGCACTTTACACAACTTGTGCATTCACCCATTCGCACAAGCACATTTTTCTAGGTGCTTTCTAAGTAACATTCTCTCTCACACACACACACACTCCAATGAATGCATCGGCGAGCAATTTGGGGTTAGTATCTTGCCCAAGGATATTTGGCATGCAGCCTGGGGGAAGCCAGGAATTGAACCACCAACCTTCCGATCAGTAGACGAACCGCTCTACCGCCTGAGCTGCAGCCACCCTATTTTATTGCTATTTTATTCAGTTTGACGAATGAATGATGAGTGTAAGCAGGTAAGAATGTATGCAAGCTCTGCTCCAGTGTAATGCATAGGTACAACAATACGCTTTAACTTTATAGTTTGGTCACTTAATTCAATTCAATAAAACTTTATTGATCCTGAAGGCTGACCCCGATGGAAATTGGGTTAAGGCTGCCGACCTTTGCCAGCGCCAACTTACCCTTCTGACCATACATACATGACACAAACATCACATGGGGAAGACAGGTCAGAGAGGTGTAACAATGGAAAATGCACCACATGAGGAAAGATAAGGAGAAAAAAACAACTCCCCCCAGACTGAGCTCCAACAGGGAGATCAGTTTGAGAACAGAAAAAATCACCTCTGCACATGAAACACATGACAAGCAACAGGGATGGGTAAAGGGTGAGAGACAGCCAGCGTAGACAGTACATCCGGGCCTGCGTGCGCTGGTCTCCTTGATCCACCGTCAGCATCGGAGGGGAATAAGCGTCGAAGGCGTTTGGAGGGGGGAGGAGTGTACATCTGCATGTGTATATATGTCTGTGTAAGCGTGTGCGTGTCCAGAGTTCAGCTGAGACAGTGTCCTCCTCCCTGCCAGGCTAAGTAAACAGTCTTCCAGCCAACCCAGGTGGCCTTGCATGGAGTGGGAAGAACAGTCTAAACACAGTCGTTATCAGGGAGTTGTTGTTCGGCTCCAGCCTTGAGCCCACGGCTGGGGCCGAAGGGGTATCCGCATAAGTGATGGAGGTTTTTACTTTAGTGCGAACAGCTCATATGAATTTCAAAGCTGTTCTAACACTCCGACACTGGTCTCTCAATCTCCCGTTGGAGAGCCGTGAGCTTCTCCATGATGTTATCAAACTTGCGCTCCGTGATGTTGTCATTCTTGTGCTCAGAGAGCCGATTCTGAGAACTCAAAGACACGACGTCGTAGTCTCACTCCCAGCGCTTTATTTGTTACGCCATTTTTCTCCACACCAACAACAACCCTTCGCGGGCAACAGTACTCTCGCAGTATAACAGAAAATAACAAGTTAGTAACGACCGCAGTCAGCTTCTCCAAGATGTGATCCAATTTGCACTCAGAAGTCTTATTCTGAGTGTTCAAAGCAGCCGTGCGTTCTCCAAGATCTTATCCATGCTGCGTTCAATGAGCCCATTTTGAGAAACTCACGCCTCTTCCCATCGTTTGAATCCCAGCGGGCAGCCTTGTGGGGGTTTGAACAGCCGGTTCCGCTTTCTTAATTCTTCGATAAGTCAGGGCCAAGCCAGCTCCGATCAGCCAGAACCCTGTTACCATGGTTCCGAACAGGTAGATATCTTCAGCACTCAGGCTCACCCGAGCCCAGACTTCTCGTTGAGAAAGGGGTGTCAATTGCATTCAGGGACCAGTTGATCAAATCCATAATTCCTCTTTTAGGTTTTAGAGAACAGACTGTGAGAGAGTGTTCCAGGGAAAAGTAATACAAAAAACACGAGACAAGACAAGGACATAAGAGGCTAAGCAGGGAAGCTAAGGGAGAGGAGAAAAGTGCGACTGCCTTTGTTAAGAGCAAAACTCTTTGAATGCTGTAAACACACCGTGTTTGGGTGGCTGCATCCCAAAAACACCACAGCAACACTGAAGTCTGGAGGTGGGAGCATGATGATTTTGATGTTCCCAAAAAAATGTGTGATTGCTTAGAAAAGTTATGCATAAAAACTTTATAACAAGCTGCAAAAGGGACTGAGCTATTAAATCTAACTCCAGGAAGGATGAATGGAGACATTGTTGATTAAAATCTGCTGCCATCTACCAGGATGATGAAGATGAAACAAGGATGGATGTTTCAGCAAGACCATGATCTCAAACACAGCCAATGGAAACTGTTGGTTTCAGAGAAATCAAGTAAAGCTGCTGGAACGGCCCAGCCAATCACCTGAGCCGAATCTGTGGGAAGGATCCACGGAGCATTCGGGATTTATAGACTGTTTGTGTGGTGAGTGGGTCAAAGTCATGAGCAATGATGGGACTGGTTTCTCCATACAGAAGCTGCCATGAACTGTCATCACCAACATTTGTATAAAGTAATAAATAAATGTCTGTGTGTTTAATGTCCCTGTGTTACCGACATCTGGTGATAATTTCACATCAAAGCACCTTTAGAAATATATTTGCTTAGAGAACTGCTGACGTGTTCAATACTTATTTTACCTGCTATAAAATGAAAATGTTAATATGTGTGACATCTTTAAAATCAAAGCAGCACGAGCCTGTGAGGTACCCACCCACAAATAAGATGGTTATTTTCCCACCGGTAACGCAACTCAAGGACAAACTCCTGCCAGAGGTGTCCAACAGCCCGCAGCCCACCGTAGTAATAGTTGACCAGACACACACACAGAGCCAGACGGTAGGTCAGACTGTCACTGGGGGCTGACTTCAGCTGGTGGAAAAGGTTCTACAACGAGGGAAAAGACCAGCATGAAATCAAACAGCAGGACACCAAATTTAATACATTCTAATAAAAATCCTGACAAAGTACTGACAGCACTGAGCCTGTCTTCACTCTGAAACTTATATTGGACCTGACCTGAGTGTAACCTTGAGTGTGCGAGTGGTGAAGAGGCAAACATACATAATCAGAGGTTTTCTCTTGCTCCGATGTCCCACTGGAGTTGGACAGCTGAGTGTTATTCTTACAGTCAGACTTCTCCACAGCAGCATCTGGAAACAGATACTGAGACACAAACACAAATAAATAAGTCTGTCATTTAGAAACTCTGTTGTTTTCTAGATGTTAGAAGAATTAAACAAGTGGAGCTCACGTAGTCATCACTTCATGATAAAACACAGGATGCTGATCGCTCAGTGGCAAAAGCAGGATGTGACCAGAAGTAGACAATAAAAATAAGAACGCTGCCTGATATCCTGTTTAAGATGACGCTCTTGTGCTTTACTGAGCTGCTGTCAGATGGGATCAATATCTGTGGCCAGCACTCTAAGACATAAATGCAATTACGGCTGTAGTTTTAAGATTCAAGGCTGTCTTAGCTCGAGCTCGAGCTGCTGAGTGTGACGGGCTCAACAGTGACCAGGAAGGAAAAACTGTTTGTGAAAAGAAGCAGAGGAGCCACATCAGTACGAGTCAAACTACCACACGGAGGAAGTAGGAGGCCCACACAGAGAACAATGAGGAAAAAAAGACACTTTATTTGTCCTTGATTATGTTCTTTCTATCGGTAGCTTGATTACATCCATCTTATCTGCTGCGTATCATTTGGTGCATGAATTTTAGCCTCTTGGCTTAGAAATAGTTTCCTCTGTGCTGTTCGGACAAAAAACAAAGCCATAAAAAGTCTTCACACATCACACAACAATGTGTATGTTTGTAATGGATCCAAGTGTATTAGCAACCAGAAAAATACAACATTAAGGTCAGTGCACTTAATGCACTGACCTTAATGTAGTATGTAGCGGTGTGTTTGAAATCTGTACTGACTAGTAAAACCTCTGTGGTCAGCCCCAAAGCATCATGGTCTCTGCCCCTGAGTGTCCCACTGATCAGTTTAACTTACCCAGTAAACACTGAGGATTTTCAGCCGTCCTGACTCGAACTGACCAGTGAGGAGCTTGAAGAGGGTCGAGGTCACTGTTGGGTGATAAACAGAGTAAACAATAGAGGAGAGTTTCTGATAAACTTTTAGTTAAAGGGTTTTTATAAGTAATGAGTCATGTTTGATTACATGTGACGTAGTCCTTCACCAGTAATCAAGATAATTACACATGTAAGCATTTCCTTATGTCACACTCAGTTTGTCCCTTCATGCACAAGCTTGTTAGACCTGTGCCAGCTCTGTTTGGGCCTTACAATCAAACCCATGTACGTTTACCCTTTTAATAAACTGCTCCACCCATTTCCTACTTTACGAGTGAAATATGAAGCAATGCAGTGTGTACACGGATGCAACACTCAGTGCTCAGCGCAGCGTTTTGTGTGCTATAGTGCAAGTGAACAGCTCACTCCCATCAAAGCTTTTCCATTGGATCATTAACACAAACACCAAATGTCAGGAGGACATGCGCCTCAAACTGGAGTTGTCTTTCTAGCCTGGGTACTGTGTTATCCTTGTCTGTATACCGAGCTTCTTATTAATAATCAGCTCTGCACAGGAGCAGAAGCAGAGTCCAGCCTGTTGCTCTTACAGTATAATACTCATAAAGAAAGTACAGTAACCGTGGTTAGTCACTGAGCAGCCCGGTGCGTTTCTCTTGATTTCTTTAGTCAGGGTAAATTCATTCACCTGCACGGGTTAGCTAAACGAACTTTACAAAACAAGTTTCCCCGACAGCCGAGTGCTCACCTAAGGACCTAAGTTACGGATTAGCTTACACACACATTTAACTTACCGAAAATAATACGGTGGGGCCTCAGGTCCTCCTGTCCGGTAGTCCAATTTACTGAAGAACACCTCAGGCTGTCACTTTGAAATAGCCGGTAATGTAAACGCTGGACCTCTCAGCATCTGCCATTCCCGAACAGACACATGCAAGTTTGTCCGTGACCGCAGCCGCGCTGTACATTTATTTCAGTTTCAATATTTTTTTCGGTTTCATTTCAAGGTGGCATCGTTCTGATCCCATACCCACACAAATTGATTTACAAGTACAAAATATTTATGACCACAATTTGAGCCCATATACTCTCTCTACCACAGCTGCCTTTGAACTTGCCTGGCCAGGTCTGAGTCCAGCTTTGCTACTCCTGCCAGGTCACATGACACAGGGGTGTGCTCTGATGTCGGCAGGCAGGTCAGTGGAGCCCTCTGGTGGTGGATATATGGCAGTGAAACAGGAGGAGGCCTGAGAACAGACAGCAGGCTTAACTAGCAGGACAAAGTAGCATGTAGTACTTGAAGGAGTCATCACAGCCAATCAGCTCTCAGGAAAATGGAACATCACATAAATATTTCTCTTCTTTGATTTTCATCAATGTATTTCCTTTGATAGATTTTCCGTCAACACTTCTGCTTGATTAGAAGCTCATAGGCAGTTCCTGTCACTCTACAATAAAACAATGTAAAGGCTGCCCTCTCTGCCCTCCCTAATTTGACATATTTTGTTGTTTCGTGTGTGTGTTTGTCTGTGTGAAGTTTTGATGTGTATGTGAAAAACACAATTTTGAAAACACTGGAAAAAGACCTCAAGACATGTTTTCCTTTACTTTCTATGAAACAAAAATTCCCACCAAGGCTTTTCAGTGTGAAATTTAGTGTATAGAAAATACCTGTGCCAGGTTGTCTCCATCTAGTGGTGAACATGGCCTCACCACTACACCACCATCAGGTGAGCTTTTCACTGTGCACAGTGACACAAAAGTCATTTAACAATTTTAAAAAAAGCAATGTTACAGATTCAGTAAGAACTGAAGTTTATCATAATCCTTCAAGTTTCATTCAGTAACAGCAGCTTTTTAATATTATTGACTATATTTTAGAGTCACATTTATATGAAATGTCAAACAATCACAGAGTGACACTGAACTAAACAATCAATGCCATGTGAGTTGTTCTTGTTTGTTCTTTATCTCATTTATTGTAAGCAGCGGGAGTAGAAGCTAAAGAAAAATAGTAAAGATATGAATGAATCTCTGCTCTCACAGCTTTTATTGTGCCATAATGTCTGCTTTGAAACTGTCCTCTTGCTCGTCTCTTGGATGCTCACCTCTTCTTCACCTGTTCCTTTCACCAAACTGCTGCACTCTCGTTCTCTGCTCTCGCCTCCTCTTCTGGTTATAATTAGAATGCAGTCAGCATGTGCCAAACAAACTCCCCCCAAATCGATCATGTTTGATATGATGATGACGTTTTTAACATCTTATTTATGCACTTGTTGGGTGGGAAAGAGTAAACAAAGATGGGGCATAGAAGCAGAACTGAGTCCTACGTGTGGAGGGACAGTAACTGTGTGTGTATGTGTAAGCATTTAAACACTGCAGAGAGTCAAATTAACAGTAACACTATTTTGTCTAAGTCCGCCATTGTAGAAATTCATTTCACCGAAACAATAACATGGCGCACAATGTGACAATAAACGTATAAAACACAAATTCTTACCTAGCAGGAGAATAAATAATCAGTATTTTAAGGCTACTGCATGTATAGATGTCACTGCTGGCTCACATAAGCTAGCTCTGAGACCCGCCAGAGTTTACGCCACAGTTGACTGTCGCGAAAGAGTCGTAAATCACCGGCATTGTAAAACTTAAAATGATTCCAGGGCATGTTATAAAACACCCAATAGATGTACTGGATATTAAACGGTATCAAACGACTAAATGAACACAGGGTTACAATTACATGCTCACATCGTCACATCGAGAGTTTATTCATTAATCATCAGAGTTCAACAATGTTACATCCAGTTGAAAACAGCTTCACTAACGCCAGCAAAACAGGCTAACAGTATATAAGAGCACAAAACCAGCCGTGCTTATCGACAGCTCGACATATCCTCAACAACTCACCTCAGTATGTGTAACCCGTTCATGTGTTACGCCTGTTGTTCTTGCGTTGTGTTCTGGCGTGAAAGTAAGAGGCAGGAGACAGTACTGGGTCTTTGGCTCTTTACTGCACATCTGCAACACAGAAACATGTGTCTGATCTGTGTGTGTCACGCGACTGCCAGTACACCTCTCCTCCGGCCATGCTGAAAGCAGCTGTGTCTGCAGCTTCATTAACACTACAATAATATAATGAATCAAATACAACAAATTGTTTTAAAACATTAACTTAAGCTCTCAAAAACAAAAAGCACAAAATAAATAATATGTCACTGAAAAAAACATCAAAAACAACTTATAAGAACAATAAACAAAATAATTCAAAAACAAATAAACAGTCAGATAAATACAATTCAATAACCAGGACCCAATATTCTGGTACTTATAGTTCAAACATTATACTTCAGTACAATTATATTAATAACCGCCATCTAACAGGCAGTACAACACTGTACTTATAAAAACAATGAATGAAAGACTGCATCTCCAAAACATAAGAACATCTCCATACCTGCAACACAGAAATATGTGTCTGATCTGTGTGTGTCACGCGACTGCCAGTACACCTCTCCTGACGAAGGAAAATATGGAACGCCAGGACTGCCATAATGAATTAATTAAATACACCATTAAATAATTAATTAAATGTGGCAATAATTAATTAAAATTGGAATTAATTAATTAAATAAATAGTTATGACACATGTAATTAATTAATTATTGACACATTTAATTAATTATTTATGTATTTCACATTTTAATTAATTATTGACACATTTAATTAATTATTTAATGATATATTTATTTATTTCATTTTGGCAGTCCTGGCGCCTGGCTCTCGTCATGAAATAATTTTATCTGTCAGCCTCACCCATCAAACTCAGGGGGCGGGGTTAACGCTGCCCATGCAGCTTCTCTAACATTTGATTGGTTGCCGTGCAAAGTAAGTCAAAACAGGTCGATCCTAGATAATCGATTGCTTGTGTAGACTTGGGGCAGCCAGTTATCCCAGAATGCAGATCAAATCACAAGCAGCAATGGTGGTGGTGTAGTTTTAAAATGCCCCGTTTTTCTGTCACCAGCTACACTTTTAACAGTGTTTTAGCTGCGAATGTCGCGACGTATGTCTGGTCAGGTTGTCAACATAGAACATGTTTGCAAAAGTGCTCAGATGTTTTCAGAGATTTCACTAGCTCTGCTAACAGTTAGCATGCAGAGTGCACCGAGGGGGTACATTAACCGGTTTGTTTACATATTCCACTCTCCGTGTTCCACATGTTGCATTCGCAGATTCTCATTTTCACCGAACGATCGTCTCTTTCCGCCTGGTCTTGTGTCTCTGTGCTTCTGTAACATAAAGAACGAGCTGACATTTTTCTCACGAAACCAGCGATCAGCTCAGCAGACCCTCAGTTTACCTGCATGCATCCTCCTCCTCATCTGTCAGCTGTTTAACACCTGCTGCTAATTCAAGAAACACGCCTAGTTACCTGGTGATAGTCACAGTTTAACTGGGCAGCCGGTGCTCGATATAAAGCAATGTCAGCGCATTTTTCTGCACAAGATAAGTAAATATAGTGTTTTCCCCGAGCGCAGAGCTGCTGGAGCTTGTTTCCTTACAGAGCACTTTATAGGCGAACAGCTTCATCGGCGGCTGATGTCCAATCACCGGCACACAGCTTTCAAACCTCAGCTGAGTTTTAGCTCTCAGTGGTTAAACGCTGGACTTCATTCACTCAGGTTCTGTCTGTCGGGTCACGTTTACTTCGCTGTTTTATTTACAACTGAGCAAATCGGTTTGGCTGAGGTTAAAGTTACGTTTCATAACTGCATAGTTTCACAGACGTTTAATGGTTCACTGGCACATGTGTTAGACTGAACTATCATCTAAATATCATCTGTTTTTTAATAGTTATTCAACTGTATTCTAAGCACCAGCTGTCTGTTAGAATGTGATTTTTTTTCTCTCTCTGTTGGCAGAGGTATAAAAATGCGCAGGAAAATCTGACGTGCATGGCAAACTTCACCGACGATATTTAGGGAGGAATAAACACACATCAAACATAAATGAACCATTTGCCTGTCTCCATAATTGAGAGCATTTTCTCTTCTTATGTCAACACTCTCTCTCTCTCTTTTTTTTCTTTTTTTTTTGCTTTTTCGGTCATGTTATGTTTACTTGTCAAAGGCTTGTTACAAACTATGAAACACATTGTGCAGACTTCTGGATGTTAGAAGAAAACTAATACTGCTCATGAATGAGACTAAAGGCAGGAAGGTGTCCTTTAAAACTAAACATGTTAATAGGACCTCCCTGTTTATATCATAGTTTATGATATAGCACGTGTATTTCAGTAATAGCCTGCTGAGGCCACTATACGTGCTGGCCTCATATCAAATGTGAAGGCAGACTGAGTCTATGTTTGACGTTTTTTATATCTAATCTTCCTTTTCAAACATTTAAACAGCAGCGAGTCTGCAGCTGAGGGAACACAAATTCAAATTGTCGGAACAGGTTTGCTCGTTTCTTGGATTCATTTGGTGATTTATTAAATGTATAACTGTTATTCTAATCTGCTGCTGAGTCTCTTACACTTTTCTTTATGCTGTATATTTTCACGTCTCTGGAATAGTTGGCAGTTAGATAGTCAGCTGGGAAACTTTGTGTTAACTCATGGAGCTGAGGATATCGTGGATATGCTGACCTCGCTGCGTGGTGTACAGAGCGAGGTCAGCATGATTAATATTCACAATAAAAATATTAGCCGAACATCATGAAGTCTGTATGTGTTTCATAGTGTCGAACAACCTTTGTACAGTTAAAGCCAGCAGTTACTACATGACGGAAACACCAACGTTATCTCTTTTATGTGTTTATACACAGGTCACGCTGATTACTGAACAAAAACCCAAAGATCAGATGTTAAACAGATTTATTTGCTCTCTCTCCTCCTTAAACATGTTTTTAATGTTAGTTATAATTCAGAATTGGCGACTGAAACACGTAGGACACATAAGAACATCAGGAAATAAAACACCGATAAATATAACCTCAGTAAAAGAAGTCAGCGGGGGTTACTACAGCTGTGTACCGGGGCCTGCGCTTTGTCGGTGGGATTGCTTGCGAGGCGAGCGGGTCTATCCCACGCTTTGCCGTGAGACTGGAACGACATCTCCGAAATCATCGAAACACTTTTGCAAAGAGGCTGTATCTTGACAAACCGACCAGACACATGAAGATTAAACCACTACATTCTCGGCTAAAAAAATATTAAAACGGTATTTGGTAACACACAAACAGGGTTTTTCAAAGCTCAGTTCTGTTAGCTTCCACATGCCGGTTGTTGTGTGCTAGAAACAATGGCCACCAGGCCAAAGCAATGGTTTTGACTCGATCAGCGTTAACCCCGCCCCCTGAGTTTGATGGGTGAGGCTGACAGATAAAATTATTTCATGATGAGAGCCAGGCGCCAGGACTGCCAAAATGAAATAAATAAATATATCATTAAATAATTAATTAAATGTGTCAATAATTAATTAAATGTGTCAATAATTAATTAAAATGTGAAATACATAAATAATTAATTAAATATGTCAATAATTAATTAATTAAATGTGTCAATAATTAATTAAAACGTGAAATACATAAATAATTAATTAAATGTGTCAATAATTAATTAATTACATATATCATAACTATTTATTTAATTAATTAATTCCAATTTTAATTAATTATTGCCACATTTAATTAATTATTTAATGGTGTATTTAATTAATTCATTATGGCAGTCCTGGCGTTCCATAGAGGAGTGCATGCTGTTAAAAAAAGACTGCCGCGAGTAGCCGCTAGCAATCAGGCTAACTTAGCATGCTAGCATTTTAGCTGCGTTCTCGGCTAAAACTCATAAGCGTATATTAGTGAACTCCGCCCTCCACAAAACTTATCCCGAATGAGTCTCTTAATGACAAACAAAAACGCGGCGGTTTGGCTGTATTCACATTGCAGCTTGGGATCTGAACAAACTTTAATTAGCTGAGGGCAACGTGGCAGTGACTTACCTCCGGCCATGCTGAAAGGAGCTGTGACCGGGGCACACATGCACGCGCCTACGTCACCACGCAGCGCACACACACATGAACGCACTATACACATATGCAGCATATTTATATTACTTGGTTTTAGAGTTGGAGTATTTACATATTGATCTGAAATATTTTGCTGCTGAGCAGCAGAGCTCCAAAGCGTCCCCCTGTAACCATGGTTACGCAGATGCATTCCGACTGTCACGTCACCGAGGAGAACCTGTTTCAAATGTATACCTGGATCAACCTGGAATCAGTTTGAAAAGTTTTCTGCTGAGATCCGCAGCTCGACTTCCTGGCACCCCGGGATAAGATGAGTTGCTGTGTTTTTCACGGAGAAAAAATAACGTCAGTGTTAGATGAAAAAAAAAAGATGCAAGCAGAAGAGGACAGCAGATTGAGAAGAGATTTATTCAAACGGTAAGGAGCTTCTAACAAGTGATATCTGATAAGCTTAAAACTTAAATCTTAAATCTAATGTCCAGATTCATGCTAAACTTTTCTGATTACTCCGTGTATCTGCACCGTTAGACTTTTCATCGCCACTTTACGGTAACATACTGGCGTCACTGCTGCCAGCGTCATATCGTGACGCCGTGTTACGGTAGCTTACCTTTCTGCAGGATGATACCGTTTTTTGCTGGTGTGGTATAATACTCTTGGACAAATTATGGTAACGCACCGTAGCCTTTTTTACGGTATCTCACTGGCGACAGTTATGTCAGTGAGATACCGTTATGTCGTTATGTCGTAAATTACGTCAACAAAGTAACATCATACTGTGATTAAGAAATTGGTATACTACCGCTTATTCACGGTATGTCACTGTAAGCCCGCTGCAAGGTAATAAACTGCAATATATTAACCAGTAACTTACCGTTATCACGCATCATCAGTACCAAAAATATTCATCTCTGCTAGAGGACACCGTGTCCCAACAGGCGGTCATTTACTCTTTTAAAAGGTCGTAATTTACCGTAATTTCAGTTAACAGTAACATACTGTAAGAGACTGGAGGGTTCCAAAAAAGTTGGATGGATGGATAGACACACACACACACACACACACACAAAATATAATTCATGTGCTTTACACCACTTTATTTCAATTCTGATTCTTCCCTGCTGAAATACACATTTCCAAAATCAAAAACTGAAAAGAACTGAAAACATATTTTCATTGAGGAAGCACTTGTTTTTACTAAACCATGTAATCCATTATTTTCTCAGATGGTTGTACAAACAATAACAATATTATGTCATATCCATATCATGGCAGACAACACATGCTCAAGTGTTGGGTTTCCTTACTTATATTTTGTAGGGTCTCAAACCTACAATGTGAAGTGCCTTGGCATTCATTTTGTTGGCACCATACAAACAAACTGAATTGTAATGGATATAATATCAAGCCCCACACGTCTGCCTTTATATACACTTTGTCCAAAATACTGGCTCACACGACCAAATCATTGCACAAAACAGGGTCCACAAGGACATGGATGAGCGTGTGTGGTGTGAAGGAACTTGACTGACCTGCACTGAACCCTGATCTTGCTTTGTGGACTGAGTTCATTGATTTGTAGGGTGAGCCAATACATGTGACAATTAAAGTGTAAGTAGCTGAAATAATTTTTAACAAACGGGTAAAAGAAGGTTAGCACTGTTGCCACACAGCAAGAAGGTCCTGAGTTCAATTCCACCATCAGGCCGGGGTCTTTCTGTGTGGAGTTTGCATGTTCTCCCCGTGTTTGCGTGGGTTCTCTCCGGGTACTCCGGCTTCCTCCCACCGTCCAAAGACATGCAGCTTGTGGGGATAGGTTAATTGGATAATACAAATTGCCACTAGGTGTGAATGTGCGAGTGAATGTGAGTGTGAATGGTTGTCTGTCCCTGTGTGTTGGCCCTGCGACAGACTGGCGACCTGTCCAGGGTGTACCCCGCCTTTCACCCTATGACAGCTGGGATAGGCTCCAGCGCCCCCCGCGACCCTGAAAAAGGATAAGCGGAAGTGAATGGATGGATGGATGGATGGGTAAAAGAAGGAAAAAAAATCAAAACTGTTGCACTCAAAAAAACCTATTGGACAGAGACAGCGTCTTGCAAGATGGCGAGAGAGCTTGTCTTCATTGTTGCTCGTCTTGTGTAAATGTCCAGAAAGCATGGGCCATGGATCATCTGTGGAGACATGGGTAACAACACATTGGTCACTTAAATTATACAAGAAATTTACTAATTTCCCTAATTTGAAGTTCTCCACTCAAATTCAGTAAGCCACTGGAGGAAAGTTGTGACATGAGGGTTAATATGAACAACCTTTCGCTTCACAGTGGTCCCAGTCCTTCTTGTCCCAACCTTGGAGGTACATTTTGTTCCCTCTTCAGGGTTTATCCTTACAAAAAACCTTGCACACGCTGACTCCTGGTATTCCAGGTTCAATACATAGAATGAACCAAAGAAGACTGACATTGCATCAGCACAGGTGTTCTCTTTGTCCAGCTCAACAATTACACGCCCCTCTGCACTCACCATCCAGCAGGTGGCGGTCATTGAACTTTGTCCTTAAATGTATAGGGGCAACATGTTGTCATTATGCAACATAAAATAATTTCAATACTTCACTTCTTCACACTGTCTAGATAGTCATAAAGCAAATACCTACGTACAGTTAATTATTAATGGCCTTGTGTACATAGGTCCATTTTAACATATTATAATTGTATATAATTGGGAATTATTCTGCACATTAAACACACCTAACAAAGAGTCAGCCCAGTTAAAGTACCAGAGGTGAATCAACTGTATGGTTATTTTGGAGTTTATAGTTTGTGCTGCTGTTAAACTTTACAGTATTGACTTCAGTATTCCTGCTGTTGGTGTAGCTAGACTACTGTTGATCAGTAATATGTAATGTGAAATTTGATATTGTTACTTTGCTGGATTCACTGAGACACATGTCCAACAACCTTGGTTTATAAAGGAAATTACAGAAATTTGAGCTAACAAAACAGAGACTGGATACCTGTGTCCACGAAAAGCTCCTGTGCCAAACAGAAATTTTAATATGGTCTAATCAGCTCTATGTCATAAATGACTTCTTACCAAGCATAATCAGCTTGGCAGGCTTTTAACATGCAAGCTGAACAATATAAATTTGTGTGCACTGAAGCCACAAAATTTAGAAATACACAGTTGCAAAAACTTCAGTGACCAATTACCTTTGCTAAAGGACATATTCAATGCAAAAAATAAGAGTATTGTCAATAGGGACCAATTCCCAGTTTTTACATGATCAAAATTATTCACAAAAGGCTTCAATAAACAGAAAATGTGTGCCAACAAGAGAACAGTGCACAAAAATGAAAAGATATTTGAGCTCGACGCTTTAATGGGTTTAACATGACTTAGTCAGCACTCCGCACCGTACAGGTAGTACAAGCACACCTGAAAACACTGACCAGCTAACAGCTTTAAGCATTTGGGCGCAACCTCGGTAGTTCACCGATTCACCTGTTGCAAACGTCCAAGTTTCTATCAAGTCTCATAAATCCATTGGCAAATTACCTAACTAGTCTTTTGAGTCTCCACATTCAGAGATATTGACAATTTGTCTTTAAATGAAAATATCCTGGTAGGGTAGCTTAAAAGTCAAAACAAACAGTACTAAGAACGCATTTCGGACTTCTCTCGAATAAGTGAAAAAAACACTTACCTTCAGACTGATTAGCAGGTTCCGATCCAACTTTAATGTGTCCCATGTCAGTCCGTTTTAGGGAAAAAGTGTTAAGTGGTTTCATTTAATTTTGAGATACTCCCGCATGGACGAGCAGCAATTTGGAGTCTAGCAGAGTTACCACGAATAGCATACGATCTTCAGATATAATCCAATCAACCTTGCATTTAACCCGATTGAACATCCAGTTACCTCTGACTACTTCTAAGTTGCACATGTTAACGGTCTCATCATCACTCTGTGCTGCAGCGAACTGTATCTGTGGCACAGAATAGTTGATGGCCATGTCGTTCTCCTGCTTTGCAGCTTTGTTTGAGTCTGAATTGCGGCTTAAACGTGCAAAACTAAGAGAAGCAGATCAATATTTTCTTCTTGTTGTTATTTAATGGTGGTTGGCAACCAGCGAAAGGAGCATTAACCACCTCGAGCACTATTTTCTATCCCCAGTGTTGTTTTGAAAGTGAATACCCAACGTGTGCGTCATACGTCACGTTGTACGTCAGGTGAAGGTGTGGTGTCGGCTATCGCACCTGTCGCATTACAAAGCTTTAAAAACGTAACAATCCAACACAACCCAACGAGCTAAACTGTGATAATGTGTTACATTATCACTGAAGGAAACGGCTTCCAGGGCCTAATCCGTGGATCGGCTTCCTCCGAGGCGTGGACGTCTATCAGCAGAGAATGTACCTTAGTCTGTAACACAGTCAAATATATTCTCAAGTAATATTCAAGCATGCCATTCAGCGTGTTAGTACGAGCTCGGGAGCAGCTTGGGAGAACAAGAAAACAGAGACTGCTTCAGGTTGTCTTCCCAAATTGACTCAACTTTATTCACAAGTACAACAGTTTATATAGAGGGACAAATTCATGAGTCAGCAGATTCTCAGTTTAAACCAGTACAGACCAAGATAAGGGAGCGTCTTTCTGCCCTTGGGTGAAGAAGCATCCTTTGTATAGTGTATCAGTTCAGCTACAATTGTGATTATCTCAGCGACATATTTTCAAGGCACGAAATAAAGAGTTCTTTCATTAGTGAATTCTGAAACAAACCATCTGGCCTTCAACAGGCGTCTCCTAAAAGATTAAGAAACTAATGTAGCTGAGGGAGTGATCTCTGTGGTATTTCAACCTTGTACCAGCCTGTGATTCTCACACATCAATTCTTGGGTCAAAGAGAAAAATAACTAAAACAAAGGGGCCTTATTGAATGACAGAGTTTTCCTGCATAATGTCACTATAAAACAATATCCAGTAAATGCTCCCATGGTACTAAAATACCTAACAGTTCCCCTCTTTTATTATTTTTTTAAAATAATAACTCAAATAGAAAGGAAAAATCACAAATGTAATAACATAATATAAAAAGCAAATCATAAAATGTAATAGTTCACAGCCTAATGTTCAATATACACACCAGGATCATCATTGGTAACATCTGGCACATCCTCAGGATCAATTTGTGCTAATTGCAAATACATTGAAGTAGCTGTACTAGGTGGGTGTCTTGCCAAGTGGAGCATGAGGTATTGTCAGCAAAATGTGGCTTGTAGAAATGTGAACAGGGTTGCAGTTTACAATACAAAATAGTAAATAAAAATCCTAAGGTTAATGCAGTAGATATGATTAATAATCTAAATATATAAAAAAACACAGTTCTTCAGTCGTCTCCTGGCCTGGTCCCAGGTTCGAGAGACCTAAGCGTCGTGTGATGACAATGGGCATTTCATTTTTTCCATTATCAGGATGAAACGAGTCTATCTTTATCAGGTTAGACATTGTGTGGTACTCTAGGCTTTCTGTTCCTGCTGGATGTTCGAGTACCTTGTTGTTGTTCAGGTGGGGGATCAAAGGGCTTTCTGAGTCTTGGCTCTTTCAGGCGTTGTGTGTTAATCAGTGATTGTGCGTGTGTAGGTGTATTGAATCCGGGCGCTGGCTCGCCTGAGTCGTCATCTACTTGATCCGACGCCTTAGGTGGTTTGGTGGGGCTGGTCTTAACCCTGCTGGCATGAATCCACTGAGGTTGTCCGTCTGTTAGGATGCTGGTTCTCGTCACTGCAAGTACAGTCTGGGGGCTGGAACACGCGGCCTCCCTGAGTGCCCTTGGTTTTAGCGACTTCACCAACACCGCATCTCCTGGTTTCCACGGATGGGTTGGATCTGTGGAAGGGAGAGGCTGAGAGAGACAAACTTTCTGATAGTTATTATTCAGTGTTTCTACCAGGTTATGAACATAGTCAGACAATGCAGTGTCTATGTCCCCTTCCAATAGCGGTGCCCCTCTGGAGGCTGACCATGGTGTTGGAAACGGTCTTCCCATGATTATTTCAAATGGAGATAATTTGGTTGCTGCGGATGGAGTCATTCTAATCTCGCAGAGGATTTGAGGAAGTAGTTTGAACCAGGTCATTCCTGTTTCTATCATTGCTTTAGTCAGGCGATTTTTTATGGTCCTATTCATTCTTTCTACAACTCCTGAACTCTGAGGATGGTATGGCACATGATATTTCCAGTCTATTGCTAGAGTTTTAGCACACTTTTGAATTACTTCTGATGTGAATGAAGGTCCTCTATCACTGTTAATCTGGTGAGGTATTCCAAATCTGGGTATTATTTCATTGCACAACTTTTGACAGACTACTTCTGCAGTTTCTTTTGATGTTGGATAAGCTTCTACCCATTTACTAAATTGGTCCACTATTACCAGTAAGTACTTGATGCTTCCTTGTGCTGGCATGTGTGTAAAATCAATTTGTAATGTATGAAATGGGAAATCTGGTTGTGGTAAATGCTGATGTTTTGCTTTTGAGCTACCTACATTAGTTCGTGCACATGTTAGACAGGTTGCTAATATGCGTTTTACTGCGTGTGATGTTTTCTCGATTACAAATCTTGATTTTATTGCTCCTATTACCCCTCTTTGTCCGACATGACTCACACCGTGAAAATGGCGGACAAGGATTGGCAGTAGTGAAGATGGGAGGGCAATCAAACCCTCAAGGTTTTTGTATAAGCCGTCTCTGTTATCTAAGGTACAATCATTACTTTCCCAGTAAGTGTAATCTAAGGCAGAGGCTTGCTCTTGTATGAATTTTAGGTCAACATTTGTTTCTAAATAGTCTGGGAGTGCGACAAGTGGCAGCTGTAAAGGCAAAGATAATACTTCCTTTCTGGGTGGTTGCTGTGAGGCAGCAGCTGCTTTCGCGGTTACGTCTGCAAGAGCATTTCCCACTGCTTCGTCTGTGTCAGCCGTGCTGTGCCCCTTCGTTTTAACAACTGCAATTGCCGATGGCAGCTGTATAGCCTGCAAAAGTCTTTGAACAAGATCAGAATTAGCGATCGATTTTCCATCAGCAGATGTGAAGCCTCTCTGTCTCCACAATGTGCCAAAGTCATGCACCACACCGAATGCATAACGGCTATCAGTGTAAATTGTTACCCGCTTATCCACATGTAACTCACAGGTGCGTATTAAAGCCATGAGCTCTGCTTTTTGTGCTGAGTGAAATGGTAATGAGTGAGCCTCTAGTATGATGTCAGGCAATGTCACCACCGAATAGCCACAAAGAAATGAGTTGTCATTTGGTTTTGAACAGGACCCGTCCACATAAACAATGACTGAGTCTGGTATTGGTGTCTGCTCTAAGTCTGGGCGTGGTGCTGTGGATTCCTGTATACGTGTCATACAATCATGATCGTCAGGGTCGTCTGAACCATCCTGTCGGTCAGAGGAACACAGCATACGAATGAGTAAGTGTGCTGGCGAATTGGGTGTGCTGTTTGCTTTTATAGTGAGATTTGCTGTTGAAGTCAGTGTAGCTTCATAACCTGAGCGACGTTGTGCGGTCATGTGTTGTGTAGTTATGTTTGCTAGAATGGTCGTGACCTGGTGATTGGTGTGTAGAATAGTGTCATGTGAGAGTGTGAGCTTCTCGCAGTCCCTTATCATGATAGAGCAAGCTGCTACTGCTCTCAGGCAGGCCGGCATCCCCTGAACTACTGCTGGCAGCACCTTTGAGTAGAAGGCTACTGGACGGTAGCCACAGCCATGCTCTTGGGCCAATACGCCTGCACAGGTTGTGCCGTTCTCTGTGACGTACAGGTGGAACGGTAAGTGGTAGTCAGGCAGACCCAAACAAGGGGCAGAGGTCAGCGCTCCCTGTAATGCATTGAAAGAGGCAGTCATTTCTGTTGACCACAGTATTCGAGGAGGCTTGTCTTTTTTGCAGCATTCACGCAGAATGTGGTCATGAAAAGAACAGTCTGGTATCCACTGTCTGCAATAGTTCACCATGCCTAGGAAAGACAGCATTTCCTTCTGTGTAGTGGGCTTAGGGACAGAGGTCACAGCTTTGACCCTGTCTGTAGTCATGGAACGTTGTCCGTGAGACAATGTAAATCCCAAATATTGAACAGAAGTCTGACAGTACTGCATTTTCTTTGCTGATGCTTTGTGGCCAGTCTGTTGGAGGTGCTGGAGTAGCATATGTGTGGCAGTTTGACATAGTTTTTCACTTTCAGCACAGAGGAGGAGATCATCCACGTACTGGATCAAGGTACAGCCCTCTGGAGGAATGAAGCCGTCCAGGGTAGCACGTACCACCATTGAGAAAGCCGCAGGGCTGTCTACCATGCCTTGGGGTAAGCGAGTCCATGTGTACTGCTTATCTCTATGTGTAAAAGCAAATATCGGCTGTGTGTCCTCATGCACAGGTACTGAGAAAAAGGCGGAGCACAAATCCACCACAGTAAAATGTGTGGCTGTTGCTGGAATAGATGTCAGTATGCTGGGAACATCTGGGACGAGAGGTGGCAGAGGCATAATGACTGCATTAACTTGCCTTAAGTCTTGTGTGAAACGCCATACGCCAGGTTTGTTAGGCTTTGGCACAGGATTGACAGGAGTGTTATATGGAGATACTGTGGGCTTTATTACTCCAGCTGTCAATAAATCTCCTATGATGATGTCTAAGGCTGCGGCTTTTTCAGCGGAAATGGGATATTGCTTGACATATACCGGCTTGTTGTTTTTCAGCTGAGCATGATAAGGTGTACAGTCGATAAATCCTACATCATTCTCACCTCTTGACCATAATGTCATGTTTTGATATTCAGCTGGCAATGTGACAGCAGAGATAGTACAGTGTATGGGGTAGGTTAGATCTATGTGTCGACATGGTGCAGTAATGTCATAGCCTATGTCTGAGTTATGTGACAAAACCACTGTTTGGCCTTCACTGGTGTGAGCAGTTATCATGTTGTTGAACAGTGTGAGAGAAACAAATATGTGGCTTCCAGGCATGGGGTTACCTGGTAGTGGTGTCTGTACACGTGTTTGGCACAGTGTGTGACGTGGGGTACCAGTCAGATGGATATTGAGTTCATTCTCTGCTGAGGCGTCCAGCTGACACAGAGGCTGTTCCTTCTCCATGGTGTCGGTGCATAGGGCAGAGAAAACATAGCTGTCTGCAAACATTTCACCCTTTGTGTTAAATGAAATACACAAGTTCATTTTTGCCATTAAATCTCTGCCTAATAGATTCACAGGCGAGTTTGGAATAATTATGAATGGATGATATGTAATTTCGTCTGGTTTTGGGCCCCAGCGTGTTTTTAGAGAATGAGTTTTGGGGCATTGCACTAGAGTTCCGTTTATTCCCATGGTGTTGATGCACACAGAGGAAACAGGCCCACTATAGAATTTTCCAGACAGTGAACTTTTAGTGGCTCCACTGTCAACTAAAAAGGAATAAATCTTTTCACCTATTTCTATATCTAACGTGGGCAAGCTTTCTGTGTTACGGGACAATTGCAAATGCAGCATCGTGTGTAGTGCTTCACACTGTCCCTCGTCTTCACCTGGGCCTCCCTATTGTCGGTCCAGTCTTTCGTTATCATATGGGTGGGGATTAAAATGTGGATTATAAGGTTGCTGCCTAAGTGCAAAAGGGCCATTATTTTGATGTGATTCCTGTCTGCGTTGCCAGTTACCTTGTCTGGAAGAGCTCTGCTGACGCCTAGTGGCAGGAGCTGGTCCTGTGTTTTGTGGTTGAGACCTACGTGCTGCTGATTTGCATTCCCTCCTCCAGTGTCCTATTTTTCCACAATAAAAACATGCGTCTCCACTCCTATCTCTCCTTCTGAAATCTCCCTGCTGCGCTTGTTGAGGGGGCGGGGCCCCTGCATACATCATTTTTTCACTTTCCTCTGAGCCTTCAACATCAAAATTCAACATCATCTTAACACTTTTAGCCTTCGTGCTGTTGGGGAAAAGATCTGCACCAGCTTTTGTTTTGACAAGTGTGATAAAGTTCTTTATCTTCATGTCATAGAGATTATCAGTGGCAGTCAGCTTCAATAGTTGTGAACATTCTGGATGAATATTGTTTAAGAATGTTGTTATGAAAATCTGATCATTTCCTCCTTCAGGCGTGCATGCCTCATTAGTCCAGCAGTGTGTGAAACGTTTGATTTTATCTCTAGACATTGTGAGCAGAAATTTCTTTAGATTTTGAAAAAAGGCTGTGATTTTGTCATCGTTTATCCACAAAAACGAGGTGGTGTTGGCTGCTTGGTCATCTTTAGGGTCTAGTTCCTCTACTTCTTCAATAAGCTGAGATTCAGTCACACCTGGAATTCGTTGACATAATATATATCTATAATCAGGCCCACCCAAGTGGTGGTATCTGGTTTTACAGTTAATTTTGATTTTTTATCGGACCCGTCTAAGGTCTTTGAATTATTCTGACCCATGGTCAGTGATTTCCAGAGGGGTTTAGACGCTTGAAGGATTTAAGTTAGTTTTTATTTTGCTGTGGCACACCTGAGGTTACTTGATTTTTTGCTAGCAATTTTATCTTTTTAGTGAGCAACTTCTCACTTTTTAACGAGCAACTTCTCGTTTTATGACCCCAGGCAACTTCCTGTGTCCTTTCTGCTGGTGAGCAACTTCTTAGTTTATGACAACAGGCAACTTCCTGTGTCCTTTCTGCTTTAATTTACAAAACAACAGGCAACTTCCTGTGTTTCTATGTGGGCCACTAAAGAAGGCTCCTCAGCGTATCCCGTTTCTATGTGGATCACTGAGAAAGGCATAACACAGTCTTATAAAATAAAAGACGAGTGCCTACCTTCGTCAGGATCCCACTTCTGACACCAAAATTGAAGGAAACGGCTTCCAGGGCCTAATCCGTGGATCGGCTTCCTCCGAGGCGTGGACGTCTATCAGCAGAGAATGTACCTTAGTCTGTAACACAGTCAAATATATTCTCAAGTAATATTCAAGCATGCCATTCAGCGTGTTAGTACGAGCTCGGGAGCAGCTTGGGAGAACAAGAAAACAGAGACTGCTTCAGGTTGTCTTCCCAAATTGACTCAACTTTATTCACAAGTACAACAGTTTATATAGAGGGACAAATTCATGAGTCAGCAGATTCTCAGTTTAAACCAGTACAGACCAAGATAAGGGAGCGTCTTTCTGCCCTTGGGTGAAGAAGCATCCTTTGTATAGTGTATCAGTTCAGCTACAATTGTGATTATCTCAGCGACATATTTTCAAGGCACGAAATAAAGAGTTCTTTCATTAGTGAATTCTGAAACAAACCATCTGGCCTTCAACAGGCGTCTCCTAAAAGATTAAGAAACTAATGTAGCTGAGGGAGTGATCTCTGTGGTATTTCAACCTTGTACCAGCCTGTGATTCTCACACATCAATTCTTGGGTCAAAGAGAAAAATAACTAAAACAAAGGGGCCTTATTGAATGACAGAGTTTTCCTGCATAATGTCACTATAAAACAATATCCAGTAAATGCTCCCATGGTACTAAAATACCTAACAATCACGTATATCAGGACATCTCTTCTGAACCAAGACGAAGTGGTGCTACAAAGGAATTATTTCTTTAGGAGAGCATTTAATAGCAGTCTGGCCTGCAACAAAATGCACCGCTAAAAATACAGTTTCTGCTTGTCCCAGAATTTATTAATTTTGAGAGTGAAGTTGTAGGACTGATGCTGGTTAGTGGTGTAGGTTTCATGGATGTGACACCTTGTGTAAAATGACGACCAGAGCATATTATTAGGTCAGTTCACTGTAGTTAGGCAGAGGTGTCTTAAAAAGTACCACCTTATACAAAACAAATGAAGGTCCAGTATAAGAAAGAATAAGAAGAGAAAAAAAGCAACATCCTGCTAAATGAAGTCATTTTTAAACATTACTCTAAATGTAGCCATTAGTTTTTGTTGCTGGCCATACAAAAATAAGTATACTTCAATTATATTTCCCAAGTATATCTTACCTAGTACGTATACTAATAATGCTTCTTGGGACTATATTGGCCCCCGTTTTAGTACATAACAGTATTCTTGAAATTAACTTTTAGATGTACTTTTTGTTCACCATAATTGTACTAGCATAATGTCATAATGTCTACAAGAGTATAATTAAATATACTCGACTCTATCACAATACTAACCTTACAAGTATACTATTAATTAATAGTATTACTAATGTTTCACATTGTTTGACTAAACAAATGCATTTATTAATATATGAGGTTCCATTCAGTTCAAGGAATTAAATTTTAGTGTGGCTGCAACTTACTCCTTAAGTTAAAAATTATGCTGTATATTGTAGTTTATATGTTATACTGCTTTCACAGTGAATCACATTTTATAGTAATACACTCTGAATGAGGATTTTTTTTTCTCAAAGATATTTTTATTGAGTTGAAGCAACAAAGAAAAGCAAATACACGCAGAATTGTCAAACGCCAAACAAGCAAGTTTCACAGTGACTGTTAAAACTGAAATATCAGAATACAGATTAATGACACACTCACATGTCTTATAGTTGCTTCCAGCAGTTTATCCCCTACCCACAACACTTAGAACCCCTATCCCTCAGACCAGGAAGGAAAAAACCCAACAAACAAAGCAAGAAAAAAGAAGCAAACAAATAAAAACAACTGAATGAGGATTTAAGTAATTACTCTTAGATCTACAGTAGAAAACAACAGAAATCCGGATGGTGTAATAGTATAATCTCAGTAACATCACCAATTGTTACATTTGCTGTATTTTACAGCTGTTTCCATGAGTACGGTGAGTTACCGTAAAAATAGTGTAATCTCATGGAATTTTCCCACAATTACATGCAAATTACAGTACTAAACTGCTAACATCCTTTAGAGTTTTTTACTGTTGATTTTGCAGTACTAAGCTATGGAAATTACTGCAAAGGCTAACAGTGTTCATGTTTTGAATCGGGTAATTTCATGGTGAGAAATGTCTTTGACAAAAAAAATGCAGGATTAATTAATAGCTGTATATGACTGCTAGGTTAGGACGTGGTTAGGTGCAAATACTTAAGAGAGAGAGATTTTGCTCTATTAATATTTATTGGAAATCTTTTTCTTCATAAGATTGTGGGCAAAGTCAATAAATTGTCTCCTGGCTTTCAGGTCCCCTTGAGCCAAATTTACAGTTTTTGCAATTAAGAAAAGAAAAAAAGATTTAAGGTGAAACAAATTTTTTCAATTCATGGAATGATGACATTATCACTCATTCCATATTGTTCCTAAAGTTTGCAGTCTTTTTTTTAGTTAAAAGTTAAAGCAGAGCTTGTTTTTTTAGCTTCTTTGATAATGTAACTCTGCATATGTGTACATGCATGTGCACTGATGTGTGCATGGGGGGTGATTTAACATTACAGTCCCTTGAAATAGCATTCATAGTCCTTGAACTTGTGCACATTTTGTCACCTTACAACCACAAACAAAAGATGTTTTTATTGACAGTTTCAATGGTAGATTAACACAAAGTAGCACATAATTGTGAAGTGGCATGAAAATAATACATGGTTGTCAAAATTCTAAGCAAATGAAATTTGGAAAAGTGTGTCATTCTTTTCTATTCACCCCCTGCTCTTCATAGAGCCACATTTTGCTCCAGTTACACCTGCAGGTCTTTTGGAGTACGTCTCTACCAGCTTTGCACATCTAGAGACTGAATTATTTTCCCATTCTTCACTGTAAAACAGCTCAAACTTAGACAGATTGGATGGAAAGCGTCTCTGAGTCTGTATGACTATGTTTACTGTTTTGTCTATTTCAAACAGATGCCTGTCCTCACCTCTGCAGTGCTGCCGTCTCCTCTAACCCGGCATGTTTCTAAGGTATGTTTTCTTTCTTTTGGATGTTGTTCTTGTGGTTTTTTCAGAGATGAGGTTTGCAGTGTCTGTGTGGTGCAGCCGGTCTAGTCTAGGGGTAATGTCAGAGATTGAAACTTTACTGATAAATTGTCCAACTAAAAAAATACCGGGGTCCACAAATGTCATGTGACAACTAGGGATGGGTACCGGTATCCGGTGCCGTTATGGTACCGGTTCTGACATAAACGGTAGTAAACAGACCGAAAAGCAGCGCACATTTCGGTGCTTTATTTCGGTGCTTTTTTCCCCCTGAGATATCATACACTTTGGATTCTAGCCAATCATTTTACCTTTCCGAGGATAGTAGGCGGGCCCAGGTACGTATGTTCTTTTAGAGCAGAGCTACAGATTAAAAATGCCCAAGGCGAAGCGGTCAAAGTCTGGCTGTATTTCACAGCAAAAGATGCAAACTCAGCAGCCTGCAACAAGTGCTTTAAGGTGATACTGTGCAAAGGAGGTAACATCTCGAATCTGACGACGAACCTGGCGACGCATAGCGTTTTTTTAAAAGCCGAGAAATGCACCATATTTGATAGCTTGCTGCAAGACCTCACACCAAGCACATCTACTGCGGCTGTGGTGCCTGTTATCAGACCCGGAGTTAGCAACATCCCCCAAGAACCCGAAGACGAGAGTCCTGGCCCCTAGCCCTGCCAATGTAGCGGAAATGATGACGGATGATGATGCAGCAGCAGCCGTTCTTCTCTGGGCGAGGAGCTTAATGTTGTTCGTGTGTAATTTACGTTGAGTAGGCTAACCACGTTATTACATTAATGCATGTAAGGTGAAGTAGCAAACACCGTCGTAGTTACATGCAGCTGTCTTCTTGTTTGATGGCAGATGCTCCCTTCATCCTGGCCAAAAAAGCTAAAATGACAAAAGAAAAAGTGGAAAACAGCTAAACATGAGAGGTTTTTGGACAAAGTTTGTGTTTTTTTCCATTGTTTAAGCACTGCTAACCTAACCTAAACGATACCCATCCCTAGTGACAACCTAATTGGCTTACGGGATGATGACGTCCAGAGATGGGCAGTAACGCGTTACTGTAATCCGATTACTTTTTTCAAATAACGAGTAAAGTAAGGGATTACTATTGCAAAAACGGTAATTAGATTACTGTTACTTTCCCGTAGGAACGCTGCGTTACTGCGTTACTAAAACCGTGATTTTTTTTTGCGAGAATGTCTCATGACAGTGACGTAAGCGAGTGCCACATTTGTGACAACAGCTGCGTGCAGATCAACAATGGATCATATATCGAGTGCGGGAGAGAGTATGAGCGTTTTCCTTTACTTTCTATGAAACAACAATTCCCACCAAGGCTTTTCAGTGTGAAATTTAGTGTATAGAAAATACCTGTGCCAGGTTGTCTCCATCTAGTGGTGAACATGGCCTCACCACTACACCACCATCAGGTGAGCTTTTCACTGTGCACAGTGACACAAAAGTCATTTAACAATTTTAAAAAAAGCAATGTTACAGATTCAGTAAGAACTGAAGTTTATCATAATCCTTCAAGTTTCATTCAGTAACAGCAGCTTTTTAATATTATTGACTATATTTTAGAGTCACATTTATATGAAATGTCAAACAATCACAGAGTGACACTGAACTAAACAATCAATGCCATGTGAGTTGTTCTTGTTTGTTCTTTATCTCATTTATTGTAAGCAGCGGGAGTAGAAGCTAAAGAAAAATAGTAAAGATATGAATGAATCTCTGCTCTCACAGCTTTTATTGTGCCATAATGTCTGCTTTGAAACTGTCCTCTTGCTCGTCTCTTGGATGCTCACCTCTTCTTCACCTGTTCCTTTGACCAAACTGCTGCACTCTCGTTCTCTGCTCTCGCCTCCTCTTCTGGTTATAATTAGGATGCAGTCAGCATGTGCCAAACAAACTCCCCCCAAATCGATCATGTTTGATATGATGATGACGTTTTTAACATCTTATTTATGCACTTGTTGGGTGGGAAAGAGTAAACAAAGATGGGGCATAGAAGCAGAACTGAGTCCTACGTGTGGAGGGACAGTAACTGTGTGTGTATGTGTAAGCATTTAAACACTGCAGAGAGTCAAATTAACAGTAACACTATTTTGTCTAAGTCCGCCATTGTAGAAATTCATTTCACCGAAACAATAACATGGCGCACAATGTGACAATAAACGTATAAAACACAAATTCTTACCTAGCAGGAGAATAAATAATCAGTATTTTAAGGCTACTGCATGTATAGATGTCACTGCTGGCTCACATAAGCTAGCTCTGAGACCCGCCAGAGTTTACGCCACAGTTGACTGTCGCGAAAGAGTCGTAAATCACCGGGATTGTAAAACTTAAAATGATTCCAGGGCATGTTATAAAACACCCAATAGATGTACTGGATATTAAACGGTATCAAACGACTAAATGAACACAGGGTTACAATTACATGCTCACATCGTCACATCGAGAGTTTATTCATTAATCATCAGAGTTCAACAATGTTACATCCAGTTGAAAACAGCTTCACTAACGCCAGCAAAACAGGCTAACAGTATATAAGAGCACAAAACCAGCCGTGCTTATCGACAGCTCGACATATCCTCAACAACTCACCTCAGTATGTGTAACCCGTTCATGTGTTACGCCTGTTGTTCTTGCGTTGTGTTCTGGCGTGAAAGTAAGAGGCAGGAGACAGTACTGGGTCTTTGGCTCTTTACTGCACATCTGCAACACAGAAACATGTGTCTGATCTGTGTGTGTCACGCGACTGCCAGTACACCTCTCCTCCGGCCATGCTGAAAGCAGCTGTGTCTGCAGCTTCATTAACACTACAATAATATAATGAATCAAATACAACAAATTGTTTTAAAACATTAACTTAAGCTCTCAAAAACAAAAAGCACAAAATAAATAATATGTCACTGAAAAAAACATCAAAAACAACTTATAAGAACAATAAACAAAATAATTCAAAAACAAATAAACAGTCAGATAAATACAATTCAATAACCAGGACCCAATATTCTGGTACTTATAGTTCAAACATTATACTTCAGTACAATTATATTAATAACCGCCATCTAACAGGCAGTACAACACTGTACTTATAAAAACAATGACTGAAAGACTGCATCTCCAAAACATAAGAACATCTCCATACCTGCAACACAGAAATATGTGTCTGATCTGTGTGTGTCACGCGACTGCCAGTACACCTCTCCTGACGAAGGAAAAAAGAGTGCATGCTGTTAAAAAAAGACTGCCGCGAGTAGCCGCTAGCAATCAGGCTAACTTAGCATGCTAGCATTTTAGCTGCGTTCTCGGCTAAAACTCATTATAAGTGTATATTAGTGAACTCCGCCCTCCACAAAACTTATCCCGAATGAGTCTCTTAATGACAAACAAAAACGCGGCGGTTTGGCTGTATTCACATTGCAGCTTGGGATCTGAACAAACTTTAATTAGCTGAGAGCAACGTGGCAGTGACTTACCTCCGGCCATGCTGAAAGGAGCTGTGACCGGGGCACACATGCACGCGCCTACGTCACCACGCAGCGCACACACACATGAACGCACTATACACATATGCAGCATATTTATTTTACTTGGTTTTAGAGTTGGAGTATTTACATATTGATCTGAAATATTTTGCTGCTGAACAGCAGAGCTCCAAAGCGTCCCCCTGTAACCATGGTTACGCAGATGCGTTCCGACTGTCACGTCACCGAGGAGAACCTGTTTCAAATGTATACCTGGATCAACCTGGAATCAGTTTGAAAAGTTTTCTGCTGAGATCCGCAGCTCGACTTCCTGGCACCCCGGGATAAGATGAGTTGCTGTGTTTTTCACGGAGAAAAAATAACGTCAGTGTTAGATGAAAAAAAAAAAGATGCAAGCAGAAGAGGACAGCAGATTGAGAAGAGATTTATTCAAACGGTAAGGAGCTTCTAACAAGTGATATCTGATAAGCTTAAAACTTAAATCTTAAATCTAATGTCCAGATTCATGCTAAACTTTTCTGATTACTCCGTGTATCTGCACCGTTAGACTTTTCATCGCCACTTTACGGTAACATACTGGCGTCACTGCTGCCAGCGTCATATCGTGACGCCGTGTTACGGTAGCTTACCTTTCTGCAGGATGATACCGTTTTTTGCTGGTGTGGTATAATACTCTTGGACAAATTATGGTAACGCACCGTAGCCTTTTTTACGGTATCTCACTGGCGACAGTTATGTCAGTGAGATACCGTTATGTCGTTATGTCGTAAATTACGTCAACAAAGTAACATCATACTGTGATTAATAAATTGGTATACTACCGTTTATTCACGGTATGTCACTGTAAGCCCGCTGCAAGGTAATAAACTGCAATATATTAACCAGTAACTTACCGTTATCACGCATCATCAGTACCAAAAATATTCATCTCTGCTAGAGGACACCGTGTCCTAACAGGCGGTCATTTACTCTTTTAAAAGGTCGTAATTTACCGTAATTTCAGTTAACAGTAACATACTGTAAGAGACTGGAGGGTTCCAAAAAAGTTGGATGGATGGATAGACACACACACACACACACACACAAAATATAATTCATGTGCTTTACACCACTTTATTTCAATTCTGATTCTTCCCTGCTGAAATACACATTTCCAAAATCAAAAACTGAAAAGAACTGAAAACATATTTTCATTGAGGAAGCACTTGTTTTTACTAAACCATGTAATCCATTATTTTCTCAGATGGTTGTACAAACAATAACAATATTATGTCATATCCATATCATGGCAGACAACACATGCTCAAGTGTTGGGTTTCCTTACTTATATTTTGTAGGGTCTCAAACCTACAATGTGAAGTGCCTTGGCATTCATTTTGTTGGCACCATACAAACAAACTGAATTGTAATGGATATAATATCAAGCCCCACACGTCTGCCTTTATATACACTTTGTCCAAAATACTGGCTCACACGACCAAATCATTGCACAAAACAGGGTCCACAAGGACATGGATGAGCGTGTGTGGTGTGAAGGAACTTGACTGACCTGCACTGAACCCTGATCTTGCTTTGTGGACTGAGTTCATTGATTTGTAGGGTGAGCCAATACATGTGACAATTAAAGTGTAAGTAGCTGAAATAATTTTTAACAAACGGGTAAAAGAAGGTTAGCACTGTTGCCACACAGCAAGAAGGTCCTGAGTTCAATTCCACCATCAGGTCTTTCTGTGTGGAGTTTGCATGTTCTCCCCGTGTTTGCGTGGGTTCTCTCCGGGTACTCCAGCTTCCTCCCACCGTCCAAAGACATGCAGCTTGTGGGGATAGGTTAATTGGATAATACAAATTGCCACTAGGTGTGAATGTGCGAGTGAATGTGAGTGTGAATGGTTGTCTGTCCCTATGTGTTGGCCCTGCGACAGACTGGCGACCTGTCCAGGGTGTACCCCGCCTTTCGCCCTATGACAGCTGGGATAGGCTCCAGCGCCCCCCGCGACCCTGAAAAAGGATAAGCGGAAGCGAATGGATGGATGGATGGATGGGTAAAAGAAGGAAAAAAAATCAAAACTGTTGCACTCAAAAAAACCTATTGGACAGAGACAGCGTCTTGCAAGATGGCGAGAGAGCTTGTCTTCATTGTTGCTCGTCTTGTGTAAATGTCCAGAAAGCATGGGCCATGGATCATCTGTGGAGACATGGGTAACAACACATTGGTCACTTAAATTATACAAGAAATTTACTAATTTCCCTAATTTGAAGTTCTCCACTCAAATTCAGTAAGCCACTGGAGGAAAGTTGTGACATGAGGGTTAATATGAACAACCTTTCGCTTCACAGTGGTCCCAGTCTTCCTGCTTGTCCCAACCTTGGAGGTACATTTTGTTCCCTCTTCAGGGTTTATCCTTACAAAAAACCTTGCACACGCTGACTCCTGGTATTCCAGGTTCAATACATAGAATGAACCAAAGAAGACTGACATTGCATCAGCACAGGTGTTCTCTTTGTCCAGCTCAACAATTACACGCCCCTCTGCACTCACCATCCAGCAGGTGGCGGTCATTGAACTTTGTCCTTAAATGTATAGGGGCAACATGTTGTCATTATGCAACATAAAATAATTTCAATACTTCACTTCTTCACACTGTCTAGATAGTCATAAAGCAAATACCTACGTACAGTTAATTATTAATGGCCTTGTGTACATAGGTCCATTTTAACATATTATAATTGTATATAATTGGGAATTATTCTGCACATTAAACACACCTAACAAAGAGTCAGCCCAGTTAAAGTACCGGAGGTGAATCAACTGTATGGTTATTTTGGAGTTTATAGTTTGTGCTGCTGTTAAACTTTACAGTATTGACTTCAGTATTCCTGCTGTTGGTGTAGCTAGACTACTGTTGATCAGTAATATGTAATGTGAAATTTGATATTGTTACTTTGCTGGATTCACTGAGACACATGTCCAACAACCTTGGTTTATAAAGGAAATTACAGAAATTTGAGCTAACAAAACAGAGACTGGATACCTGTGTCCACGAAAAGCTCCTGTGCCAAACAGAAATTTTAATATGGTCTAATCAGCTCTATGTCATAAATGACTTCTTACCAAGCATAATCAGCCTTGGGGTGCTTGGCAGGCTTTTAACATGCAAGCTGAACAATATAAATTTGTGTGCACTGAAGCCACAACCAGGCGGCCCGGTCCGGGTTTTTTCTTCTTTTCTTCTTTCTTTCACACGCCTGGTGGGCGGTGCCACCCCATCACAAGGGCTGGCAAGGCTTTCGGAGCCTGGGGAGCGGACACCCGCACAAAGGGTGGCCAGGCGGCCCGGTCCGGGTTTTTTCTTCCTTTCTTCTTTCTTTCACACGCCTGGTGGGCGGTGCCACCCGATCACAAGGGCTGGCAAGGCTTTCGGAGCCTGGGGAGCGGACACCCGCACAAAGGGTGGCCAGGCGGCCCGGTCCGGGTTTTTTCTTCTTTTCTTCTTTCTTTCACACGCCTGGTGGGCGGTGCCACCCGATCACAAGGGCTGGCAAGGCTTTCGGAGCCTGGGGAGCGGACACCCGCAGAAAGGGTGGCCAGGCGGCCCGGTCCGGGTTTTTTCTTCTTTTCTTCTTTCTTCCACACGCCTGGTGGGCGGTGCCACCCGATCACAAGGGCTGGCAAGGCTTTCGGAGCCTGGGGAGCGGACACCCGCAGAAAGGGTGGCCAGGCGGCCCGGTCCGGGTTTTTTCTTCTTTTCTTCTTTCTTTCACACGCCTGGTGGGCGGTGCCACCCGATCACAAGGGCTGGCAAGGCTTTCGGAGCCTGGGGAGCGGACACCCGCACAAAGGGTGGCCAGGCGGCCCGGTCCGGGTTTTTTCTTCTTTTCTTCTTTCTTTCACACGCCTGGTGGGCGGTGCCACCCGATCACAAGGGCTGGCAAGGCTTTCGGAGCCTGGGGAGCGGACACCCGCACAAAGGGTGGCCAGGCGGCCCGGTCCGGGTTTTTTCTTCTTTTCTTCTTTCTTTCACACGCCTGGTGGGCGGTGCCACCCGATCACAAGGGCTGGCAAGGCTTTCGGAGCCTGGGGAGCGGACACCCGCACAAAGGGTGGCCAGGCGGCCCGGTCCGGGTTTTTTCTTCTTCTCTTCTTTCTTTCACACGCCTGGTGGGCGGTGCCACCCGATCACAAGGGCTGGCAAGGCTTTCGGAGCCTGGGGAGCGGACACCCGCACAAAGGGTGGCCAGGCGGCCCGGTCCGGGTTTTTTCTTCTTTTCTTCTTTCTTTCACACGCCTGGTGGGCGGTGCCACCCGATCACAAGGGCTGGCAAGGCTTTCGGAGCCTGGGGAGCGGACACCCGCACAAAGGGTGGCCAGGCGGCCCGGTCCGGGTTTTTTCTTCTTTTCTTCTTTCTTTCACACGCCTGGTGGGCGGTGCCACCCGATCACAAGGGCTGGCAAGGCTTTCGGAGCCTGGGGAGCGGACACCCGCACAAAGGGTGGCCAGGCGGCCCGGTCCGGGTTTTTTCTTCTTTTCTTCTTTCTTTCACACGCCTGGTGGGCGGTGCCACCCGATCACAAGGGCTGGCAAGGCTTTCGGAACCTGGGGAGCGGACACCCGCACAAAGGGTGGCCAGGCGGCCCGGTCCGGGTTTTTTCTTCTTTTCTTCTTTCTTTCACACGCCTGGTGGGCGGTGCCACCCGATCACAAGGGCTGGCAAGGCTTTCGGAGCCTGGGGAGCGGACACCCGCACAAAGGGTGGCCAGGCGGCCCGGTCCGGGTTTTTTCTTCTTTTCTTCTTTCTTTCACACGCCTGGTGGGCGGTGCCACCCGATCACAAGGGCTGGCAAGGCTTTCGGAGCCTGGGGAGCGGACAGCCGCAGAAAGGGTGGCCAGGCGGCCCGGTCCGGGTTTTTTCTTCTTTTCTTCTTTCTTTCACACGCCTGGTGGGCGGTGCCACCCGATCACAAGGGCTGGCAAGGCTTTCGGAGCCTGGGGAGCGGACACCCGCACAAAGGGTGGCCAGGCGGCCCGGTCCGGGTTTTTTCTTCTTTTCTTCTTTCTTTCACACGCCTGGTGGGCGGTGCCACCCGATCACAAGGGCTGGCAAGGCTTTCGGAGCCTGGGGAGCGGACACCCGCACAAAGGGTGGCCAGGCGGCCCGGTCCGGGTTTTTTCTTCTTTTCTTCTTTCTTTCACACGCCTGGTGGGCGGTGCCACCCGATCACAAGGGCTGGCAAGGCTTTCGGAGCCTGGGGAGCGGACACCCGCACAAAGGGTGGCCAGGCGGCCCGGTCCGGGTTTTTTCTTCTTTTCTTCTTTCTTTCACACGCCTGGTGGGCGGTGCCACCCGATCACAAGGGCTGGCAAGGCTTTCGGAGCCTGGGGAGCGGACACCCGCACAAAGGGTGGCCAGGCGGCCCGGTCCGGGTTTTTTCTTCTTTTCTTCTTTCTTTCACACGCCTGGTGGGCGGTGCCACCCGATCACAAGGGCTGGCAAGGCTTTCGGAGCCTGGGGAGCGGACACCCGCACAAAGGGTGGCCAGGCGGCCCGGTCCGGGTTTTTTCTTCTTTTCTTCTTTCTTTCACACGCCTGGTGGGCGGTGCCACCCGATCACAAGGGCTGGCAAGGCTTTCGGAGCCTGGGGAGCGGACACCCGCACAAAGGGTGGCCAGGCGGCCCGGTCCGGGTTTTTTCTTCTTTTCTTCTTTCTTTCACACGCCTGGTGGGCGGTGCCACCCGATCACAAGGGCTGGCAAGGCTTTCGGAGCCTGGGGAGCGGACACCCGCACAAAGGGTGGCCAGGCGGCCCGGTCCGGGTTTTTTCTTCTTTTCTTCTTTCTTTCACACGCCTGGTGGGCGGTGCCACCCGATCACAAGGGCTGGCAAGGCTTTCGGAGCCTGGGGAGCGGACACCCGCACAAAGGGTGGCCAGGCGGCCCGGTCCGGGTTTTTTCTTCTTTTCTTCTTTCTTTCACACGCCTGGTGGGCGGTGCCACCCGATCACAAGGGCTGGCAAGGCTTTCGGAGCCTGGGGAGCGGACACCCGCACAAAGGGTGGCCAGGCGGCCCGGTCCGGGTTTTTTCTTCTTTTCTTCTTTCTTTCACACGCCTGGTGGGCGGTGCCACCCGATCACAAGGGCTGGCAAGGCTTTCGGAGCCTGGGGAGCGGACACCCGCACAAAGGGTGGCCAGGCGGCCCGGTCCGGGTTTTTTCTTCTTTTCTTCTTTCTTTCACACGCCTGGTGGGCGGTGCCACCCGATCACAAGGGCTGGCAAGGCTTTCGGAGCCTGGGGAGCGGACACCCGCACAAAGGGTGGCCAGGCGGCCCGGTCCGGGTTTTTTCTTCTTTTCTTCTTTCTTTCACACGCCTGGTGGGCGGTGCCACCCGATCACAAGGGCTGGCAAGGCTTTCGGAGCCTGGGGAGCGGACACCCGCACAAAGGGTGGCCAGGCGGCCCGGTCCGGGTTTTTTCTTCTTTTCTTCTTTCTTTCACACGCCTGGTGGGCGGTGCCACCCGATCACAAGGGCTGGCAAGGCTTTCGGAGCCTGGGGAGCGGACACCCGCACAAAGGGTGGCCAGGCGGCCCGGTCCGGGTTTTTTCTTCTTTTCTTCTTTCTTTCACACGCCTGGTGGGCGGTGCCACCCGATCACAAGGGCTGGCAAGGCTTTCGGAGCCTGGGGAGCGGACACCCGCACAAAGGGTGGCCAGGCGGCCCGGTCCGGGTTTTTTCTTCTTTTCTTCTTTCTTTCACACGCCTGGTGGGCGGTGCCACCCGATCACAAGGGCTGGCAAGGCTTTCGGAGCCTGGGGAGCGGACACCCGCACAAAGGGTGGCCAGGCGGCCCGGTCCGGGTTTTTTCTTCTTTTCTTCTTTCTTTCACACGCCTGGTGGGCGGTGCCACCCGATCACAAGGGCTGGCAAGGCTTTCGGAGCCTGGGGAGCGGACACCCGCACAAAGGGTGGCCAGGCGGCCCGGTCCGGGTTTTTTCTTCTTTTCTTCTTTCTTTCACACGCCTGGTGGGCGGTGCCACCCGATCACAAGGGCTGGCAAGGCTTTCGGAGCCTGGGGAGCGGACACCCGCACAAAGGGTGGCCAGGCGGCCCGGTCCGGGTTTTTTCTTCTTTTCTTCTTTCTTTCACACGCCTGGTGGGCGGTGTCACCCGATCACAAGGGCTGGAAAGGCTTTCGGAGCCTGGGGAGCGGACACCCGCAGAAAGGGTGGCCAGGCGGCCCGGTCCGGGTTTTTTCTTCTTTTCTTCTTTCTTCCACACGCCTGGTGGGCGGTGCCACCCGATCACAAGGGCTGGCAAGGCTTTCGGAGCCTGGGGAGCGGACACCCGCAGAAAGGGTGGCCAGGCGGCCCGGTCCGGGTTTTTTCTTCTTTTCTTCTTTCTTTCACACGCCTGGTGGGCGGTGCCACCCGATCACAAGGGCTGGCAAGGCTTTCGGAGCCTGGGGAGCGGACACCCGCACAAAGGGTGGCCAGGCGGCCCGGTCCGGGTTTTTTCTTCTTTTCTTCTTTCTTTCACACGCCTGGTGGGCGGTGCCACCCGATCACAAGGGCTGGCAAGGCTTTCGGAGCCTGGGGAGCGGACACCCGCACAAAGGGTGGCCAGGCGGCCCGGTCCGGGTTTTTTCTTCTTTTCTTCTTTCTTTCACACGCCTGGTGGGCGGTGCCACCCGATCACAAGGGCTGGCAAGGCTTTCGGAGCCTGGGGAGCGGACACCCGCACAAAGGGTGGCCAGGCGGCCCGGTCCGGGTTTTTTCTTCTTTTCTTCTTTCTTTCACACGCCTGGTGGGCGGTGCCACCCGATCACAAGGGCTGGCAAGGCTTTCGGAGCCTGGGGAGCGGACACCCGCACAAAGGGTGGCCAGGCGGCCCGGTCCGGGTTTTTTCTTCTTTTCTTCTTTCTTTCACACGCCTGGTGGGCGGTGCCACCCGATCACAAGGGCTGGCAAGGCTTTCGGAGCCTGGGGAGCAGACACCCGCACAAAGGGTGGCCAGGCGGCCCGGTCCGGGTTTTTTCTTCTTCTCTTCTTTCTTTCACACGCCTGGTGGGCGGTGCCACCCGATCACAAGGGCTGGCAAGGCTTTCGGAGCCTGGGGAGCGGACACCCGCACAAAGGGTGGCCAGGCGGCCCGGTCCGGGTTTTTTCTTCTTTTCTTCTTTCTTTCACACGCCTGGTGGGCGGTGCCACCCGATCACAAGGGCTGGCAAGGCTTTCGGAGCCTGGGGAGCGGACACCCGCACAAAGGGTGGCCAGGCGGCCCGGTCCGGGTTTTTTCTTCTTTTCTTCTTTCTTTCACACGCCTGGTGGGCGGTGCCACCCGATCACAAGGGCTGGCAAGGCTTTCGGAGCCTGGGGAGCGGACACCCGCACAAAGGGTGGCCAGGCGGCCCGGTCCGGGTTTTTTCTTCTTTTCTTCTTTCTTTCACACGCCTGGTGGGCGGTGCCACCCGATCACAAGGGCTGGCAAGGCTTTCGGAGCCTGGGGAGCGGACACCCGCACAAAGGGTGGCCAGGCGGCCCGGTCCGGGTTTTTTCTTCTTTTCTTCTTTCTTTCACACGCCTGGTGGGCGGTGCCACCCGATCACAAGGGCTGGCAAGGCTTTCGGAGCCTGGGGAGCGGACACCCGCACAAAGGGTGGCCAGGCGGCCCGGTCCGGGTTTTTTCTTCTTTTCTTCTTTCTTTCACACGCCTGGTGGGCGGTGCCACCCGATCACAAAGGCTGGCAAGGCTTTCGGAGCCTGGGGAGCGGACACCCGCAGAAAGGGTGGCCAGGCGGCCCGGTCCGGGTTTTTTCTTCTTTTCTTCTTTCTTTCACACGCCTGGTGGGCGGTGCCACCCGATCACAAGGGCTGGCAAGGCTTTCGGAGCCTGGGGAGCGGACACCCGCACAAAGGGTGGCCAGGCGGCCCGGTCCGGGTTTTTTCTTCTTTTCTTCTTTCTTTCACACGCCTGGTGGGCGGTGCCACCCGATCACAAGGGCTGGCAAGGCTTTCGGAGCCTGGGGAGCGGACACCCGCACAAAGGGTGGCCAGGCGGCCCGGTCCGGGTTTTTTCTTCTTTTCTTCTTTCTTTCACACGCCTGGTGGGCGGTGCCACCCGATCACAAGGGCTGGCAAGGCTTTCGGAGCCTGGGGAGCGGACACCCGCACAAAGGGTGGCCAGGCGGCCCGGTCCGGGTTTTTTCTTCTTTTCTTCTTTCTTTCACACGCCTGGTGGGCGGTGCCACCCGATCACAAGGGCTGGCAAGGCTTTCGGAGCCTGGGGAGCGGACACCCGCACAAAGGGTGGCCAGGCGGCCCGGTCCGGGTTTTTTCTTCTTTTCTTCTTTCTTTCACACGCCTGGTGGGCGGTGCCACCCGATCACAAGGGCTGGCAAGGCTTTCGGAGCCTGGGGAGCGGACACCCGCACAAAGGGTGGCCAGGCGGCCCGGTCCGGGTTTTTTCTTCTTTTCTTCTTTCTTTCACACGCCTGGTGGGCGGTGCCACCCGATCACAAGGGCTGGCAAGGCTTTCGGAGCCTGGGGAGCGGACACCCGCACAAAGGGTGGCCAGGCGGCCCGGTCCGGGTTTTTTCTTCTTCTCTTCTTTCTTTCACACGCCTGGTGGGCGGTGCCACCCGATCACAAGGGCTGGCAAGGCTTTCGGAGCCTGGGGAGCGGACACCCGCAGAAAGGGTGGCCAGGCGGCCCGGTCCGGGTTTTTTCTTCTTTTCTTCTTTCTTTCACACGCCTGGTGGGCGGTGCCACCCGATCACAAGGGCTGGCAAGGCTTTCGGAGCCTGGGGAGCGGACACCCGCAGAAAGGGTGGCCAGGCGGCCCGGTCCGGGTTTTTTCTTCTTTTCTTCTTTCTTTCACACGCCTGGTGGGCGGTGCCACCCGATCACAAGGGCTGGCAAGGCTTTCGGAGCCTGGGGAGCGGACACCCGCAGAAAGGGTGGCCAGGCGGCCCGGTCCGGGTTTTTTCTTCTTTTCTTCTTTCTTCCACACGCCTGGTGGGCGGTGCCACCCGATCACAAGGGCTGGCAAGGCTTTCGGAGCCTGGGGAGCGGACACCCGCAGAAAGGGTGGCCAGGCGGCCCGGTCCGGGTTTTTTCTTCTTTTCTTCTTTCTTTCACACGCCTGGTGGGCGGTGCCACCCGATCACAAGGGCTGGCAAGGCTTTCGGAGCCTGGGGAGCGGACACCCGCACAAAGGGTGGCCAGGCGGCCCGGTCCGGGTTTTTTCTTCTTTTCTTCTTTCTTTCACACGCCTGGTGGGCGGTGCCACCCGATCACAAGGGCTGGCAAGGCTTTCGGAGCCTGGGGAGCGGACACCCGCACAAAGGGTGGCCAGGCGGCCCGGTCCGGGTTTTTTCTTCTTTTCTTCTTTCTTTCACACGCCTGGTGGGCGGTGCCACCCGATCACAAGGGCTGGCAAGGCTTTCGGAGCCTGGGGAGCGGACACCCGCACAAAGGGTGGCCAGGCGGCCCGGTCCGGGTTTTTTCTTCTTCTCTTCTTTCTTTCACACGCCTGGTGGGCGGTGCCACCCGATCACAAGGGCTGGCAAGGCTTTCGGAGCCTGGGGAGCGGACACCCGCAGAAAGGGTGGCCAGGCGGCCCGGTCCGGGTTTTTTCTTCTTTTCTTCTTTCTTTCACACGCCTGGTGGGCGGTGCCACCCGATCACAAGGGCTGGCAAGGCTTTCGGAGCCTGGGGAGCGGACACCCGCACAAAGGGTGGCCAGGCGGCCCGGTCCGGGTTTTTTCTTCTTTTCTTCTTTCTTTCACACGCCTGGTGGGCGGTGCCACCCGATCACAAGGGCTGGCAAGGCTTTCGGAGCCTGGGGAGCGGACACCCGCAGAAAGGGTGGCCAGGCGGCCCGGTCCGGGTTTTTTCTTCTTTTCTTCTTTCTTTCACACGCCTGGTGGGCGGTGCCACCCGATCACAAGGGCTGGCAAGGCTTTCGGAGCCTGGGGAGCGGACACCCGCACAAAGGGTGGCCAGGCGGCCCGGTCCGGGTTTTTTCTTCTTTTCTTCTTTCTTTCACACGCCTGGTGGGCGGTGCCACCCGATCACAAGGGCTGGCAAGGCTTTCGGAGCCTGGGGAGCGGACACCCGCACAAAGGGTGGCCAGGCGGCCCGGTCCGGGTTTTTTCTTCTTTTCTTCTGTCTTTCACACGCCTGGTGGGCGGTGCCACCCGATCACAAGGGCTGGCAAGGCTTTCGGAGCCTGGGGAGCGGACACCCGCACAAAGGGTGGCCAGGCGGCCCGGTCCGGGTTTTTTCTTCTTTTCTTCTTTCTTTCACACGCCTGGTGGGCGGTGCCACCCGATCACAAGGGCTGGCAAGGCTTTCGGAGCCTGGGGAGCGGACACCCGCACAAAGGGTGGCCAGGCGGCCCGGTCCGGGTTTTTTCTTCTTTTCTTCTTTCTTTCACACGCCTGGTGGGCGGTGCCACCCGATCACAAGGGCTGGCAAGGCTTTCGGAGCCTGGGGAGCGGACACCCGCACAAAGGGTGGCCAGGCGGCCCGGTCCGGGTTTTTTCTTCTTTTCTTCTTTCTTTCACACGCCTGGTGGGCGGTGCCACCCGATCACAAGGGCTGGCAAGGCTTTCGGAGCCTGGGGAGCGGACACCCGCACAAAGGGTGGCCAGGCGGCCCGGTCCGGGTTTTTTCTTCTTTTCTTCTTTCTTTCACACGCCTGGTGGGCGGTGCCACCCGATCACAAGGGCTGGCAAGGCTTTCGGAGCCTGGGGAGCGGACACCCGCACAAAGGGTGGCCAGGCGGCCCGGTCCGGGTTTTTTCTTCTTTTCTTCTTTCTTTCACACGCCTGGTGGGCGGTGCCACCCGATCACAAGGGCTGGCAAGGCTTTCGGAGCCTGGGGAGCGGACACCCGCACAAAGGGTGGCCAGGCGGCCCGGTCCGGGTTTTTTCTTCTTTTCTTCTTTCTTTCACACGCCTGGTGGGCGGTGTCACCCGATCACAAGGGCTGGCAAGGCTTTCGGAGCCTGGGGAGCGGACACCCGCAGAAAGGGTGGCCAGGCGGCCCGGTCCGGGTTTTTTCTTCTTTTCTTCTTTCTTCCACACGCCTGGTGGGCGGTGCCACCCGATCACAAGGGCTGGCAAGGCTTTCGGAGCCTGGGGAGCGGACACCCGCAGAAAGGGTGGCCAGGCGGCCCGGTCCGGGTTTTTTCTTCTTTTCTTCTTTCTTTCACACGCCTGGTGGGCGGTGCCACCCGATCACAAGGGCTGGCAAGGCTTTCGGAGCCTGGGGAGCGGACACCCGCACAAAGGGTGGCCAGGCGGCCCGGTCCGGGTTTTTTCTTCTTTTCTTCTTTCTTTCACACGCCTGGTGGGCGGTGCCACCCGATCACAAGGGCTGGCAAGGCTTTCGGAGCCTGGGGAGCGGACACCCGCACAAAGGGTGGCCAGGCGGCCCGGTCCGGGTTTTTTCTTCTTTTCTTCTTTCTTTCACACGCCTGGTGGGCGGTGCCACCCGATCACAAGGGCTGGCAAGGCTTTCGGAGCCTGGGGAGCGGACACCCGCACAAAGGGTGGCCAGGCGGCCCGGTCCGGGTTTTTTCTTCTTTTCTTCTTTCTTTCACACGCCTGGTGGGCGGTGCCACCCGATCACAAGGGCTGGCAAGGCTTTCGGAGCCTGGGGAGCGGACACCCGCACAAAGGGTGGCCAGGCGGCCCGGTCCGGGTTTTTTCTTCTTTTCTTCTTTCTTTCACACGCCTGGTGGGCGGTGCCACCCGATCACAAGGGCTGGCAAGGCTTTCGGAGCCTGGGGAGCGGACACCCGCACAAAGGGTGGCCAGGCGGCCCGGTCCGGGTTTTTTCTTCTTTTCTTCTTTCTTTCACACGCCTGGTGGGCGGTGCCACCCGATCACAAGGGCTGGCAAGGCTTTCGGAACCTGGGGAGCGGACACCCGCACAAAGGGTGGCCAGGCGGCCCGGTCCGGGTTTTTTCTTCTTTTCTTCTTTCTTTCACACGCCTGGTGGGCGGTGCCACCCGATCACAAGGGCTGGCAAGGCTTTCGGAGCCTGGGGAGCGGACACCCGCACAAAGGGTGGCCAGGCGGCCCGGTCCGGGTTTTTTCTTCTTTTCTTCTTTCTTTCACACGCCTGGTGGGCGGTGCCACCCGATCACAAGGGCTGGCAAGGCTTTCGGAGCCTGGGGAGCGGACACCCGCACAAAGGGTGGCCAGGCGGCCCGGTCCGGGTTTTTTCTTCTTTTCTTCTTTCTTTCACACGCCTGGTGGGCGGTGCCACCCGATCACAAGGGCTGGCAAGGCTTTCGGAGCCTGGGGAGCGGACACCCGCACAAAGGGTGGCCAGGCGGCCCGGTCCGGGTTTTTTCTTCTTTTCTTCTTTCTTTCACACGCCTGGTGGGCGGTGCCACCCGATCACAAGGGCTGGCAAGGCTTTCGGAGCCTGGGGAGCGGACACCCGCACAAAGGGTGGCCAGGCGGCCCGGTCCGGGTTTTTTCTTCTTTTCTTCTTTCTTTCACACGCCTGGTGGGCGGTGCCACCCGATCACAAGGGCTGGCAAGGCTTTCGGAGCCTGGGGAGCGGACACCCGCACAAAGGGTGGCCAGGCGGCCCGGTCCGGGTTTTTTCTTCTTTTCTTCTTTCTTTCACACGCCTGGTGGGCGGTGCCACCCGATCACAAGGGCTGGCAAGGCTTTCGGAGCCTGGGGAGCGGACACCCGCACAAAGGGTGGCCAGGCGGCCCGGTCCGGGTTTTTTCTTCTTTTCTTCTTTCTTTCACACGCCTGGTGGGCGGTGCCACCCGATCACAAGGGCTGGCAAGGCTTTCGGAGCCTGGGGAGCGGACACCCGCACAAAGGGTGGCCAGGCGGCCCGGTCCGGGTTTTTTCTTCTTTTCTTCTTTCTTTCACACGCCTGGTGGGCGGTGCCACCCGATCACAAGGGCTGGCAAGGCTTTCGGAGCCTGGGGAGCGGACACCCGCACAAAGGGTGGCCAGGCGGCCCGGTCCGGGTTTTTTCTTCTTTTCTTCTTTCTTTCACACGCCTGGTGGGCGGTGCCACCCGATCACAAGGGCTGGCAAGGCTTTCGGAGCCTGGGGAGCGGACACCCGCACAAAGGGTGGCCAGGCGGCCCGGTCCGGGTTTTTTCTTCTTTTCTTCTTTCTTTCACACGCCTGGTGGGCGGTGCCACCCGATCACAAGGGCTGGGAAGGCTTTCGGAGCCTGGGGAGCGGACACCCGCACAAAGGGTGGCCAGGCGGCCCGGTCCGGGTTTTTTCTTCTTTTCTTCTTTCTTTCACACGCCTGGTGGGCGGTGCCACCCGATCACAAGGGCTGGCAAGGCTTTCGGAGCCTGGGGAGCGGACACCCGCACAAAGGGTGGCCAGGCGGCCCGGTCCGGGTTTTTTCTTCTTTTCTTCTTTCTTTCACACGCCTGGTGGGCGGTGCCACCCGATCACAAGGGCTGGCAAGGCTTTCGGAGCCTGGGGAGCGGACACCCGCACAAAGGGTGGCCAGGCGGCCCGGTCCGGGTTTTTTCTTCTTTTCTTCTTTCTTTCACACGCCTGGTGGGCGGTGCCACCCGATCACAAGGGCTGGCAAGGCTTTCGGAGCCTGGGGAGCGGACACCCGCACAAAGGTTGGCCAGGCGGCCCGGTCCGGATTTTTTCTTCTTTTCTTCTTTCTTTCACACGCCTGGTGGGCGGTGCCACCCGATCACAAGGGCTGGCAAGGCTTTCGGAGCCTGGGGAGCGGACACCCGCACAAAGGGTGGCCAGGCGGCCCGGTCCGGGTTTTTTCTTCTTTTCTTCTTTCTTTCACACGCCTGGTGGGCGGTGCCACCCGATCACAAGGGCTGGCAAGGCTTTTGGAGCCTGGGGAGCGGACACCCGCACAAAGGGTGGCCAGGCGGCCCGGTCCGGGTTTTTTCTTCTTTTCTTCTTTCTTTCACACGCCTGGTGGGCGGTGCCACCCGATCACAAGGGCTGGCAAGGCTTTCGGAGCCTGGGGAGCGGACACCCGCACAAAGGGTGGCCAGGCGGCCCGGTACGGGTTTTTTCTTCTTTTCTTCTTTCTTTCACACGCCTGGTGGGCGGTGCCACCCGATCACAAGGGCTGGCAAGGCTTTCGGAGCCTGGGGAGCGGACACCCGCACAAAGGGTGGCCAGGCGGCCCGGTCCGGGTTTTTTCTTCTTTTCTTCTTTCTTTCACACGCCTGGTGGGCGGTGCCACCCGATCACAAGGGCTGGCAAGGCTTTCGGTGCCTGGGGAGCGGACACCCGCACAAAGGGTGGCCAGGCGGCCCGGTCCGGGTTTTTTCTTCTTTTCTTCTTTCTTTCACACGCCTGGTGGGCGGTGTCACCCGATCACAAGGGCTGGCAAGGCTTTCGGAGCCTGGGGAGCGGACACCCGCAGAAAGGGTACCAGGCGGCCCGGTCCGGGTTTTTTCTTCTTTTCTTCTTTCTTTCACACGCCTGGTGGGCGGTGCCACCCGATCACAAGGGCTGGCAAGGCTTTCGGAGCCTGGGGAGCGGACACCCGCAGAAAGGGTGGCCAGGCGGCCCGGTCCGGGTTTTTTCTTCTTTTCTTCTTTCTTCCACACGCCTGGTGGGCGGTGCCACCCGATCACAAGGGCTGGCAAGGCTTTCGGAGCCTGGGGAGCGGACACCCGCAGAAAGGGTGGCCAGGCGGTCCGGTCCGGGTTTTTTTCTTCTTTTCTTCTTTCTTTCACACGCCTGGTGGGCGGTGCCACCCGATCACAAGGGCTGGCAAGGCTTTCGGAGCCTGGGGAGCGGACACCCGCACAAAGGGTGGCCAGGCGGCCCGGTCCGGGTTTTTTCTTCTTTTCTTCTTTCTTTCACACGCCTGGTGGGCGGTGCCACCCGATCACAAGGGCTGGCAAGGCTTTCGGAGCCTGGGGAGCGGACACCCGCAGAAAGGGTGGCCAGGCGGCCCGGTCCGGGTTTTTTCTTCTTTTCTTCTTTCTTTCACACGCCTGGTGGGCGGTGCCACCCGATCACAAGGGCTGGCAAGGCTTTCGGAGCCTGGGGAGCGGACACCCGCACAAAGGGTGGCCAGGCGGCCCGGTCCGGGTTTTTTCTTCTTTTCTTCTTTCTTTCACACGCCTGGTGGGCGGTGCCACCCGATCACAAGGGCTGGCAAGGCTTTCGGAGCCTGGGGAGCGGACACCCGCACAAAGGGTGGCCAGGCGGCCCGGTCCGGGTTTTTTCTTCTTTTCTTCTTTCTTTCACACGCCTGGTGGGCGGTGCCACCCGATCACAAGGGCTGGCAAGGCTTTCGGAGCCTGGGGAGCGGACACCCGCACAAAGGGTGGCCAGGCGGCCCGGTCCGGGTTTTTTCTTCTTTTCTTCTTTCTTTCACACGCCTGGTGGGCGGTGCCACCCGATCGCAAGGGCTGGCAAGGCTTTCGGAGCCTGGGGAGCGGACACCCGCACAAAGGGTGGCCAGGCGGCCCGGTCCGGGTTTTTTCTTCTTTTCTTCTTTCTTTCACACGCCTGGTGGGCGGTGTCACCCGATCACAAGGGCTGGCAAGGCTTTCGGAGCCTGGGGAGCGGACACCCGCAGAAAGGGTGGCCAGGCGGCCCGGTCCGGGTTTTTTCTTCTTTTCTTCTTTCTTCCACACGCCTGGTGAGAGGTGCCACCCGATCACAAGGGCTGGCAAGGCTTTCGGAGCCTGGGGAGCGGACACCCGCAGAAAGGGTGGCCAGGCGGCCCGGTCCGGGTTTTTTCTTCTTTTCTTCTTTCTTTCACACGCCTGGTGGGCGGTGCCACCCGATCACAAGGGCTGGCAAGGCTTTCGGAGCCTGGGGAGCGGACACCCGCAGAAAGGGTGGCCAGGCGGCCCGGTCCGGGTTTTTTCTTCTTTTCTTCTTTCTTTCACACGCCTGGTGGGCGGTGCCACCCGATCACAAGGGCTGGCAAGGCTTTCGGAGCCTGGGGAGCGGACACCCGCACAAAGGGTGGCCAGGCGGCCCGGTCCGGGTTTTTTCTTCTTTTCTTCTTTCTTTCACACGCCTGGTGGGCGGTGCCACCCGATCACAAGGGCTGGCAAGGCTTTCGGAGCCTGGGGAGCGGACACCCGCACAAAGGGTGGCCAGGCGGCCCGGTCCGGGTTTTTTCTTCTTTTCTTCTTTCTTTCACACGCCTGGTGGGCGGTGCCACCCGATCACAAGGGCTGGCAAGGCTTTCGGAGCCTGGGGAGCGGACACCCGCACAAAGGGTGGCCAGGCGGCCCGGTCCGGGTTTTTTCTTCTTTTCTTCTTTCTTTCACACGCCTGGTGGGCGGTGCCACCCGATCACAAGGGCTGGCAAGGCTTTCGGAGCCTGGGGAGCGGACACCCGCACAAAGGGTGGCCAGGCGGCCCGGTCCGGGTTTTTTCTTCTTTTCTTCTTTCTTTCACACGCCTGGTGGGCGGTGCCACCCGATCACAAGGGCTGGCAAGGCTTTCGGAGCCTGGGGAGCGGACACCCGCACAAAGGGTGGCCAGGCGGCCCGGTCCGGGTTTTTTCTTCTTTTCTTCTTTCTTTCACACGCCTGGTGGGCGGTGCCACCCGATCACAAGGGCTGGCAAGGCTTTCGGAGCCTGGGGAGCGGACACCCGCACAAAGGGTGGCCAGGCGGCCCGGTCCGGGTTTTTTCTTCTTTTCTTCTTTCTTTCACACGCCTGGTGGGCGGTGCCACCCGATCACAAGGGCTGGCAAGGCTTTCGGAGCCTGGGGAGCGGACACCCGCACAAAGGGTGGCCAGGCGGCCCGGTCCGGGTTTTTTCTTCTTTTCTTCTTTCTTTCACACGCCTGGTGGGCGGTGCCACCCGATCACAAGGGCTGGCAAGGCTTTCGGAGCCTGGGGAGCGGACACCCGCACAAAGGGTGGCCAGGCGGCCCGGTCCGGGTTTTTTCTTCTTTTCTTCTTTCTTTCACACGCCTGGTGGGCGGTGTCACCCGATCACAAGGGCTGGCAAGGCTTTCGGAGCCTGGGGAGCGGACACCCGCAGAAAGGGTGGCCAGGCGGCCCGGTCCGGGTTTTTTCTTCTTTTCTTCTTTCTTCCACACGCCTGGTGGGCGGTGCCACCCGATCACAAGGGCTGGCAAGGCTTTCGGAGCCTGGGGAGCGGACACCCGCAGAAAGGGTGGCCAGGCGGCCCGGTCCGGGTTTTTTCTTCTTTTCTTCTTTCTTTCACACGCCTGGTGGGCGGTGCCACCCGATCACAAGGGCTGGCAAGGCTTTCGGAGCCTGGGGAGCGGACACCCGCAGAAAGGGTGGCCAGGCGGCCCGGTCCGGGTTTTTTCTTCTTTTCTTCTTTCTTTCACACGCCTGGTGGGCGGTGCCACCCGATCACAAGGGCTGGCAAGGCTTTCGGAGCCTGGGGAGCGGACACCCGCACAAAGGGTGGCCAGGCGGCCCGGTCCGGGTTTTTTCTTCTTTTCTTCTTTCTTTCACACGCCTGGTGGGCGGTGCCACCCGATCACAAGGGCTGGCAAGGCTTTCGGAGCCTGGGGAGCGGACACCCGCACAAAGGGTGGCCAGGCGGCCCGGTCCGGGTTTTTTCTTCTTTTCTTCTTTCTTTCACACGCCTGGTGGGCGGTGCCACCCGATCACAAGGGCTGGCAAGGCTTTCGGAGCCTGGGGAGCGGACACCCGCACAAAGGG